>NC_046677.1:15535676-15840235 GCF_003369915.1 Drosophila miranda | reverse complement strand
AACACAAATAATTGCCTTGATTAATCATTCAGTGGCATGTTTCATATACAAATAATGTTACCCTCTTGAAGCGTGTATCAAAGGGTTGGTGGGGCGTTCCCTGTGGGTGGAGCGGGTTCGTTCGAGCGGCTTTCATATGCTCCATGCCAAGCAATAAAAATGTTACTGGTTGTTGGTGCTACTGCTGCTGCTCCAGGAGTACCGTTGAATGAATGAATGGAAGCGTCGACCCATCGCCGAGTCGACTACACGAGATGCGGAATCGAATCGAATCGAATCTCGAAATTCTTTTGCTACCCGGCAAAGTGAACGTGTGTGTGTGTGTGTGTGTGTGTGTGTGTGGTTGTGTGTGTGGGTGATGGAGGTTTGAGTGTGTGCATATAAAAATACAGTTATCTGTTCTATTTGCGCATTTATAAATATTTGTTTGCATCAGTTCTCGGCATGAACATTAAGCCAAAAGCTCCAAGGCCCAGAGACAGAGCCAGAGCCCGACCCCGAACCAGATTCAGACCCACAGATCCAGTTCCCCAAGACAGACCGTCTCCCAGTCTGCTTTGATGGTCTGGGAGTAGTATGTGTGTCTGCGAGAGTTATTGAATTGAGCTTTAGTCGTGAGCGGGTTGCCGACCTTTTGCCCCCCCCCCCCCCCATATCCAACCCAAGCCCAATCCCAGCCCTGGGGATACTGACACCCCCGAAAAGAAACGAAAATCTCTACTCAACCTTTTCCCCCACTTCGGCTTTTGTTGCTCTTTTGTTCGGGCCCTGTTCCAGCGGTCTTTATTTGAATTGTTTGGGCATAAGTATGTCAAATTTCAAACCATTTACTGGACTCGGCCAGTGCATAAAGCAGGGGGGGCGGAGGGGGGGAGACACACACAAAAAAGCAAGTGTGTTGCCATTTGATGATTTTAAAGCGTCTTTGGGGGGTTTTTCGGCCGGGCCCAAGGTCAGGGCCCCTCCAGTGTTTGCCAGTCGAAAATTTAATAAATATTATATACTCGTATATGAAGGGATTATGTTACGGGAAGATATGGCTATCAAACGGGTACTTTTAAATATTCAAAGGATTGCCTCGGGGCGCGTTGGGTCGCATACGAGTTCAGCCTTACACACATGTACTCATGTGTACTTATTACTAAGTTGATTGCAATTTTAATTTAATTTTTTATAAATGAATGATGATCCTGGTCTTAATTGGGGCAACATAAAAAAATAAATGTGGATTGCTTATCAATCTGTTAACTGATTGAAATCATAACTGACTTTATTTTATAGCAGCTTTAATGCGGTACTTTATTATTTATAATGGAGTCTTTAAGGTTTGCTACTTAATGAATGCAATTTGTGTATATTTTTTAAAATTCGATTGCGACTAACGAAATGCGACTAATTTTAGGAATAAGCACTTTCTTCAATATAAGTTATGTAGGTAGTAGGTAGGATCTAGACGTAGTTATACAACGAAGACCACGGGCTTGTAGAATAACTCTGAGTAGTCGTCGCAATAAGCAATGCAGGTGGTGCCTATAAATGCATATGCATATTTCGTATATTTCTGTGATTCGTGGGAATATAACAAGCATTATGTGAGCTCTCGCTTACAAGCTAAGGCCGGCCGGGAGCCGTGTGGATCGCGATAACAGAACGAGCCCTCTCTCTGTTAACTGGGAGCGAAAACGGGCTGTTAACAGAGCAATCCCCCTCTCAGTGCGCTGTTAAAGAGCGCTGTGCCTGTCTGTTAACTGAGTGCAATAACATGCTGTTAACCTGGATTGCTAACAGCGCGGTTGCCCTGTTACACCTCTGTTATTCCCCTGAATGGTTATGTGGTTTTAGTGGAATAAGAACTCATAAAATTAATAATACCTTTCGCTATTCAAAAACTGAATGATTTCTGATAAATCTGCTTCTTTCAATCTTTATAAGCCATATATACACCCAGAGACAATCCCAGAACATCGAATACAAGTAACTCTGACGAGATATATTTATATACCATTTAAATATATTTACTAACAAATTAATATACACTTGATATGTATTTTGAAGTGTTTTATATTTAGATTATTATTACTTTTATTTACTTTCAGTCCGTGTGTATATAAACGGCAATTATTTAGTGTAAATATAGATGTGTTTATTTTTCTATTATACCACACATGACTCTTAAAATACCTGCGCATTTTAATCCTAATCAATATACAAAAATACTGATTAAAAATACACAGATAATATATAATTTTAATAGATTTCTTTTGGTTATAGCCACTGCTGATCTCTCGACAAAATGGCAGGCAGATTCTGAAACTTCATGTCTTTTACAACAAAACTTTAACCAGGAAAAAATACCTATACATGAATATATGCGTTATTAATAAAAATATCAAAACCAATGAAAAACTCTGGCCAAAACCTGAGCTTCGAACCTTGAGTGCTATATCCCTGAAACGCACTGTCGCTCTCTGGGGCACAAACATAGTTTTTCCTTGCGCGCTTATTGGAAAAAATCAAATTAGTTGACTCTGACTCGGCATATACATACAAAAAAAAGTTCCAAAGTTGAGAAACTATCTCTGGCACACACTCTGGCTAGTCCCCAGCATCCCCCCCTCCCTGTCAAGGTCATATGCCGGCAATGGAAAAGTAAAATAAAAATAAAATGTTAAAAAAAAAGAGAGCAAAAAAACCGTACCGAAAATTTCATTTTCAAATTGCACCCCAGTGACACATTTAGCCCGAACTCCTAACCTAACCTTGCAACCCCCCCACCGCCCTGCATCCCTGTTCAAACATTATCCAGAGAGGGGGAGGGGGGGGGGGGGGGCTCTCCCAAGACAATCGGAAAACTTTCAGTCGAATTTCCCCGCTTCTCGTTCCATTTCCAGGGAGTTTTTCATTGTTTTTCTTACGACTCATTTCACGTTTTAATTTCTAGGCGCTTCGGCTGCGACTTTCTGCGTCATTTGACACCGACGACTCGAGCATGCTCTATGAGTGGGTGGAAGGGGGGGGTTGGACCTAGTATGCATTCGAGAGAGATTTCAAATATTTGCCTTGTCGGCACTCGCACTAAAAATCGGCAAATTGCTTGGCTCACTAAGAGTTCAATTACGGAGAAGCTCCATAGCCGGATGGGCGCAAGAATGGGCGTGATGATGGCCCAGATGATGATGATGGCCCACATTGATAGCAGCTGCGATTGATGAGACCACCCCCCTCCCCCTTGCCCCTCCTCTGGGGGGGGGGCGCGTAGTACTATATAGGTCTAGGGCTTGGGTCCAGCAATTGGTTTAAATTTTATTTATGAGCTGCCATCAAATCAGCATAAGTAGGTTAAACGCAAATGTCAATCGTAAATTCGCTGACTTTGGAGCGGTGGGGCGGTGGGGCAGGACCTGGGCACCGTTCTGCAAAGCGACCAAATAAATTAAATTGTCGCCTTGTCTCTCTCTCCGCAGCTGAGCTGAAATGCTAACCAAAGTACGTGCCACCATCGATGTGCAGCCGGATGCGGCCATCAGCTCCATCAAAGCCAGAGCTGACACCCCCCAACCCTCCACTTCCCACTTTCCACTGTACCTCTCCTGGCAAAAAATAAAGCGTACCGCCATATTTCATAAAGTCGTTGGAGTGCTGTTGGTGGTTGGGGTTGGGGGGAGGGGGTAGCAGCTTTATAGAATTAGCTAATGCTGACATAGATACCCAAGAATGGAACCTAATCCCAGGGCATCGTTTGTTTAGCCCCAAACAGGGACCACCAAGACCAATTGTAGCCAAGGAAGGAGAAGGTGGGAGTGGGGATAAATGGTCAGCAGGGAGACCAGACCAGGACCCGCTAATTGGCAGCTAAATTTATATTTTTCCACCCCCATAATTGCCTTTGATGGGATTTCGTAAAAGAATCTAGAATTCTAGAATCAGGAAGAACATATATCCACCTTTTCTACCCCTAAAGAGTCTCCCCATTTAAGACTTCATTTTCGTCTCCACGCGAAATCCTCCTCAAAAAGTAAAGCATTTCATGCATGAGAAATCCTTTCTTAGCCCCCTCATAGAACACCCTTTGGCGTCCTCCAGAAACAAAGGCAAATATATCAGATGTGCTAAACATTTTCCACAATATTATGCGGATTAAGCTGGAAGCCCTTTCAGTAAGGTCTGGGCTGTGGGAAATCTCTCCTTGGGAATCTCTATGGTAACCATGAATGCACACTCGCATGGGCAGGGCACCGGGGACAGGGGACAGGGGACATGTTCATCTAAATCTTTCAGTTAAAACTCAAGCATTTCTCACTAATGATGAGGGTGCCTCCTCATGCCCATCACCATCGCCAGCCTCATCCACATCATCATCAGCTACACCCTCGGTTACACTGTCTCCACACTTGTCCTTAGCCTGGTTAAACCTGTTAACGTTAACTTTTGCCATATACCTCCCCCCCGTACCCCCTCCCGCTCCACCCCATTTCTCACTGTGACTGGGGACAAATTGATGGAGCCTCCTCTGTAGCTCCCGAAGCCAGCAGCTCAGTCGTGCGCACTTGACCACACATTGGCGCATTGTCACGCGCCAGCCTCCACTCTCTAACCGGTCTCCCTCCCCGCCCTGGCACCCTCTCTATCATATGAGTGACCCACCAGCATATTCATCAATAGAGTAGCAAATGCTTCCACTTCCCTAGCTCCTTCTGTTCTACTTCTCTTTTGGGTTAACAAAAAATCTGTTAAAATAAATCACAACAATTTGTACATTTTCGCCTCGTTGGAGATGAGTCTTGAGACGGCGATGAGGGGCTCTGAAGGCGACACATGGCAGCCAGCAGGATTCGTGAGGCCTGTGGGTAGGACAATGTCTACGCTTGGCTTGATTTTTTGGGCGATTAAGTTGTCATTTGGCTGCGGGTAGGTGTGGTCTGTCCCAGGCAGGGGTGGTGTCCAGAGGGGGGAATCCTCAAGCGCCTAAGAGCAATAGATGAAAGCCTATGCCATTTGTATGACTTGTATACTCCATAGCCACGATCCCTCTTCAAACTACGCTTCTGGACCTTCATAGACGTGACCTCAGTTATCAGTCTCTGGGCACCCGGCCTAGGCCTGTACCTGCGCCTGGACGTGGGCGTGAGCTTTGTCCTGCTCAACTTATGACAACTTTGATTGCAGTCAATTTATTAGCAGCTGGTGCCCAGGCCACCACAAAGAGAAATCTGTTTGCCAAAGGTGAGCGAGCCAAAGGATTCGGGGGAGGGGACTCCTCCCTTCGGAGTGTGATGTACAAATGCCTGTCATAATTGCTTAATCCCATTTTTTAATTAGCCGCCACCTGTGGCCACCACAAGCAAAAAAGCAAACAAACCAAAAAACGAGGACACAAAAAAAAATGCTGCCAATGTTTGCCAGGATATGCTTAAAACCCTATTACCATGGTAATCCTTTTGACAAATGAATTTTAACATGCGCGCACACACACGGGGACGCACACGCACACACACACACGCACCTAGACAGTCAGCTGTCAGAGGGAATAGAAAGAGACATAGACAGGGACAGAGACAAAGACAGCAGGAGGTGGAGGAGGAGAGACAGCGAAAGCGACAGCCGCATAGAAGGCGGCGCGAAAAAGTATGCTATAAAATCCGTATGTTCACTGTCACCTCTGCCAGAGAATCTCTGCGCGCGTGTCTGTGTGTGTGTGTGTGTGTGTGCTGTCGTTTTCCATTCAAAGACACACACACACACACACATATGTCTTGCATCATAGACAGGACATGAAAACCAAATGAAAACCATTTTTGGGGACTTTCCCAACGGCAGTGATTCGGTTTTTGGATAATTTGCGGTTGTTCGTTTGGCTGGATTTTTGCCCAGCACTCACCTGACAAACTGAAAATGATTCTGATGCGAGTGCGAAGTTCTTCTGGTCCTTCCGCCGGAGTTTAATACACTTGTGCCTTCGGCGTTAATCTGCGGGAGTGGGAACTGGTGTTCCTGATGCCTAATTATCATTAGAAAGAGATTATATGAAAGTTTGTTGCACAAACCGGTGTGTATTTAGCAGTCTATTAGAGATTTCATGGATAATGAAAGATGGATAGGTATAACAATATCGTAAAACGGGAAACTATAATCACTATCAAGTGGAATTTAATGCATGGATGAAGTGAGGATAGAGGAGACTTCATTACAAAGCGTGTAATTATACCCGTTACCCGAATACCCGTTTTGGGTTGATTTGGATGTGTTTAAGAACCGGAAGGTAGCGTTTCCATCAATATATACCATATATTGTGTTGTTCTAATGAATCATACGATGAAAGTAGAGTCGCGGCCCTTGCCGCTTGGTTGAAGAAGGAGTAATCCAACGATATTCACTTTAAATTTCAGTATATAGTATATTTTCACGGCTTTTCTGGTCGGGTCAGGGAGCGGTAAGAATGCGCTATAAGAGAGCGGTAAAAGCACGCTGTCAGAGAGCGATAACAGTGTAACAGTGTCAGAGATCGGTAACAGTGCGTTGTCAGAGATCGGTAACAGTGCGCTGTCAGAGATCGGTAACAAAGTGCTGCCATGGAGCGGAAGCAGTGCGCTATCAGGGATCATTAACAGTGCGCTGTAAGCGGAAGCAGTCACTGGCTCACTGTTAACCCTGGCTGTTAACAGAGCCGTTACTCGTGGCGTTAACAGCAGAAGAAGCTTCCTTCCTACATCTTTTCGCTTCATCAGAGCACAGAATATGCAAGCATCGTTTGTGAAATTAATTTCTGCACAGAAACTAGAACATTTTTTATTTATTTTAGAACGTGAGCTGTTTATATTTTGCAAAAGTTTTCGAATGTTCCACAATTGTAACTCGGAATTAATGTACCTGAAACAGTTGCGAATTAAATTCCCATTTAAATTAAATTTCAACTTTTGTTCAAATGAAAAAAGTTGAGAAAATTCCCCAACTAGCTTTCAACCTTGTCGAGCACGCACTTTCACTCGCCCAACTCTCACTTTTCCTCTCCTTTTCTCTCACCGCAAGTCACACTTTTCAGTTGCGAAAAAATAAATAAAAATGTGAAAACATTTATATTTTCCTTTTTGATTCCACATTTTGTGGCAACGCAACGGAACGCGCCGCATGACATCGCCTCCTTTGATGCGTGCGTAGCGATCCGCTGAAGGACCTCCCTGCAGCAGGAGCAGCCTCATCGATGGGAAACATTCGGGAAAAGATTTGTGCTCTTTAGTTGCGTGCCACGCACAATCCCAGAGCCACCATAGAGGAGGCCGCCCGAAAATTGTTGTTTTTCTATGGTGCCGCCGCCCAAGGGCATCTCCCGGAGCCCTCTCCTTGATCTGCCCTCGCCTGGAGACACGAGCTGGAGCTTCTTTCTTGGGGAACCTCCCATTGCTTCGTCCTGGAACCACCTCCTGCGAGAGCTTCTGCTGCACAACGGGTGGCCAATTTTTGTTTGGGTAGCAGCTATACATCAGGAATCCTTCAGTCACTTTCGTTTCCCGGTTGATGCGCGGGCAATAAAATATTCATTTTGGTTTTTTTTTGAATGCAACTTTCAAAGGAGTTCAAGCCGGGCCGGGTCCTGGGCCTGGGCCACGCCTACCCCATTCACGGTCCGGGGGCAAGGGCTGTGACACTCGACAGAAGCCAAACAGCCCCCAAACAGCCAGCACCCCTCATAAAAAATGTAATTTCCAAACAGAAGAACCCACCAAAAAAAATAAGAAAAACATTTGAAAATTTCAAATTGAATTTGCCGCACGCTTGAAGTTTTGTCCCCGCCCCGCCTCGGATGAATGTATGCAAAAGGCGCTGCGTTGCCAAGATTACCCAGAGAAAGACCAGGAGGCACACACACACGCAGCCACACACAGACTATGAGGGTGGACTGGATGGGACGACGCTTGGGCTTTGAAACATGGCCAAAAAGTGTAAGTGACATGAAAGCGGGCACACAAAGCGCATAAAAACCTTTAATAACTTTACGCTTTTTGTTTTCAAGTGCACTTTCGGGCCACGCCCAGCAGCCGCACACACGCCCCCCCTCACCAAAAAAAACGAGAGCAACAACAAAGGCCTTGAAGGCCTTGCAACTTCCACTTTGAAGTTCCTTTCAGGCACAACTAAAGCTTAGAGAAGGTTAGATTTTTTTTTTCTTTGACAAAGCCATGGATGCTCTTCCAAATCGAGATCGTGCTAATGCCACCATGGAATCAACAAACTGGGGAAAGGCATAATCAAGGATATATGTATGTATTTTGTACAAAATTCGTCTTCTCTTAGGAGTGTAACAAGGACTCTTCTTCGAAAACATTTGTGTGCGCCTTGAAGTTTAGAGGACTTTTATTTTTGAACAAAAACATTGTCGGGCCTACTCCTCAGACCATTCAATGTGTAATTTATGACCTGTTTATTGTCAATAAATGCAGCCTCCGAGCAACCATTTTGTGTCTGTGGCCAAATAAAGACAAATGGAATGCTCATTTCCAGGGGGTGGTGCCCGGCAAATATCGGAAATAAATATATATTGTACGCACTCCACACCCTATTGCGAGTATGTGTGTCACTGGATGGGTAATAATGCTTGGACACTGCTTTTTGGGTGGTTTATAAACATTATTTATGGCTCGGTCCCGGCCACACATTAGTCAATGGAAATATGAGAGAAAATCTTTAAACTGTCAAAGGCTTTGGCTCTCGCAGTCGATTGGCAGGATTGCTGAGATGACAACAAGACTATTTTCTGTAATATTATTAATCCTTTGACTGTCTGGTTTCATTAAGTTTTTGAGCTCAAACAAATCCCGCAGCTGGGCCGTAGGCTGTTGTCGGATTTTCACTTATATAATTTCAATTTATAATTGGCAGTGCCCTTTGATACCCGAATAAACGTGGGTGGATTGCTAAAGTGATTAAGGTTTACAAAATGCACTTTTCTAATATTAGATTAAATGAGTTTGTTGTTTGATTCACAAAACTAAACAAATTTCAACAAAGACATGTAATAAAGTTATCATATTTGTCTAGGTATGAAAGGCAGGGCAAGATAGGACAAGATAGGATAGAGGTAAACACTGCTTCGCACCGTATTAGAGGCCTTGCTTTAAAACAGAACCCACAATATTATTATTTGTTTAATTCTATCTTAAAAATCCACACTTGCCTAGTTATCAAAAACAGGACAAGATAGGACTAGATAGGATATAGTTGTCAGAGCCTCGTGTCAGAGCCTCTGCTCTCCAAAAGACGTCGAAATATTATTTTTATTTAATATATAACCTGTTTGAATATTCCCATTAATTTATTCCCATTTTATTATTTATTATATCCCCATTTGGACAGAAAATACATCCTTTATTCATATAAATTCATTCTACAAGAGTCAGCTCTATCGCTGTTGCTCTTCCTGGTTTAAATTCCTTTCTTGGCGCCAATTCCTAGAGCAATAGTTTTGGTGTCCTATCGAAAAATCGCAGCGTGTTGGCAGCCCCGCCAAAGCATGTTTTAAGTGTTGTACAAGACACCTTTTTTGAGTATAAGCCGTTATTTTAACAAATTTAAGGAACACCTTTCTGCTTTAAAGTTTACTTAAAAATCCATAAAGTATTCCAAATGTATTCCTTTGGAAATAATAGTGGAATTTTTAAGAAAGCAGTCATTAAAATATGATTGAAATAAAATGAATAAGTAGAAATACGCGTAAGAAGAAAGGTTTGTTTGGCAAATGGGTATATTTATACGTAGTTTAGATAGTCTTTGAATGGAGAATACTCATAAAAACACAATTTTCTATTCTTTATAGGAAATATATAACATATTTTTGCTCCCCCAATTGTGTGTCATTAGGAAACAAGGATGTGATTTCTAAATTGTAGAAATTTCCATCTAGGCTTCTTAGAACTCAAAATAATCTCCCATTAAACGGGTTCCGTTAAGAGGGTATTAAGGTATCCCATTTAATGGGGGACTATTCTAAGTATTTTCAGATATTTTAAGGTATTTCAGGTATCTGAGTATTTTAAGAGGGTATTAAGGGTACCCATTTAAATAAGCAATCTACAGTCGAATTTACCTACCAAGAAGTTCCGTATAACGTACTTTTTTGGTCTCTGATATACGCTATATGGAAGTTCGACTGTATATTCCGCTGTGACCCAACCAAAATACCAAATTACCATCATTTTTCAGTGGGATTTTGGCTGGGTTTCATTTGTCAACCCATTAGTTTATTAGATTATTTAAGTATACATTTTACAAAAGTTTCAAGATTGTTTTAACTACTTTGACCGTTAACTAACTGATTGCATCAGTTGAAGGCAGAAAATTCTTGAGTGAGAGTTTCGTTTCACTTGCAGTTATTTTAAGTACATAAATACGTGGCATACATAAGAGTTATCCTTGAACTTTCCACAAGTTTCCATCGGTTGGGTTGTTGTTTAAGAAAACTAAGTACAGTAGACAATACAAAAATACGCGACTCGACTATGTAAATACATACATACTGTTACATTAAATACAAATAAAAAAAGGACGCACATAAGAATTATTAAGTAACCGACGAAGACACAACTGGTTTTCCTTTTTGAATGTGGGGGGGTTTTTCGCTTAAGCTATGAACATTAGTTGGTATTTGCTTATCTCTTGGTTTTCATCTCTTTCTGGTTTCTGTTTCATTTTTGTTTCCGTTTGCTTTGTTTCTAGTTGCTGCCGCTACATTTTTAGCCATGAGGTAGAGCCAGTTGCCATTTGCCAATTGCCAATTGATTGATTTAAAGCTACCGTTCAATGAATTAGTTAGTACATCTACTACGTCTATTGCTAGGGTTCTTTTTGCTTGGGGTTTGATTAATTCAGGGGGCAGACACCTTCAAATGAGTTTCGTGGTTGGACGTTTTGACATTCGTAGATCCTTAAACTAGATTGGCGTCCTTGGCCATGCTGTAGAAGGCCGACTTGGGATTGTCCAGCAGCTCTGTGGGCGAGGCGAACTCGGTGATCTGGCCCTTGTCCAGCACAATCACCTTGTCCGAGTCCAGAATGGTGTTCAATCGATGGGCAATCGTCAGGACAGTGCACTCCTTGAACTCCGTGCGAATTGTTTTCTATAAATACACGAATGTTACTAGGAATTCCCATTTTAGTGGGCCCAGGTCTTTACCTGAATCAAATCATCTGTTTCCAGATCCACTGCAGCTGTGGCTTCATCCAAAACCAGGAGCTTCGTCTTGCGCAGCAGGGCACGCGCCAGGCACACCAGCTGCCGTTGACCCACCGAGAGATTCTCGCCGCCCTCGGCAATCTCATGATTGAGACCCGCAGTCAGACTCTTGACAAACGACTTCAAGTGGGACAGCTCCAGGGCCTTCCAGATCTCGTCATCGGTTTTGATCTCGAAGGGATCGAGATTGATGCGCAGCGAGCCAGAGAAGAGGACAGGGTCCTGGGGAATGATGGTCAGGCGAGAGCGCAGCATGTGCAGACCCATGCCAGCGATGTCAACGCCATCGATCATGATGCGCCCGCCGGCAGACTCAATGATTCTGCAAGCCACAAAGAAGATTAGACAGAGTCGCTGGCTATAATTAGATGTGGATCTTACCTGAACAATGCCAGCGTCAGACTGGATTTACCGGCACCAGTGCGTCCCACAATGCCGACCTTCTCGCCGCCGGTGATGTTGAAGCTGACGCCACGCAGCACCAGGTCCAGGCCCTCGCGATAGCGCACCTGGAAGTTCTGGAACTCGACGCGTCCCTCCTCGGGCCAGTGCTTGGGCTTGTCCTTGTCCTGCTCCAGCTCCCAGGCAGCCTCCTGCTTGGTCTCTCCGTACTCCTTGATGCGCTCCACGGACACAATGTTCGTCTCAATGTCCGAGCTCATGCGCACCAGCCAGTTGAGGGTCTGTGTCACCTGCAGGGCATACGACACCGAAAGACCCACTAGTCCGGGATCGGTCTGTCCGCCCAACACGGCGAAGAGCGAGGCAAACAGGATGATCAGATTGCCGACCATTTCCAGGCGGATGGCCAGCCAACGATTGGCTATCACCGAGGGATACTTGCACACCTGGTTCTTGTCCACCTTGGCATCGGACTCCTCAATGAAACTGTGAAAATATCGAATATTAAATTCAAATCTACCTCCATTTTCATTCTAAAGACTCTCACCGATCGCCGACGTTGTAGGCTCGAATGGTGGGGGCTCCAGTCACGGTCTCGCCGAAATGCGAGTATATCGGGGAACGGGAGACGGACTCCAGACGCATCAGCTGTCGGGAGGTGGCCACGTAGAAGCGCTGGGCGAAGTAGTACAGCAGGGCGATGGGCACGATCACGGCCAGGAAAATGGGCGTGGACATGCTAATAACGACAATGGTAGCCAGAACCTATCCAAAACAACACAACACAGCAAAACGATATTAATATACGAAATTCGGGCAGTAAGTGTCGGTCGAGTGTGCGGAGAGGTGCTGAGGGTTAGTTGGAAGATCGAGATGATGGAATACATATTGGGATCGAATGCCAATACTTGATGGGAGAGGTTTTTTTTTTGGGGGGAGAGTCTTTGTAGGGCGCCGCCAATGGGTGGGTTTTTTTGTTGTTATTTTCTTGTGAATTTTTGAATGGGTTAAATTGTGGAAGTTCTTTTTGTAGCAATTTGAAGACTATGCAGTGCCGAGTTGGGACGCAACAATTACCTCAAACGCACACCAGATACAATCATTTATGACCTGGGGCATTTTCTGGTCAACCGATTCAACGTCTTTCGAGAATCGGGACAGAATGCGACCCACCGGCGTCGTATCGAACATATTCATGGGTGCACGCATTACGTTACCCAGGAGCATCGTATGGAGCACACTGGCCGCGTGCAATGTGCCCAGGGCCGGGGCCAGGTCCGAAAAGAATGACGTTATACCTGCGATTTGTCAATTCGGGATGGATGGTTGATTAAAATTCTGGTTTAGACTCTGATTTCGATTGCTTCGCAATCCAGACAACAAAGTTCAGTGCTCGAGAAGGTCTCTGCGAGTCGGACAACGATCCAACCCCGAATGAGGGCTCAGTCGGGGTCACCATTAAGAGAGAGAGAGAGAGAGCGACAGCCACAGGAAAAAAGGTATAGAGTCTTAAGTTAAGAGATGAGTTTTGAACGAGTAGAAAACATGCTCCCGCTCCAGTCAAACTATCTTATGTTGTATATATACAAGCAACTTTCTAGGGGTATAGAGTACCGGAGAAAGCCTCAAATTGCTACGAGTATGATGGGTATCATTTAGTTTGTTAGTTGGGTTGGTCTTAGATTAGTGTGTATGTTAGTCACGGAGAACATACCCGAAACGCTTGCGAGTTAAAGACGCGTGTTAGTTCTGGCAATACCAAGTCCAGTTTGTATATATCGTTTGCCAGGCGATCGAGTATTCGGGCCCGCGGCTGGATGTCGAAAAATGATTGCGGGGCATGCAGTATACGACCGAATAGATGGGCAAACAATTTCTGGGCGGCAGCCAGGCCGCCAAGGTAAACGAGAACTACACAACCTATATAGGCAACGACTGCGGATATCGAGGGATAGTGTTTAGAAATTTGTGTTGGACAGAACTTGTACGAAATATTTTTGTAAGTTTAGGACCAAATCAGGACACTCATTTGGGTGTTAAAGGACCAATACTTGGGTTAGTGTAAGGAACGGAAACAATATTTATAGTCGGATTTCTTTAACGTTTTGAACTGAAGAGTAACGAAGGCAAACGATACTTTCGGTGGGGGTTACCTGAAACCCTGTGCTCAGGACCATTCGTATATTGATCGGCATTACCAGGTCCAAACAGTGGATATCGTTCGAGCAGCGATCCAATATGCGACCCTTGGGCGTTATATCAAAAAACTCTGACGGACAGTGCATGAGATTGTTAAACAGTCGATGGAATACTCTGGATGAGGCATGTAGGGTGCATGTGAAGAGTGTTATGGCGGCGCCGTAATTGCAGAGACCTGACTTTCGTTGAATGATTCGAATTGATTTGTTTTTGATTCAAAGATATAGTAGATAGTAGAGTGTTCATGGAAGAGAGAGTTGAGTTCATAATGTATAAGTCTTAGATCGAAAACTTGTGCCAGTACAAACCATAACTCATAATAATTCGCTACAAACCAAAGAAAAACATATTCTTTATAAGAATAATAACTGGGAGAACGGAGAGAACTGGAAAAAGGTAAGGTAAGGTAAAAGTATATGTGCAAATACCATCCAAATGAAGGTCATAAAGGAGTCCAGGGTGGCGGGCAACTCTTCGTCGACGATTTCCATGTCACCGCTGAAACTATTCAAGAGACGTCCCAGCGGAGTCACATCGAAGAAGCGGCACACGGAGCCCCGTATGATCACATACAGGAGCTCATTATGTATCACCTTGGCCGCCTTGAAGCCGCCCATGTAGACGACCACGACCGCAGCGTAGGCTAACACACCTGCGATTCGAACCGAGGAACGGATCGGATTGGATGGATTGGATTGAATCGGAAAGGATTGTGAATGACTTGGGTATCGTTCGGGTTTCTAAATGGCTATCTGGATGAGGCGATCGATCTCCTACAGCATTAGCTCTCTGTCACCTAAAAGGCTTACAAATTAAGGGCTCTGAGACTAGGGCGATCTTCAGAGTGTGTTTAGGAGACCATAACCCCTGGTTAAGGCTTGGATTATGCTTAATTAATGATCAGTTCCCTTTAGGGCTTGCTCACACATGACACTCTCTCTCACATCAAGTAAAGGCGTTTTCGAGTTCCAAATGAGATTGATTTTTTGGTTTTGTTTTTGTTTAGTATATGGATGAAGCGGAAAGTGAAGCTGAAACTGAAGTAGGAAGGATGCATGTTAGGTGGTTGTATATTAGATTGCAGAATTTTGTTTGGTTTAGTATTTTGTTTGTACAGCTGGGTGTTACGTTGCGGGCCAATGCGCCATCGGTTTGGGGGTGTGCGTTGGTATTTTTGAGCAATTTGTAAGGTTCATTCTTTACCCCGAAACATGTGTTCAACAACATGGCGAACAACGATGGCAGCGCACTGTCCACCGTGTCGATATCCTTGGAGTAGCGACTGATTATGCGACCTATTGGCGTCGTATCGAACAGTTCCATCGGCCATTTGAGGCCTCTGTTCAGCAGACTGCTGAAGATCTCCGCTGAACAGTGCAGGCCGCCCATTGCCAGGGCCAGTCCCGAAAAATATTTAGCTACCACTGCATGAATCGTAAAAACGTTTTAGCCACAATACTTATCGTAATACAACTCTGTTGTTCATGCTCATGTTTGTCTCTTTTTTTTTTGCTACAAGTGTACGCCGGATAGTAGGTGTAAGCTCCCGGAAAGTTAGTGATCACATTGATAGGATTGGAGTTAGTGTCAAATTTGCTGTTACTTCGCGAAACGTGCAGTGGTCTTATACGTGGGGATGCTGGGGTTTTGGTTGCAGTGCCAGGAATTCCAATTGAAATAGTATTTTTTTAGTGTATGTACAGTCTCGGCAAGATATTTTAGGTACAGTCTAGTCACTAGCTACGATATATACATGTATGTACAAGAGCTCCCTGTTTGCTTAACTTTTTTGGCCAAAATTCGAATACGTTTGAGGAACTTTGTTCCTCTGAGATTCAGATTCTTCGATGATGATTGTTGGGAAGGAATGTGGAGAGTACAATGCGTTTCATAGCCATGAGACAGTTGAAAGATTGAAAAATTTACTCGATACAAAATCGGTTCGATTAATAATTGACTATCGTTGCCTCTTGGCTGCCTTATAGTTTTGAAACGCACTGCTTATTGGTTGGACATTTACCGCAAAGGCTTGACTTAAGACCATGCGCCACAGCATGGGCAGGGCATTGTCAACGGTATCGACATCTTTCGAGAATCGATTGACAATGCGCCCAAGGGGCGTGGTATCGAACAGTTCCATGGGCCAGCGGAACACAAAATGCAGCAGTCGCTCGTGCAGCTCCTTGGAGCACAATATGCAGCCAAGGGCCAGCGTGAGTGAGCAGAAAAAGTACGTAATAACTGGAAAATAATAATCAATTTTTAGGCTAATCGAAGGATTAATTGGAAGCATTTTCAGCGGACGCAGACACAGGGCATGAGAACTTTTGCTACGCTACGGAGGGGACCTGACCTACTCAGCTATTTGAAGAGAACATTCGGATGGGGGAAGATGGGATCGGAGCTCCCTACAGATAATTACCAAAAACACTTGCATCACGGCGACGCGCAAGTTGAGGGGCAGGGTATTGTCAATGGTATCGATATCCTTGGAAAATCGATTAACAATTCGGCCCAGAGGCGTGATATCGAACATCTCCATGGGCCAACGCAACGTGGCATGGATTAGGATACTGTGCATATACCGGGCACTGTACACACAGCCCAGCGACAGTATCAGGGTGGAGAAATATCCGGTTATAACTTTTGGAAGTGGAAGATTGACAGACATTAGATCCATTAGTGACCCAAACAGGTAAACCCCGACAAAACGATTGCCCAACGACGATGATTAGTAGTATTTGTGGTAGTATTCGTGTTGGATAATGCATGATGAGCAGGCCGAACCATGATCGATGATTGATAGTAAGGCTATCCCTCTGTTGTTGTTTGGTGTCGTGCAAGGATTAATTCTTAGTATCGAGTGCCATTTTGAGTGGCATCGTATCATCATCATCATCATTTACCATGAAGCCCTGGCCCAAGACGACACGTATGTTGAATGGCAATACATTATCGATGGTATCGATATCTTTCGAGAATCGATTAACAATGCGTCCCAGCGGCGTGGTGTCGAACAGTTCCATCGGCCAGCGTAAGTTGTAGTACAAGAGCGTTGTATGCAAGGACCGTGAGCACTCGAGACAACCCAATGAAATGGCCAACGATGAGAAGAAATTCACTGACACTACGATTGTGTGTTCGATTGTTTGTTGTTGTTGTTGTCGATAATTTTGTTGTTGGTGTCGGTAGGAAGCGGGGGAGGGAGAATATCGGATAAATTATTTGTACGCTCACACACACACACACACACAAAAGGAAAACCGTTAGTTTGGGTGAATGTTCTGAGATACGATAACAGGTTACGATTAATCGATTGGATCCTGTACCGCAATTCAGAACATTTGAGTGCAGAAAAATTAGTGTTATATATCCATTATATGGATAGGGATAATTATCATATACTGAAAGCCTAGTGTGTGAAAGCCGTGCAGCGCATTCGCAATAATCTTGTGTTGGAGTGTTCTTAGCGTGTTCTGTGTTTTGTGTTGTTTCAAGCCAAAGTGTGGTGGGGGTTAATTGTTTAAGGAAAGAGGACAGTGGGGGTAGGAGGCTGTCTAGAAGGTAGCTGAGCAGCATGTGTTCTCTCGGCGCCAAAGTAAGAAGCAATAATAAAAAGAAGCATCAAAACATAAACGAAAAAACCCAAACACCAAACATAAAATGTACAAAATAAACGAAAACAAACATAAACCAAAAAGGAAGCACAACTAGGACATAAACTTAAGCAAAAATAAACCACAAAATGGACAAACGAACATGAAACAAATACGTTTTTCAATATATAAACAGTGATCGAATCACAATGGACTCACCTTGACCGAAACCGAATGCGCCATAGACACCGAGGTACATGTCCCTGAGTCCCGTATCGTTGCCAACATTCTCATCGTTGGCCCACTTGGTTAGCCACAGATTGGAGCCGATTTGGAATGCTTGGAATACGAAGTTCAGCACGAGCGTGGCCACCGACAGGAAGATGCCAACGCTCTTGATGTAGTGCTTGTAGACGGCAAAGTCGACGCCCCCAGTCTGGGACTTTTCCGTCTCGATGAGCTTGCCCTCGACCTCCTGCTTCTTCTTGAGCGAAGCGGCCGAGGCAACGGAATCGTGCGAGTTCTGGCGCCTGGTGCGACGTCGCAGACTGCCGCCGCTGCCAGTGCCCATCAGACTGTCGGCAGAGGTAACCGAACTACAGACAAACAAACAAAAACATTAGGATTACGAATGCCATGGCTCGACAAAAGGTCCAATGTACTCACATGGAATCCGACAGGCTTTCAGTGCGCGCCAGCTTAATGGCCTTCTCGACACTTCCAAGCAATTCAGGGACATCACCGGTGCTAGAGATTTGGCGTTTAATCTGATTGAGCTCTTCCTCCTCGGCATTGCCGTCTTGCAGATGCTGGATAATGAAGTCGGCAAAGGCGCCCTTGTTCTTCACGAGCTGATCGAACGTGCCACTCTCACTGATCTCGCCCATTTTCAACACATATATGCTGTCCACCTGCGGCAGGAAGGTGACACCGTGCGTGACCAAAATGCGAGATTTGCGTGCCAAGAGTCCCTTCGGTCCGATCACTTCTTCGAAGATGTGTTTGCCTACGTGCGAGTCGACGGCACTCAAGGGATCGTCCAGCAGATAGAGATCTGCGTCGCAGTACACCGCTCTGGCCAGGGAGATGCGCTGCTTTTGGCCACCTGAGAGATTAATGCCCTTCTCACCGATTTCCGTGAGATCTCCGGCCGACAGAATGTCGATATCGGCACGCAGGGCGCAGGCATCGATCACCTTGTTGTAGCGCTTCCGGTCGTACTGCTGCCCAAAGAGGATGTTGTCACGGACCGTCGCATTCTGAATCCACGCCTGCTGGGGCACATAGGCCATCTTGCCCACCGTGTTGACAACGCCCGCAAGCTTCTCCATTTCGCCGAGGAAGGCCTGCACCACCGAGGACTTACCGGAGCCGACGGTGCCCACCAGGGCCACCAGATTGCTCTTACGCACCTCAATGTTGATGTTTCTAAGCGTAATCTCATCGCCCCACGAAAACTCGCCATTCTCAATGCTCATTGGATGGGCTGGAATTCAAGAAAACCCTTTATATATAATCCTTGGGTATTTTACATTCACTTACGTTTGGAGGAATCATGGAGCACGCTGTTGGGGTCAAGTTCTTCACTGTTCAGGAACTTGTTTATACGCTTCACAGAAACTTGCGTCTATCGATCCACACATGGAAAAGGAAATCGATTAGAAATGCTGCCACAATACACAGAAGTTTTCACACGGAAGGGGGTTAGTAGATGGGCGGTTTGTAGAGGGGGAGAGTTGGGAAGGAAATGCCCCAGTGCAGAATTTAATGAATGCGTGGTATCCCCGACATCTGCCGAGGTAATTATATACCCTCTGCAGAACGACGAGTATTTAAGGGATAAGGAATGGGGGCTTTAAATTCGAAGAAAAATAGGAAATCTCCACTAAATTAATCTAAATTAGATCTTTTAATATCATTTCAAGCGAAAAATTGATGCTCGACTCGAGACGCACAAGCGAAAACTGCAAAAGATAATGCCCGAGAATAGAAAGAAAAACAAAATACATTGCGTGTGAACGACACAGCACAATTATGCTTGATTCGACAGGTACAAGCGAATGCGACAGAATTTAAAAACAACATGCATGTCGTGTACATGACGTGACAAAACTTATGCTAGACTCGAGTTTCGCTGATAGGGGTTTTCTGTTTTTGTTGTTTCCCTGCTTCCCAGTTTTTTCCTTTTCGATAATGGGAAATAAAATTTCACATAGGATTTAATAGAATAAAATTACGGACAAATCATGCCTGATCAAATATTCCCTTCCCCCTAGAAATACTACCCACAACCTGCAAGAGATATCAGAAAAAAATCCCTAAAATTCAAATTCCAATGAAAAAGGCAGAGACCCACAACCAGAAAAAGTATTTGGAAAATCGGAATTGGATTGCTTCGGACAATTGTGAATCCCAGAGGATGAATGAGATTAAATAGAAACTTTAGAAAATGGTTTGAGGATCTAGGGATCTCAGGATCGGATCAGTGGTGAGAGGAGTGTACGTTGGGGTATGTAAATTTGTTTTCGGCTAAAAAAAGAAATCAAATTCAGTAAAATAAACATAAATCACAATCACAAGAACGGCACAGTAGTCGAACCGATCACAATGGTGGCCCGGGGAGGGAGATCAAAGTGTTGTGGAAACCCATCCCATCCATGGGGGCCACCGCTGTGATCGGATTTGGCGATATTGCAATTGGGATTAAACTTACTTGCACCAGGTTGGTGATCAGCATGGGCAACATTGTTAGCGGAAAACGAAGAATGTTGAATAATGATAATGAGACAAAGGTTTTGGTGGCATCAAGCACATTATTTTCATCGATTAGAACGTAAGTGGCAAATGTGACTAATGAAACCTAAAAGATAATACACGAGATTGTTTAAAGGATTTGCATTTGAATTCATAAGTTTTGATTTTGGTTGGTTGGTTTTTTTGGTATGGATTTGGAGTCGATTGTATGCACCATAGCCGAAGATTAGGAAAAGATGTTCGTGCCGCTTCCTTCATCATCATATCATCATCATAGCCTTTACCTCGGCTATGTCAACAGTCAGCATAGGCAAGACGGTCAGCGGGATTTTCATGATGTCGAATAATGCGAGACTGACAAACACTTTTTCGACGCTCAGCTGATTCGCCTCGCTGGTCAACACGTAAGTGGCAAATGTGACCAGGGAAACCTTTTGTTTTTTAGATATTGTATATAGACACATTCGGATAGTTCCAAGATTAGTCCAACTCCAACAATTGATCGGCGGCGCACTGGCTGCTGCTGTAACGAGATTTCAAAGTGTGGCCCGTCGGGTACGGGGCGCATATCTTACCAGGAAGGGGGCACATGACCAGAGGAAGGATGTGCTAGCATTCAGATAGGCCGTCGATCGTAGAGTGGCTATCTCCTTGTCACGTATGTCCAGCACTTGCTTCTCAAAGCTCGGCTCCCAGGCATACAGCTTGAGGACCTTCATTCAGGAATACACAACGTTAGAGAAATATCTGTATATAGCACTGGGACTCGGACTCACCTTAATGCCACTCAAAACCTCATTCATCAGCTTGACGCGCTCGTCCTTGTATTTCATTTGACGTATCTGATAGGTCTTGATGCGACTGGCAATCACGCCATTCACCGGAATGAGTATGATCATCACAGCCAGGCCGGCGAGCACAGACGGGCCCAATTGCTGCCACAGGAAATACAGAGCCAAACCGATTTGAAGGGGCGCCGACCAGATCATGTTCAGGTACGTAGTCAACTCCATGAAACGCTGAGCATCCACGGCCATCAGGTTGACAATCTCGCCGACAGTGGACTCCTTTTTGGTGGCATTGGAGATGCGCAGGGCCTTGCGATAGATGGCATTGATGAGAGCCGTGCGAATGCGCAGTCCCACAATGAACATGCGATGGAAGTATTGGCCAAGAATGAAGGTCTGGGCAGCAGCCAGGACGAAGAGCGTAACGGAGAACAGGATGCCCTTCCATTCGGGCTGGGGATCGGTCCTCTGGTCCTCCACAAAGCCAATGATCAGACTAAGCACCTGCGGCTGGGCAAAGGTCAGGGTGTCGGTGATGAGCTTCATGAGGGCTCCGAACAGGAAGACGCCTCCAAAGGACCTGTAAATTGGCGGCATAATGCTGGCCATGCCCTTCTTGCGTCCAGTCTTCTCTCCATGCGGATTCTCGAACGTCACATTGCCATTACTGAACTGCGCCTTGGGCTCCGCCTTGGAGCGACCCTTGTAGTTTTTGCGCACATTCTGGTTCCAGTGATAGGCAAAGATGGGCATCACCTCGGAGCAGCTGTCCTGAGGACGCAGATCCCACAGATGCTTCTCCTCCAGCGGATTGCGGTAGCCCTTGAGGGCCATCTTATCGAACCACTGGTACGTGATCCGCGACAGGAAACTGGCCGACAGTTCGGGTATCTCGTTCTCGCCTCGCTGGTACTTGGTCTGAGTGGGCTGGCCGTCGGCGAAGCAATTGATCAGCAGCATACAGCAGTAGAGCGTGAACGACACAAAGAAGCTCACGTACATGTACTCCTCCCAGGAGAAGTCCGATTCGGATGGCTGCTGCGAGTCGTCGATCTTGCTGCGATCCGCTGCGGCGCGCACCTCCGTGCGGCAGCGCGGTATAGAGAGAACGGTCAAAAGGAACCAGAAAATGAACTGGCAGCCTGACGTCTGCACGCCGTACTTCCGATTCAGCGGTATGAAGATGAAGATCAGCAGGAAGGTGGCAAACTTGATGATGGGGCCCCACACATCAAGGTCGTACAGAGGCAGCTCCGAGTCGCCGCCCTTCTTCACCAGGGCCATGATCAGGTCGAGGGCTGTGATCACCAACAGTCCGAGATTCACCAGCATCTTGCTCACACTCAGCTTGTTCCATGGTATATTTCTGTCGAGGCTGGCCTTCAGATAATAGAAATCAAAGACCACAAACGCCCAGTAGAAGGCGCAGGGCATCCACACGAGGGCCGTCTGTTCGAAGCAGGGCGTAAAGTCCGGATTGTTTGTATACCAGGTCTCTGTGGAGTTCTACAAAACCACACAACACCAATTAAGAAATAGTTAATTGATTCTTGGAATTTGATCGGTAGATCTATGACGCACCCAGAATGTGGATCCACAGAACCTGTCCATCGGCGAACCTATATCCTCCGCCATGGCTTCTGATCGTGTCTAGTGCCTACACCACGTGCACCTCTTGTGAGAATTTTTGGGATTAAGGACGTAACTATAATAGAAGAAAAAAAAAAATTTAGCCAGCTGTTCCGTTCTCAAGCGGCACAACAACAATTAGCTGTTGGTATTTTTCGGCTGGTATATTATTTTCTATGGTAACCAGGGCTGCCAAATTTTAAGAAGAACAAATAGCTAATTTTAAAAAGTATCTTTCTCATATATTTACAACTATTTCATATAACGCATTGCAGCAATTTTAAGAAACAATCCTTTAAGAGCACCTTATAGTTGTGGCAGCATTTATAGTTGTGGCAGTTTCCCGCAAATTGAAGAGTATCGATGCACGGCATGTGCACAGCTAAGTATCGGGGTATTTTTGTATATTTCCACGCACACAGTTGGGCAGAGTTTTGTTTTATAAATCCCACAACATAGCTAAATATTTATGTATTTCAGATAGCCCGAATTATAATATACAGAACTAGCTAAAAAATCTCTAATTTGGCAACAGTGATGGCAACATATGGTATTATTACCATATTCACATACGGTCACTTTTTCTTTAATTGTGACAAGTTGCCAGCTCTGCTCTAAATTCAGAAAAATTGTGCATGTAGAAAACAATCAAAGTTACTTTACGCTTTATTTAGATTGTAATTTAAGCGAGCGAGCTCAGTAAAATAAAATAATGGCACGCCGCACTAATTTTATTGATGGCAGCGACAGTTTTCGCGAGCAGAATCTACGTTTTGTTCGGGTAAGCCACAAACACCGCAGCGAAGAAGAAGACAAGGTTTTTTTTCGTGCAAAAAATAGTTCAGCTCTCGGCTTTCTTTGCCCACAGAATGAGTTTGAGGATAATGTTAACCAGTTCTTTGGGGGCGCCAACCCATCTTACAATAAACAGCAGCAGCAGCAGGCGCCACCGCGGGACGCTTTGATTGTGCAACCCACACCAGGTGAGTGGCCGACCCGGCCCGACCGACTTGCCGGGCGGAGAGTTCCCTTCCGGCGGTGGAAGCCCAAGAATGTGCGAAATTCTTGCCGGCCAGGCATGACACCAGTTTAATTGGGAACAATTACTCTTTATCAGTTGTCTTTATCTAACACCTGGCCGTGGGGCTAATCTCTACGAGTGCGAAATCATGTCTCTCAGATAGACATCTTCCACCCTCATGTCGCTATCGATTGCGCGCGCGGTACCCCTAACAATAGAACAGTGAATGCGCGCTAAGTTGTACAAAGCCCAGGCCAAATGTGTCCACTTTAGTGGCTGTTTAGTTAAGAACCGCACCACTTGGTATAATCTTGTAATCTTCTTTTTTTTTTGATAATGGAATGGGAAATCCGGCCTGAAGGTCTCACCTCCCACTCCACTGTTGCCGACAGTTTTTTATGTCACTGTCAATGACGAATATGCAACAAAAAACTAGTTTTTCCCCAAGACACAATGGCTAATCTTGGAGCGACCACCACACGAAACCCCCGGAGGAGAAGTTTAAGGTGTCTAAGGCGGCTGTGTGCGAGCTAGTAACATTTTATGGGCGCTAAAAACTTGTTTGCCGCGTCGACGCGTGTTTTAAGCATTCGGCTTTAGATAAAATTCTAGCCGCTGAAAACGAGTATTAGATTTTTAATATAATTAGCAGCGAAAACCTGTTCCCCCTCTCCAACAGGCAATTATATAATTTTATAAGCAAAATACATTTTGTTGCCCTTCTTTTGATAAACATTTACAATTCATATGTTTTCGCTTTCCCTAAAGAAATTTATCTAACGAAATTGTGCACTGTCATGATGAGATTCTGGGTTGACCTCCCCCGCGAAGAGTCGTCTGATAAAAGGACTGGCTCTTCCTTGTTTAATGCAAATTTCAACTCAATTTTTGTGCTGTGTATTGATTTTGTTTGCTTTTCAGCCGGTGAATATGATATATTGTTTACAGGTACACTTGCATCATCTTTTTTACTCAACAACGCTACTTGATATACAATATTTATGGACACTTGACGGTGTTTGTCTGTGATCGAAGCGATAAGCGGATCGCAGTATCTTCCTGGCCCTCAAGAAGTCCTCTTCCCGATTGCTCACTGTTTTTACCAGTTTCCCCGCTATCTATATATGCTTTTGGTCACGAAATGGCTTCTTATCGCGCTTTTATACTCGATGCTTCTTTGGGAGCACACTTCACACGAACAGAGAGTCTCTCTCTCTCTCTCTCTCTCTTTAGTTTTGAATTGCACTTTATAATCCTTGTCGTGTTTCTTATCGCCTTCACACTTGCTCTAGTTTGTTGTTTTTCTTCTACGAACAACAACAACAATATAATTTCCATTCCGATTATCACGGCCTCTAGCAGAATCTGTCGAAGCTACTAAAGATACCATCGGTTCCAAGGCCTGTGAAAAACGCGTTTGCCCATGACGTCAACCACGAATTACAAAAAATCTAGCCATAGCTATTAAATGTTCTCCATTTGTACATATGTAATTTCATTCGAATAACCTCGCCGATACCAATTTAATTATTTTTAAAATTTTTTTGTATCAATTAAACAATTGCGCCTGAAGCATGACCAAACACTAATTGTTGTTATCAAACAATTTGGTACGTGATTCACCCGCTGTGGCCCCAAAACGGGAGAAATGTTTGAGCGCGGGAAAACGTTTTAAATAATTTCACAATTTGTAGAAACGAAACTCACGCACCAGCCGACAAAAACCGCGCACACACTTGTTACGCCTCGCGGACGGACGGACGTACAAGAGAATCAATGCGATGCGACCAAAATGTCACTTATAATTACCTCTGCGTATACGGCGGGGGAGAAGAATCGAATAGTTTGAAAGGCGGGGCACACAATGAACAGAAACTGAACCGGCTCGCAACCAGCTGAAAAGTTAACTGAATGCCAGCCAAACGTTGCGGACAAACTTATTTGTTTGGCATTTCAATGTACGAAAGCACACGCAAAGGAGAGCGCTGATATACTACCTACCCTATAGCGCGAGAGAGAGATAAACCCCATAAAGAGAGAGCAGAGATATGGGTAAAACAAAAACGAAACCGAAGACAAAACCCAGCGATAGATATCGGGTGCCAAGAGAGACAGAGGGAGCGGCTTGCTCGTCGCACTCTCTCAGACTTTGATCAATTAAAAGATGTAAAACTCGGCTTGAAAGTACAGTTAAAAGCGTGAGAGCTGGTCACACTGCAAACCCGAGATTAACTTGCCGATGGGCAAGAGATAACGCCGGCCCGGCTACGCTCTCTCTTCTCTCTGCATCTCTTAATATAAATCATTCCCTCTCGAATTGAATGAACAGCATACATACACACAAATAGACACTTCCAGATGTGATGAAATAGTTTAGGCCCGAAAGAGCTGCCGACTCTTAAAAACCACAAACAAATCAACTTCAAAGAGGGTTGTGTGGGGCGGCAGCCGCCCAAAATTGGCGGATTTAGTGGGTATATGTGGTGTATTTGTAATTGCTTGTTTTGTAGTGTTTTAGCTTACTATATTTTATTTGAATTGAATTATTAATTGAAACGTTGAATGAGTAGACCGGAACCCCAGTGCCTAGTCTTAACCAGAGTTCTTCCTTCCCTCCCTCTACACTTTTACATAGACGGCCATGAGCTGGACAGTCGTCGCCAGTTCCTGCGCCAGTTGGGCGCCAGTCCGGCAGTGGCACACGCCCTGGCCATGCGCACCCTCGAGGTGCCCAATTTCGATCTGCGCCACTTCCAGCGGCGCCGCTATCGCTTGACCGTCGAACTGGGCGACCGACAGTCGCAGCCCGAAATTGATGCCGTTGTGCTTCAGTCTATCGGCACTCTGGTGGAGAAGTCCGAACAGAATCGTATTCAGAGTCGTCCACGTCCACGCACACCGTCGCCGCCGCGCAACATCAACTGGCACAACAATCGCGACATATCGCCGCAGCAGATTGAACGATCACGTCCACGCACACGAGATGTCGATGATAATATTCGGGGCCGTCCCAGGGGCGCACCAGGTCTCAGGGAGATCCTTCCATCAGGCCCAATAGACGCTGGCCCACCCCCAGGACGCAGGAATGATGTGCCACCGGCAGGCCGCCGGGATGACAATTTCCCGCCAGGACGCAGAGATGTTGTTCCACAAGGACGCAGGAATGATAGTCCACCGGTTCCACATGGTCGCAGGAATGATTGTCAACCTGCTCCAAGAATAAACGTTCCCCAAGGTCGCAGGAATGATGTATCACCAGGACGCAGAGATGCTGTTCCTTTTGGTCCTATCGACAATATTTCACCAGCTCGCAGGGGTGGTCACAGAGATGCTATTCCATCTGCAAATGTACCAATAGTACGCCGGAATGAAGCCCAACCAGGACGCAGAGAGGCTGCTCCTTCTGGTCCCAGAAATCATATTCAACCCGTTCCCAGAGAGAATGTTCCACAAGGTCGCAGAGATGCTGCTCCTAAGGGGCCCAGAGACAATGTTCCAGCAGCACGCAGGAATAATCGCAGCGACGCTGTTCCACCTGCTCCCAGAGATATTGTACCACCAACACGCCGGAATGCTGTTCCACAAGGACGCAGAAATACTGTTATTTCTGGTGCCAGAGAGAATGTACCATCGGGGCGCAGAGCACCACCAGGTCCC
Source organism: Drosophila miranda (assembly GCF_003369915.1). Lineage (NCBI taxonomy): Eukaryota > Metazoa > Arthropoda > Insecta > Diptera > Drosophilidae > Drosophila > Drosophila miranda. Next base: position 15,812,964 of record NC_046677.1, on the reverse strand, counting down.
GGCGCGGCAATCCCAACAGTTCCCATGGACTCAATGCCTCCTCGTGGCCAGCCGATTGCTGCAGCAGGTCCCATAAAGACCGTTCCGCCAGTTCGCATTGACCCTGTCCCACAAGTAGGACGGAAGCAGGTTGGTCCACAAGGTCCCAGTGCGGTACTGCCACCAGTGCGCGGAAAACCTGCCCACCCGGACGCGTAGAGCCTGTCGCAGGTCGCGGCCCTTCAAGTCGCGGAAAACCTGCAGGTCCCCCAACTGGCGGAAAGCCTAATCCACCCGATCGCAGGAACAATAGTGCAAGCCCACCCGGTCGCGTAGAGCCTGTCACAGGTCGCCTGGCACATGGGCCTCCAGGTCGCAGGCAGCCAGACCAACCCGGTCGTCGGGACAACAGTCAAGGATTTGTCGAACGTATAGATCTGACGGAGATGTCCAGCCATGAGTGCACTCCTCCCCACTTCGACGGCGGTCGCAATGATTCCTATCCGAATAATCACCCAGATCGCTTTCCGAACAATCTTAATGAGAATTTTGAGATCAACAATCGTGGCATGGATGCAGAGTTTTGCGGCCAGCCGGATTTTAATGATCCACGCTTCAACGACGCCAATCGTGGACCTGGCCCTGATGCCTTTTTGGTCAACCAACGTCAGAACATCGATCGCGACGACGACTTTCAGCGCCAGCAGCATGGCTCTGATCGTCCACAGGGGCCACCCATTTTTATGGGCAATCCAAACACAGAATTTTGCGATTCTGAGCCCAACTTTGGGGGACAGCAACAGCAGTCAAGACACATTGGGGGACGCCCCCAAATTGGGAACAACTACCAGCGTTTTATCCACAACGATCAAGTAACGATTCTACGTACGGATTTGGTCGATCACAACGAACGCAATTTCGATGGCAACTTTGGCGATCGTAGTCCAGATAACTTTGGTCCGAATGATCGCCACTTTGAGGGCAACTGTCGTGATCATGGGGATGCTCCACGTTTCAACGATGACAGAGATGGCCGGCAGTTTATGGATGAAGAACGAATTCGTGGACAGCAGCAGGCGGGGAATTTTGGACGTCCACAGGAACAGCGGAACGAAAATTGGCGTTTCTACAACAGCGAGCCGGAGCGCTCTCATCACTTTGATCGCAGCTTAGAGCGCAACGATCCGAACAACAGAGATCTGCGTTTCAATTTGAACAACGATCCGAACAACAGAGAGCTCCGTTTCAACTTGAACAACGATGATCGTAATGCATATGGACACGATCGTATCGATCGTAATGATCGCTTCGTTGACGACGACAATTGTCGTGATCAGATGATGTTTAATGACTCTGGACCTGGACCCTTTCAATCCAATCAAAGTCAGTTCGGTGGCGATCACCGCTTTGAGAACGATGGCGACTTCGATCAGCAGCAGCGCCAGTTGGATGGCGATTTCATTCAGTCGAACAACCAACGCTTTCCACAGCGAGAGCTTGACAGTTTCCGTGACGATTTCCAACCAAATCATTATCAAGTAAATGTTGATATCGACTATCAAGACAGAGGAGACCAACGTCGTCCTATGGATCGTCGTAATGATCGCTCTGGCAGTGGTTACCGCAACCCAAATGATCACTATCAAGAACGCAACACAGGCAGGAATGCAAACCGTTCCAATCAACCACGAGAGGCTCCACGGAATGCCAATGTTGGCAGTTCCCATGAAAACCGAACAAATTCATCCGCAGATCGTGCCGCAAAGGCACCAAGAAATCCAAACCCTGTAGCCAGAGGTGGCAAGCCAACCGTTGGTCCAAATCCAAATCAGAATCAGAAAAAACCAAATCAATCAACCATACCAGTCAAAGGTGGAAACCCTGTAGCCAGAGGTGGCAAGCCAACCGCTGGTCCAAATCCAAATCAGAATCAGAAAAAACCAAATCAATCAACCATACCAGTCAAAGGTGGAAACCCTGTGGGCAAGAACACTTCGGCTGGCCCAAACCAGGAGGCCACGACAGCCAGGAATCTGGCCAATCCTGGTGGTGTCCCGAAGCCAGCAGCCGCCGCCACTCCAGGGGCCAGGAAATTGCCGGGCAAGCCGCCAGAGGCAAACCCTCGTGCTGGTAAGGTTAAAAAACCAAAGCTAGAATCGTTTCAGATATCGCCAGTAAATGTTGAGTATCTCTTGAAACTTTTACTGGGGATGAATGATGCGAGAATGCATGATTAATGGGTGCGGCAGGGATGCAGTCCGGTTTAGGGGAGCCTTGAGCTGTAGCTCAACTCAATCCTTAAACGGTTCGAAGACAATCAAATTGGTTAAAAAACTTTTCAAGAGAGCACAATTATTTTTATATTGCTGTCTCTTTAAGGGACATTCATTCGCTCAATTCTTCAATCGCTTAAATCGCCTAAAGGGTTAAAAAGCTGCTGAATGGATATGATGCTGCTCTTCAAGGGAGTAATTCCCTATTGCCAATCCACTCGGATTATCCCTGATACGAACCGAACCGACTTGCATCCTCCGCCTCGTGGAGAATATGTCTACAGAATATAACACCAGGTATTTCCCATCATTTTACAGGACAAAAGCGCGCCGCTGAGGAAGCGCTGCCCGTTGGTGGCGAGGTCAAGCGACGCAAAGTCATCAAGGGTAAGCGTTTCCTTATCGGCGGCAGAAAGCTGCCCTATATCGCATTCGATCAAGTGTTGCCGCAGGAGGAGGCGGAGTCCTATGCTGTGACCTTCTTCGAGCAAACACCCAACTACAACACGAACGTCTATGCCAACGAGGATGGCAAAGTTGTGCAGGGCCACGAGGACGATGATAGCTCGGACACCGATTCACTGGAGTTGCCCGAAAACACAAGGGGCGGTGGCAGGCAATATGGTAAAAAACAAAAAATCAATCGGATGCGCAAGGAATGGACCGCTTTGTATCGTACGAAGAGCTACAAAGACTGGGACTGCTGGTGGACGGATTACAAGTGGTGTGGGAGCGAGATCAACAAAGTGCTGGAGAAATTCGAGAACCGGAATCTGCAGCATCGCTTCATACCAATCTACAAAAGTTACACCACCGAGCAAGTGGTCAATACGGTCTTAAAATTGGGACACGTGGCACTGGAGAAGAACACATTCAATGTGCAGCGCAACATGCGGGCCATTTTCTTGCTGATGGACAATACTTTCCTCAAAAATCTCAAGATGGAGAATATTGAGCAGCTGGAGAACTTGATACGGCGTGTGCCCAACCATTTGTGGCTGTACAAGCTCCGTAGCATGGTCTATATGTGGTCGAAATATCATCAAATCTTGAAGGACCCTCCAAAAACTTTAAGAAAAGCAACACACAATGCATATGCCAGAAAATGGAAGACACCCATGTTCCACTGGCTGGCCAAGCAGGCCTTTGATGAGCTCCACGTATGTTCCAAAAAGTAAAAAGTATTCCCCAATCAAACTGATATTTATTTTCTATTGATGTACCCCACAGGCAATCAGTGAAATCTCTTGGCCGGATCACAATCGTCTCTATCCGGGCATAAAGAAGCCAACGAAGAAATAAACGATATGGCAGATACCCCTATCCTTTAAAATGCACATAGATTTTTATATACTCGTAGTATCGATTTGTAAATTGAATTAGAGCAGAATAAAAATTCCCCTCCACCTTGACTCATGTGCAGTGTGCATACCAAATAACCAATAACCAATAGATAATATCTCTAATATCTGTAATATCACCTTCGATTAAACCACTAATGTCCATCTTGCTTTCGTCAGGATTCTGTATGAAGAGCTTCAAGGTGAACAGCACTGAGAAGTTCTTCATCAATGTGTGCCAGGCCTCGGAGGTGCCAGCACCCGAAGATGTCACCGAGGAGGAGCTGATTGCCATACTGGAATCACCGACACCGGGCTCGTTTCGTGTGCCCATGAGCATCTCCGATCCGCGACACACCAAGGATCGGTCAGACAAGACCGTCGATGTCTGCGACATTGCCATCAATCCAGAGTTTTTGGTCAAGATACAGAAATCGCAGCTTTTCAAGAACTTCTTTCAGCAGCTGGCCGCCGAGGCACTCAGCGAGAAGTACAACGTACAGATATCCATGGAAAAGATCATCACCCTGAACAATCGCAAGTTTGTGGGCACCCTGGTCTCGCATCGAGTGCGCAACGCTGATGTGAAACATGTCCAATCCCTGTCCGGTAAACCGGCCGCTATTGAAGCCGGCAAGGATCAGAAGGCGTCTTCGAAATTGGTGCAGGAGATCGATGACAAGTATGCGGCTGCAATCAGGAAGATCCGCCAGACGGCGGAGCTGCAGTACAAGCTACGTGCCCAGCTCCGCGATGATGCTGTTCATGAAATCCAAGCCGAGATCTACCTACCAAATTGTGTATGTAGCTTTTTACCATATAATATTGTATGATGATGTATATTGACGATAAATCTCTTCGATTCGAAAGGTCTCCTCGCACGAGATCAACCTGGATGTTGGTGAGGATCGCATCATGGTCGAGTCCCGAAAACACGGCTATGTCTTTGACAAATTTGTCAATTATCGTCTGCAACAGGATCGTGCCCGTGGCCTGTTCGACAAGACAAGCAAGGTGAATAGACATGATTTCCAAGTTATACCGAAAAACTGCTTTATATAATCTAAAGTGTAACTATCTTTCAGATGCTACAAGTCCGCATTCCTGTTTACAGTCAAAAATAAACCATAGAAAACTCATGTTCGTCTTATATATTCATAATTTTAATAAATAAATTGTTTCATTTCGAAAATGTAACTAGCTGTTAAACCTTTTTGGTATATATTTCGGAACAAGCTCCTCTAAATATAGTTTTTTAAATACATAAATTATAGCTATTATTTTACTGATATAATGACTAAATATCATTAAAAAACATGTGTCACTTTACCAGTAGTTTTGAAACAGTTGATCGAAATTAGAGAAAAATAGTTGATGTTAACAAAGGAGCACAAAAAGATCGCGCCATTAAATATGGTTATTCCCATGGAACTTTCTGAGGTCTTAATTTCCCCCGGGAAGGTCAAAGATGAACGAGGAAAGAGCCGTCAAGACACAATACGGGTCGATTTGGTAACGACGTGCTTATTATTATTCAGATAAAAATATGTGCAAATACACCTAACAAATTTGCACAGTTTATAATTTGTAAATATGACAAATGTTTATATGTATGTACACTGGTGCGATTTATCTTTTCTGAGTACTAAGTCGCAAGAATTCGCCAGGCTACGAATTTCGCGGACGAAAAGCATGTATAATTTTTAATCGTTTCCCATCATCCCAAAATCATCCCTTTTTTCGCCAGCGAAATTTTTTTCGTGTATTATTACTAGGCTGAATATACGATGCAGTAGTAGCATTGTTTAATTATTGCTCCACTCCATATTAACTTATAACGCGCAATAAATCATAGTAAATTAATATAAATTTATAAATTTGCCTACAAAATTACTTATTTTTGATCTGCATTCTTAAACACAAATCATCAATGAAGCAGTGGTCGTAGGCCACTACACTTTAATACAAATCTAATCTGAAAAACAGAACAGCAACAAATTTGTGTTGGTGGTTAATTGGTACACACACACACAACACAGTCAAAATGGCCTATCTGGTATTTTATGGAGCTCTAGTATTTTCCGACGTTTCCATTTTCTAATGGAAATGAAAACCATCGACGGTCGATATATCAACATTTCCATCGAACATAAGGTAATACAAAAAAACATATTACCTATCTGCCTACACGTATTTGAGTGGATCTGTATCCTGCTAGTTGCGATTGCATCGGCTTGTATATTTGTTTATTTTGAAGTAATATTTGGTGTTGGAAGCTGTACGATTGATCGAGGCTGTTTTCGACCGTCAATATATAGTTTCAGACAAAAAATGTATACAAAATTATTAAAAACATATTAATTATTAGAAACCTCCAACCACAAAACCACAGAACAATTTTTACAATTTTGTTAGAGAAAAAAAAAACGAAAATGCAAAAAGTACTCATATATTATATACACTCTATTATGCATTACGATATATCGACAATAGATGGTTTTGCAGCCCTAGTGTAAAAATGCCAAATGTCTCAGTTGAATTTCCATCGGAAAATACTAGAACTCACATCTATAAAATACCAGATAGTCCATTTTGATTCTGGATGTATTGCTTGTATTGCCGGTATTGCATCCCTGGCAGACGATTGTGAAAAATTTGGTGAAAAGTTCTTTGAGGCCAAACAATTAAAAGAATTAACTCGTATATTAAACAATTGGTAGCATCAAAGTGTTCTCTGGCTAAAGAAAACTCGTGGCGCAATGGACTTTCGCAACAAGAATGACGTTTATGGCATCGGCCAGCGTCGTTTGGGAATTGGTAACTCAATCGGCTCTGGCTCTGGATTGGGTGCCGCATTTTATGCGCCAAACTTCGGCAACGATGGTGGTGGCTTCAGCTACAACAACAGCAACACCAACAACATGCAGCTGGACCGCGGCCATAATCAAGGATTTGGTAACAGGAACTCGAGCCCAGATATGGGGGGAAACTTTAATCGTAATCGTTCCACAAACGACAACAATTTTTCCTACAACGACAACAATCGCCAGCGGGACTTGGAGATGATCTCGCGAGATGCCGCCTCGAATAGCTATTTGCGGGGCCTAGAAAACCGCTCCAACTTCAATTCCAACAACAATAACAACAACCAGAATCAGCGCTATATCAATTCCAATGATAGCTTTGGCGATAGCCAGCAGCGACGAGACTTTGACGACAATTTCCGTGGTGGCGGCTCATCGGGAAATTTGGGCATTTCCCGGGACCTGCCGAGCAATTTTGGGAACTTTGGTCGTACCGACAACAATGATTCCCCAAGTTTTGGCAACCGGAATTCGGTGAGTTCTAATTTCAATTCCGATTTCCGTAACTTCGACAACAACTATCGTGGCCCACAGTCGAACACCAACTTTGGCGACAACAATGGGCGTTACTTCAATGATGCCCCACGGAACCAGAGTCGTTCCAATAACGTTGGTGGCCCCTCCGACGATGTGGCCAACTTTATTGACAATTATCGCGGTGGCCCCAGGTCGCAAAACTTTGGGGATCAGCGCTCCTCCAACTTTAATAATGCCGACTCTTATGGCGGTGCCGGAGGCGGCGGCAATTTTAATGACAATTTCCGTGGCAATAATTACGGAAACTCTGGCTCCAACGACTTTGGACCTCCTGGCGGCTTTAACAACAATATTGGCATGAATAATGTCGGTCCATCTGGTGGCAATTTTGGCAACAACAACAGCCGAAACTTTGCCCAGAACGATCGGCGCAACTTCAACGATGGCAACGCCCGGAATAACTCTTGGAACAACTCCAATACGCAGCAATCGTCTTCATTGCAAGACTCTGGATATCAGTCAGCTGGCAACGGCAATGGCAATGGAAACGGCAACGGCAATGGCAATCTGTCTGCCTGGGAGGCCAGCCAGCGAGCCTACAACTCGAAGCGGAATCAGAATCCACCCAAAAAGAACCTAAACAACGGCGGCGTTGTCCGCAAACCGGTCCCGGCACCAGCAATACAAAATATTCAAGGTATTCGAGCAAATCCAAAAACGGTGGCCTTGATCACGTCCAATGCGACTAGAAATCCAGCAGTACGGAATGCTGTCGGTGCCGGTGGCAATGCACGCATCGCCGGCGGACCTGGAGCCAATCCACGGAATGCCGGCGGTCCCGGACCCAACCCAAGGAACGCTCTGGGTCCCGGCCTCAATGCACGCAATGCCGTCGCACGCATTGTTGGAACCTTGCAGACCCTGAGCAATGTTGTGGGCAATCAAATGAAGGTAAAGAACGTCGGACCCAATCAAAGGAAGCCAAACAATGTCGGGCCGAATCAAGGCCGGCCACAGAACGCTGTCAATGCCAGTAGGAATCCGCGTCGAGTCAGAGCCAGGAACGCTGGCAAACCCAGGCCCCCAGTGGTCAACAATGCCCAACCAAAGGGTCAGACCGTCGCTGGTGCAGCACCACGACCTGGTAAGCCCTTCCTTTTCAACTGCAGTATCCCTACTAACACTATTTTTTTCATGGACAGGACAAAAGCGTCCTGCCCCAGCAGCAGTTGCAGCACCAGCAGCTGTCAGCTCGCCGCTTTCAAAGTCTGAGAGAAAGTGGCTAAAGGTGGCCCGTAAGCGTGGTTTCCTTATGGGCGGCTTTAAGCTGCCATATCTCCTCAATGGGGATCCGAAGAAACTTCCGCAGTTTGAGGACGAATCGTATGCGGTGGCCTTCTTTGAGCAGACCTTCATTTACAGTACAAACCCATACGCCGGTGAGGAGGAGTTCACCGAGGCAGCTGTCGTTATCAATGAGGATTCGGATGACGAAGCGGTCAAGGCTGCGCGTAAGATCCACAGGCGTACCAGGAAACGTCTGCGCACCGATTTGGTGGTCGTTCATCAGTCGACCAGCACCATGGACTGGCCCAGTTGGTGGAAAGAGTACAAGACCCTTGGGGAGGAGATTGACAAACAGTTGAAGGCCTGTGGCAATCTCAATCTCGAACACAGCTTCTTGCCCAATTTCCCGAAGCTAACCACTGAACAGGTGATCGAAGCTGTCATCAAGTCGGCGCACTTTGGATTGGAGAAGAATGTGGATGTGCCGTTCGATACCATGAAGACAATTTTCACGCTGATGAATCTAACGTTTTTGGAGAACCTGACGGATGCGAACAAAGAGGAAATCCAGAATATAATACGCAACATACCCAATGCTCTTTGGGTACACAAGATGCGCAGCATGATCAATCTGTGGGCCAAATATAAGCAAGTCGCGGAGCCTTCCACGGCCACAGATGCCGAGGCCAAGGAGGAGCATAGCCGTCTGCAGCAGGCCACGGCCCGTGAATGGAAGAGTCCCGGCTTCCATTGGGTGGCCAAGCAGGCCTTTGATGAACTTGTGGTACGCATTCAATGAAATTTCATTTAACACTTACTCGGATTCTAATGGTAGCTTTTTTCATTCTTTGCAGTCTATTAGCGCTGCCGAGTGGAAGGATCATGCTACACTCTTTCCAAAACTAGAGTAATCCGATCCAATCCTCACATCACGGCTCCTTTTTTCGCCTCAACATTCTACTAAATCCCCAATCCTCCCATTTAACTTAGCAGCAGATCCTTGCTTGCCTGCATTCAGATTGTACGAAACAAATTTACACACATGTATTGATGAAAATCCTATGTACCAATAGGCGTTAGATTTTAATTAGATCAGATTGATTGAACAAATAAAATACCGACCCACAATTATCTTGGTCTTATGAGCCCTATGCTCCTAATAGCTCCAAGACGCGGCAAATGTATGCTTGGTTCGAGATTCACAAGTGAATAATACAAAAGAGAATGCCCCCGATAGTAGAAAAAACAAGCGGGAACGTTGTGAGCCACGGTCCTTACCGGAAAAACATAAGAGTGAAACCGCGACCGCTAGCTATTTTCTAATGTTAATTCTTGCCAAATTCTTCGGATATAAAAACCGTTTTAATCTCCCCTGAAACGCTGTTCAAATTAGCAGTCGATGTATTTAACAATTTTATTGCCAGCCACAAGGTTTTACATGGTATTATATTCACAATATGTGTGTCTTTTAAGGGATTACGTACAGGAAATTTTCAATTTGTGTAATGTATCCAAATGTACGACTACTTCAATTATATAATTCTCATATATGTATATGTATTTTTACTTGATTCGCAGACATAGTTTTGTGGATTTAGGCACCCAACTGCTTGTACAGAATGGGCACATAGTCATCGTACTCGGCCTGGTACAGATTGCCGGCCACCGGGTCGCCGAGATTGTACTTCTCGGCGAATTTGGCAATCTTGAAGCCGCCGCGTCCATCGCCGCTGGTGTTGGGCAAACGCTTCTCGTCGAAGTCGAGCTTGCACTTCTGCTCGTAGATGAGGAACACGTAGCGATGCAAGCCAGTGTCTGGCGGGGGTCCCGAGCCAACGTAGGCGGACAGGACCTCGCCCTTGGCAATGTCGCCGCCGGGAATGTTGCCCACCAGCCAGTGGTGCCACTCGCGGAACTTGGGATCCTTGCGGCTGGGTGCGTCCGGGTCGGTCATGCACAAGGTGTACAGCTTGCTGGCAACGGCATCCCACTTCACGCACGGCTGATCCTTCACCTGTGTGGGCGTCAGCACCATGCCGGGCTTTACGACAATGTCGCACGGATATTGCACAGTTGCAGTGGCCTTTGGTGCCTTGGCAATGACATCGGGTACCACGCAGTTCTCTTCCATGGTTTTTCCTATCGATCCACACGAATACTTGCGTAAATTAAATGCAGAAGACAAATGACCGACGATACGCAGACGATATTCTTTTTCGGCAAATGTTGTGGCTGTTCTAATGGCGGCCGGCGCTATGGTAAAGTTGACATTCACAGCGGAGGAAGCCTTAAGAAAATCTCTCCAGTGCGGTCCAATCGCGTATGTTTGGATGTTGCGCAACAGCTTCAAGCGCAAGAGACTCATTTTTCAACCAAATTATTCAACGAAACGTTAAGAAACAAAAGTATTTTTGCACATTTAAGTTTTCAAAAAAAGAAATGGCAATTCTGCTATTCACAGGGAAACAAAAGCCTATCGATACCGATTAAATTTAAAAGTCTTGATTTGTATCCGACACAAAATCCTAAGAAAAATTTAAGAGAATACACAGTGAGTTTGGGAGATTAAAACGTTTTAATTAAGTTATATGCCTAAACTAGTTCTTACTCTATCGTTTGGATTGTGGGGATAACAAGGACAAAGGAACAATATATGTATGTGGGATGTGTGTGTGGTGTGATGATGGGCAAGTGATATGCGTAATTTTTTTTGGGCAAAGCTTCGTCTACAACTTTGGATTTTCTTCAGGTTGTCCGCTGCGTGGGATAAAACTAAACCTGATAACGTTGCTTATGTCATGCCTTGCGGAAGACATCACCGGATCCGTATGAGAGGCGCCGCTCCTTAATGCTGGTCGTTACCAAAACCTCGTCGTCGTACTGGGAAACTCTCTGCATCTTGGGTCGCATCAAGCCCCGCACATCGTTAAACGTTATATCGATATCCCTGAAGGCGTTCAGCAGGAATACGGCGGTAATGACTATGAGAAAGCCGCACACATCGCCGAGGATGTCGTCGAACCGCATGTTGGTAAACTCCTTGAAAAGTATTGCCGAGGCGGTTATCACCAGAGTCGTGAACATCACATAATAGACAGGCGTCACGATGCTGGTATTGAAAATGTCCAGCGCCTTGTTCAGATAGTTCATCTGAATGGCAATGAAGGTGACGGTGATGACAATCAGGAACCACGGCATCCAGGTGAGAAAGACATTGCCATCGTTGTCCAGGGTCTGTCGAATGGCCAGACCGAGAGCCTTGCAGGACATGACGGTCAACGAGCCAATGCCCGAGCACAAAAATATGTAAACCACAACGTTCGTATGGCCATGTCGTGGGGCGATAAAGCAGGCCACAAAGGCAGTGGAGCCAATGATGCAGATCACATACAAAATGAACACTGGATCCTGCAGCATGTCGAAGAGTAGTTGCAGGTCCTCCACCTCCTTCTCCTTGGGCGAGTGTATCACTATGATGGTAGACCCGAGTATGCATAGAAAGCAGCCAATTTTCCCCAGCAGATTCAGTTTCTCGTTGAGAAACCTGGAGGCCATCACCGACGAAATAATCACACTCAGTGCCCCCAGGGGGGTCACCAGGGAAGCGGGCGCAAAGGCGTAGGCGGCAAAGTTAGCCGCCTCACCCAGGCCCACTGCAAAGACAATGATGACAAATGACAATGGAATTCTGTGATAAGCAAATGTGTTTGTCTCTACTCACTTGTCAGCAGCCCCGCCCACCAGATCCACTCGCGTAAGTAGCCAAATCCGCCAGCCGATGCCCGCACCTCTCCAAACCTACTCAGTCGAATGAGGGCTTTCTTCTTGATAATGAAGCTGGAGCCGATGAAGAAGCAGGACGAAATAGCCAGGCCCACTCCTATGTAGAAGTCTGTATTCGTCAAAGGCGCCGCCAGTGTGACGGGCGGGGCCAGGCTGGGTCCAGCTACTGGCATGCTGGCTGCCTGCGTCTGGTCCATCTGCAGTGATGAGGCTTCGCTACTCATTGGATGTTTTGCAACTCGCTCTGTGCCTTGCACTTCTTTTCAAAGTCTGCGTGAGTCACAAGCCATGCATGTAAATCCCAGTGGTCGCACTCCGCGGTATTTTTCGGGATATGTATTTCATTATTAGTCAGACGATATATTTTATCGATAAGTCTAATTCACGCGCGCGTGTGTGGGAGGAAAAACAAAACAAAACAAAAGCAGAATGCCGCCGAAATCGAGTAGCAAGAAAAACCAGGCCAGTTGGTACCACTGCGAGACCTGTGGAGTGCACATTACGTCCAAGGCACGCGACAATCACGATGGCAGCTGTCCCATATCCGGTGAAAGTAATATAGATGCGGACTCCGACGAGGAGTATGTGCGGAATGGAACTCTATACACGAGGAGCCTGCAGCAGCGCAATTTTGAAGTAGAATCCTTGAAGGATTTGCCTGCCAAGTACGCAAACATGCTGGTGTTCGTATCGGAGGGTGCCATGCGGCTCTCCCAGCTCCACATTGGCCAGCACGTGGTTATTGAATCAACGGCACAAGAGCCGCTGGTGCGGATCGTGTGGCCCGTATCGGAGCAGTTCCTCACCACGGTGTTTGTGACAGACAGCGGTAGGAATCCGAAGTCTAGGATTGTACAATAGCAGTGCATTTATCGCTTCATTCTTTTAGATTACAAATCGAATTGGACGAAAATGCGTGGCAAGCTGCTGAAGATCAGTGCATTGGACACCAAATGCCTAACAGCCGCCGGCAGCATCTCCCTGAGGCAGATTAGTGAAACGCGTCTGAAGTCTGCACAGCTTAAGGATGCCACCGCCTTGCTCCAGCGGGCAATGGTCAACCAAATCTACTGCCAGGGAACTAAAATTCATTTCAATTTCTTCAACAAGTCGCTGACATTTCGCCTGGAGAGTTGGCAGGGGGCAGTGGAGGACGCACTAGCTGGTCTCAGCCTGGAGGCCAAGCCACGGCAATTCGTTCAGGTGACCAATGTTACCAGATTGCAATTGATACCCCAGGAGGAGGAGGAGCAACTGGAGGAACAGACCAGACCTCTTCGCATTACAAAATGTCAAATTGGAGGACTGGATAAGCAATTGCAGCTAGTGGAGGAGAGCATGGAGTATGCTCTAGGCCTTAGGACATTGCCTGCCGGTAAGTAAATCCCTATATTTTTCTGGACCTTAAAATATTCCCTGTGGTGCCCCAGGTCTAAAGGTGTCTCGAGGCATGCTTTTGTATGGCGCCACTGGCTGCGGCAAGTCCATGGTCTTGGAGGCCATGACCGCCGTGGCTGATGATCGCAGCCACAGGAACGTTCAAATCATTCGCATCAATAGCGGCGAGGTGTACAGCAAATTCCTTGGCGAAACAGAACAAAATCTAGCAGCAATCTTCGAGCGGGCCTACGCCCATTATCCGCAACCGACGCTGCTGCTTATCGAGGATGTGCATAACCTGTGTCCCAAGCAGGAGAGCAATGATATGGTCAAGCGTGTCTCCCTGGCGTTTCTCGCGCTGCTCGACCAACTGAGCAGTCCCAGACAGCTGCGAGGCAGTCGAACCTTCCTGCTGGCCACCAGTTCGCAAATTGATGCCCTGCATCCGAGTATACGGAGAGCCGGACGCCTGGACAGTGAACTGGAGTTGGGTGTACCCAGTCCGCAGGCACGTCAGGCCATCATCGAATGTCTGATTCAATCGGTGGAGCACCAACTGACTAGCGAAGATGTGGGACAGATTGCCACCATTAGCCATGGCTATGTGGGTGCCGATCTGGCGAATCTGGTATATACAGCAATACTCCAGGCCCAGCCACAAGCTCTTCAGCTCAGGCACTTGCAAGAAGCTCTCATCAGCGTCAAGCCATCGGCCATGCGCGAAGTTCTCATCGAGTGTCCCAATGTCCAGTGGTCGGACATTGGCGGCCAGTCCGAACTACGTCTGGCCATGCAACAGGCTATCGAATGGCCACTGCTTCATGCGGAGAAGTTCCAGCGTCTTGGCATTAAGCCACCGCGTGGCATTCTCATGTTTGGGCCGCCCGGCTGCTCCAAGACGATGATTGCCAAGGCCCTGGCCACCGAGAGCAAGCTGAACTTCCTTTCGATAAAGGGACCGGAGCTCTTCTCTATGTGGGTGGGTGAGTCGGAGCGGGCGGTGCGCGAGGTGTTCCGCAAGGCTCGCCAGGTGGCACCCTCGATTGTCTTCTTCGATGAGATCGATGCCATTGGCGGCGAAAGAGCAGAAGGCGAGGGCTCGGGCTCCGGCTCGGGTTCGTCCGTCAAAGAGCGTGTACTCACCCAACTCCTCACCGAACTGGACGGCGTAGAGGCGTTGCAGAATGTCACCATTGTGGCGGCAACCAATCGGCCTGATCTGATAGACAAAGCTTTACTCCGTCCCGGACGCATCGATCGCATTCTCTACGTGGGCCTTCCAAAAGCCGATGCTCGAAGCGAAATCTTACGCATAAAACTGCGCCCCATGCCGCTGTCCAAGGATGTGGAGGTGGACAAGCTGGTGGAGCTAACAGACGGCTATTCGGGGGCCGAAATTCAGGCCGTCTGCCATGAGGCAGCTATGCGTGCCCTCGAGCAAAGCTTCGACGCGGAGCAGGTGGATTGGTCGCACTTTGAGCATGCCCTGGCGGCAGTACAGCCTCGTACCAGTCCAGAACTTTTAAAACTCTACGAGGACTACTTGAAAAGGAAGTGATCTGAGAGTAAAGTTCTGCCGCTTAAAGAGTACCCTCGAAGTACGCTCAAAGAGTGCCTCTCAAAGAGCAATAAAAATCATTTGATATACGAAATTATATTTACTATATACGACTATAATCTCCGACATGAGATACGAAATTTAAGGTCCACAGATTAGGCTAAATAGATAAGATTGCATTAGACTTGGACTGCATTAAAAAACCCTCAGTTTGGGTTTTACTAAATCAAAGATCGACACTTGATTTGGAAATACTCACCACTATCTGGAATCGACGCCTTTGAAGCCAGCTATCGACGGCAACGATAAAGAATAACCAAAAATTAATGTCACAATCAATTGAAGTGAATCGAAAGAAGAATTCAAGTGTCTCGTGTTTTCATACTGAGAAAGAGAGAGCGTCTGATTATTTCGCTTGGCGTGCAAATCGCTAAAACAAATGGGTCGGGCCCATGTCCCACAAACAGAGACGAGAGCAGAGCGACCGCTTCTGATTGATACAGTGGAACGCATTGATGATGAAATTATATATTTAAATCACCGCAATACAGAGGGTCACGCTCAGCAGCACAGAGGTTTTTATAAGAACTGGCATTCGAGTTATGGTATTACGAATAAAAAGCAAATGGTTGTACATATGTATGTACACTTGCGGTCATGGCCAAGGTCATGCAAATGTTTTCTGTCTGTCAGATTAGTCGAATTCGATGTTCGTATACCCTTGCAATGGTCTCCAGCCATTATAAATATATTTATATCTATTTAAGACCAAAAATTCTAGCACAGCAAGAGGTTCCCGTGTAGATAGGAGGATCGATATGTATTCTTATTCAAAAGCAAAGGTGTTGACAGATATCTGTATGTATTTATACAACTCCCAGAATTTAAAAAGTAAAAATCAAAAAGTCAATTGTTTGGGTATTCTGAAAACTTGACCAACTTATGTCCTATACATATTGTAGGGTATCAAAAGATTCAACCACAGAATCGAACTAATAAATTATAAGACCTTTCGAAAATATTTGTAGGGATCTTAACAATGTGAATTTATTGCAAATTTCCTACGTAATCCATACCTTATAAAAATATATTGAAGATTTTTTTGAATCAATTATGTAAGGAATTTAAACAATTGATATCGATGAAATTTTTTATGAAATAGTGTCAATTAACCAACCAGTAGCTAAGCCAGTTTCGTAACATGTTTTTTCCATCTGTTTAGGCACTGTGCTTTATTTTGGGAAGTTAATGGCCTACTAATTCGAGTTATTAAGTTTAAAAAACTCATTTGTAGTTGTAAAAAGCTCGTCTGTTAATGAGAACTTGTTGAAGAGTGAACAAGTCTAGCACATATGTTGACACGATGCTGCTCTATACGATTTTTGAGAGAATGTTCGATGAGCGGGAGAGCACAAGTTGGGGTTCTCTCAGATCTATGTATAGGAATAGTTAAACGTATAAGGCAGAGAAAGCCTCAGCACTTGGCGGGCCCGCCCGATCGGTCCAATCAGTCGCCGGTTCGTCGTTCAGTGCGTCGCGTCGTTTTGGGCTTTGGTTACGACACAGGGAACACGCGCTGCATTCTTTAGCACTCGCTGAACGATCCACAGAATATGGAGTACTGGCTGAAGATCTCGCTGCTGCTTTGCACTTTCGGCTTCCTTCGCGAGCTGCGGCCATCGGAGCCGTATGTGACCGAATATCTGGCCGGAGACTATGGCAATCTGACCTCCGAGCAGGTATACCAGAAAGTCTATCCCTTTGGCACGTACTCGGTGCTAGCGCAATTGGTGATTGTGTTCCTCATCACGGATCTGGTGCGGTACAAGCCGGTGATCGTTCTGTCCGCCGTCGCTGGGATCGTGCTGTTCGCCATGCAGATATGGTGCGATACCCTGGGAATGCTACAGGTTGCCCAGCTCTTCTATGGCTTCTTCACGGCCGCCGAGGTGGCCTACTACACGTACATCTATGCCAAGGTGGACAAGGAGCGCTATCAGATCGTCACCGGACACACGCGTGCGGCGATCTTGAGCGGAAAGTTTCTGGGCGGACTGGTGGCCCAGATTCTGGTGTCCACCGACAGCATGGACTACGGGGAGCTGTACTACATATCGCTGACCACACAGATCATATCGTTGGGTGTGTCCCTGGTTCTTCCCAGCGTGCCACGCAGTCTGTATTTCTATGCGAATGATGCCAGTCCGAGTCCGACGCCTGGCGGCGAGGAGAAGGTCCCACAATTCTCACTCAAAAAGGCCTGTCGCCTGCTGTGGTACCACCTGGTGTCTTCATATTCGAACCGCATTGTCCTGCAATGGAGTGTGTGGTGGGCCCTGGCCACCTGTGGTCAGATTCAGGTAATCTTCACATGAATATCATTATTTTTGGTCCTCCTATAATGAGATTTTTGTTCTAATAGGTGATATCGTATATTCAGTTCCTGTGGAAGGAGGTGGCGCCCGAACATCAGAGCGTCTACAATGGCGGTGTGGAGGCATTGGCCACCCTTCTGGGCGCCGTAGGAGCCATTGTGGCGGGTATGCTCAACTCGAACAAGCGACGCAGCTCCTATATGCTCAGCAATTCCATTTGCGCTGCTGTTCTGGGCGGTCTGTTGCTATATGCCTCACAAACCACTGTACTCTGGGTGGCCTACGTCAATTATGTGCTCTTTTGTGCCATATTCTTCTTCATCATAACTGTGGCAGGAGCCATTGTGGCCGAGAATCTGGTGGAGGACAGCTTTGGCCTCGTCTTCGGCATCAACACTTTGGTGGGACTCATGTTGCAGACGATCCTCACCATTGTCGTGGTGGAACCGGATCCAGGCTTTGGCTTGGGCCTGCGAGATCAGTATCTAGTCAACGGAGGTTATTTCCTCTGCTTGGGGGGAATCTTTGGACTCTGGATTCTCATTGCAAAAATACGTGCGCTTTGCAGTAAAGTGGAGTAAATGGAAGTCCATCAATAATAGTTCCTGGATTAATTCTTTCCTTCATTTATTGCCAAAAAGTATGATATAGTGGTATTAAGGCTATAAATTTAGTACTTTAAATAGTTTTCGAATATAATTTTGTAAAAAATCGGGACATTTTCAACATAAAATCGTGGTTTTGGCAGCATATTTCTATAAAAGACACATACGTTGTGTGAGACTGTGTCCGTCCGTCAGACTAGACTATGTAAGTTACGCGAGTGCGAATTTCCATAAATGTTAAAGAACATTTTACGTTTTGAAGGAGTATTTTGATTTGTTGGAAAAAAACAATATATATATTAAGAGAAGTACGAAAAGCAAGTCGGGTAGATGTTATTTATTTATTGTTGTAATGTTGTATTTCAAAGAAAGCAAAAATGAAGTATTGTTAGTCAAGGTAGGTAGAGGTGGCATAGAACTCATCGACAGTATTAGAGTCCATACACTCGAAACCTTCCGGATATGCAATGCCAATTTGGATGACTTCGGTAGGCATGGGATCCTCCTCTTCGTCATCACCGTCACCCTCCTTCAGCTCCGCCTCCGTCTCCTCATATCCTTTCTTTAAAGCCAGCAGTGCAGTGTCAATGGCATCTTCTATCTTGAGATTCTCAGTTAACCGGCTCTCCAAGAAGCTTGTACATATGCCTGCATTACGGCCCAGGGCAATGGCCTTTCTGGTGGAGTGGGTACCGTTGGCACTACAATCGTACAGTTGCGGCACCCCCTTGTCACAGCCGGCGATCAGTAGAGATACTCCGAAGGGTCGCGCGCTCGCCATTTGTGTGTATTCCTGCATGAGGATGGCCATGCAATGCGCCACTTCCTTCACTTTGACCGCAGAGCCATTGCTCAGGCTATGGGGGAGTAATTGTAATCATCAACAATAATCAACGAAAATCTAAACGAGACAATTACTTATTCTGGATAGAACATCTCTGGGCATGCTTTTTGAGAATTCGAAAGTCGCCACTCAGTCCAGAATAGGCCATTCCTATCATAGTGTTTATTGGGGCCACGTGCTGCATGCCGCGCGGCTCCATCAGTTCCGAAGTCTTCCGCGTTGCGGTGCCAATGACGACGCCTTCTGATGCGACGATGCCCACTGAGGTGCTGCCTTTGGAAACTGCCTTCAATGCATACGACGATTGCTCCACAGTTCCCGAAGAACCAAAGACGCTTGGGGAAAACTTGAACTTTTGATCCATTTCTATACAAAAGATAATTCGACATAAATGTTAAAGTTGACTTCCCAATAGTCGGACTACTAGACTAGTCTTTACACTCACCAGCTGTTAAAATTCCACGCTTTTTCTACTTTTTAGGAGAACTTTATTTCCGAAAATTTTGGATTTTGCCGGATCGGTACTGCATCTACGATCGCATGCATCGCGCCAGCAGCTGGTGCATTATTTATTTACCTGCACTTTTTACGACGTACGTGCTTCGCCGTACGTGCTACCGACATCGTCTTCCCTCCTGCACCATGCTTTACCTCATTGGCTTTGACCGGGTAAGTTTTCCTTGCTTCCCCCCTATTTAACTTCTTCATTGACTTTTTTTTAATTCTCTTGTTTTTTCTGTATTCCTTCCAGCTCCATTGGCCTGTGCGACTTTTGAGTCCGGCCACTGCCATGGCACTCTGCCTTGCGTCCCACTCTGTTTTCGTCGCGGGTGATTCTGCCGTAACTCGTCGTCCTGTCTGGAAGTTCAAGGAATGTGCTCCTGGCTGGACCGTGGCACACACCGGCTGTCCTTCTGCGTGCCATGATGCCGCGTCTATGTTGCTGAGTCGAGCGTCCCGTCCACTGCAGCAGAGACCAGTGATCGACGGCGGAATTGTTGGTTCACGCCCACGGGAAATAATGTCAACCATCCCGACATTGATACGCCGCCGACTCAAGCACTAGGCTTCAGCTTCGCGACGTGTAAGTGAATATAATTGTGGATATATTTTAAAATACATATATCTTCCTTCACAGATTACTTATGTACTCTACGCTTTGGCAGAAACCGAGTCGTATCCGATTTCCCACCGCCAGACGGAGCCCTGTCCAGCATTATCGTGGCCTATTCGACACAGACAGAGTCCGATCCCAGCCAGACAGAATCGTACCCCAGCAGGATAGAAGCGCACCTCTTGCAAGATCCGACAAGATCAAGTCATCGTCATCCTTGGAAATGGCCATCAAGGACTTTGACAGTGGCAACTAAGGAAGCGGCTACGCGGGCTTTTAGATTCTAGATAGATCTTATCGTTGTTAGGTTTAAGGATATACAAAGCTATACATTTATATAGTAGATATTGATGCTGTGCACTTGTTTATTTATTTATACTATTTATACTTAAGTTATGATGAATAAAAATATTGAAAAATCATCCTTGCTGTATCCTGTATCGGAGAAATGATCCCGACTGCAAAAAGGAGTGGCACGCCCAGATCGGTTCACAAATAGAGGAGAAAACTTAATATTTTTGATTGGGGAAAATGTCCTTGATCCTTGAAAAGGACTCTACCAAATCAGGGACATTTTTCGGATCACAGGACGCCGTCTCACGTTCCGATCGGGTCCCAAATAGCCGAGAAAACTGAATATGTATGGTTGAGGTCGTTGGAGTCCTTACCGAAGGATCAAGGACTTTTCTGATCTCGGGGTGCCATGGCACGCCCCGATCAGGCCACAAATAAGGGAGAAAACCAGTTATATATTTCCGGAGAAAATATCCTTGACCATTGGTCCTGGATAAGGACTCCACCAGATTAAGGATGTTATTTCGAACACAGGAAGCCGTCGCACGTTCCGATCGAGCCACAAAAAGCCGAGAAAACTAAATATGCATAGTTCGGGTCGTTGGAGTCCTTACCGAAGGACCAAGGACATTTTTCTGATCACGGGGGGCCATGGCACGCCCCGATCGGGTCACAAATAAGAGAGAAAACAAGGTATATATGTCTGGTGTAAAAATCCTTGATCCTTGGTCCTTGATAAGGACTCCAAAAAATAAGGGACATTTTTTCGATCACAGGAAGCCGTCGCACGCACAGATCGGCCCATAAATAAGGAGAAAACAACGGGTTTGTAATTTGTTATTTTTGAAAATGTAGTTCAAGAAATCACCGATAGGGGCGCCACCGTACATAACAAAAAACTCGCGTCAAATGGCCAAAATCTGGATGGGATACCAGGCGAACAGAAATCAGCAGAAGGTAACTGAATTTTTTTTTTAAATTTATTGTCCCCCAAAAGTATGCACCACATTTTTTTTTGCATTTGCTACAGTTGCTTGCTGCTGATTTCTGTTCGCCTGGTATCCCATCCAGATTTTGGCCATTTGACGCGAGTTTTTTGTTATGTACGGTGGCGCCCCTATCGGTGATTTCTTGAACTACATTTTCAAAAATAACAAATTACAAACCCGTTGTTTTCTCCTTATTTATGGGCCGATCTGTGCGTGCGACGGCTTCCTGTGATCGAAAAAATGTCCCTTATTTTTTGGAGTCCTTATCAAGGACCAAGGATCAAGGATTTTTACACCAGACATATATATCTTGTTTTCTCTCTTATTTGTGACCCGATCGGGGCGTGCCATGGCCCCCCGTGATCAGAAAAATGTCCTTGGTCCTTCGGTAAGGACTCCAACGACCCGAACTATGCATATTTAGTTTTCTCGGCTTTTTGTGGCTCGATCGGAACGTGCGACGGCTTCCTGTGTTCGAAATAACATCCTTAATCTGGTGGAGTCCTTATCCAGGACCAATGGTCAAGGATATTTTCTCCGGAAATATATAACTGGTTTTCTCCCTTATTTGTGGCCTGATCGGGGCGTGCCATGGCACCCCGAGATCAGAAAAGTCCTTGATCCTTCGGTAAGGACTCCAACGACCTCAACCATACATATTCAGTTTTCTCGGCTATTTGGGACCCGATCGGAACGTGAGACGGCGTCCTGTGATCCGAAAAATGTCCCTGATTTGGTAGAGTCCTTTTCAAGGATCAAGGACATTTTCCCCAATCAAAAATATTAAGTTTTCTCCTCTATTTGTGAACCGATCTGGGCGTGCCACTCCTTTTTGCAGTCGGGATCATTTCTCCGATACAGGATACAGCAAGGATGATTTTTCAATATTTTTATTCATCATAACTTAAGTATAAATAGTATAAATAAATAAACAAGTGCACAGCTTCAATATCTACTATATAAATGTATAGCTTTGTATATCCTTAAACCTAACAACGATAAGATCTATCTAGAATCTAGTAGCCCGCGTAGCCGCTTCCTTAGTTGCCACTGTCAAAGTCCTTGATGGCCATTTCCAAGGATGACGATGACTTGATCTTGTCGGATCTTGCAAGAGGTGCGCTTCTATCCTGCTGGGGTACGATTCTGTCTGGCTGGGATCGGACTCTGTCTGTGTCGAATAGGCCACGATAATGCTGGACAGGGCTCCGTCTGGCGGTGGGAAATCGGATACGACTCGGTTTCTGCCAAAGCGTAGAGTACATAAGTCATCTGTGAAGGAAGATATATGTATTTTAAAATATATCCACAATTATATTCACTTACACGTCGCGAAGCTGAAGCCCAGTGCTTGAGTCGGCGGCGTATCAATGTCGGGATGGTTGACATTATTTCCCGTGGGCGTGAACCAACAATTCCGCCGTCGATCACTGGTCTCTGCTGCAGTGGACGGGACGCTCGACTCAGCAGGACAGCCGGTGTTTGCCACGGTCCAGCCAGGAGCACATCCCTTGGACTTCCAGACAGGACGAGGAGCTACGGCGGAATCACCCGCGGAGAAAACAGCGTGGGACGCAAGGCAGAGGACCATGGCAGTGGCCGGACTCAAAGGTCGCCCAGCCAATCGCGACAGGAATCGTGTCCCGAGTCAGTAGCCGTCATCGAGTGCACACTCGCTCATATGAACTCGCTCATAAGACCAAAGGTATTTCTGTCCACCGGACAGGCCGACCTGCCAAAATGAAAGCAAGAATGACATAAAGTAAATGTATAAATAAGAACCTAATAACTTTACCTGGCGGGGTAAAAGGAGGCTTAGGTGTTTGCGGCCTGAAATGAAAAATGAAATGAAAAAGATAAACAGGGGAAAACAAGGAAAACTTACCGGTCAGAGCCGATGAGGTAAAGCATGATTCAATAGGGAAGGCGATGTCGGTAATGGCTGGGCTGACTGCTTGTGTTGACGCGGCAGTAGACGTACGCCAGAGCTGAAAACCGTGGGATCTAATCCAGAAAGTTCGTTTGCGCCATGTTCGGTGTATGAGCTGGCACATCTACTGTATGGTTAGTGGTATTACGCTATAAATTATCAATGTTTTGTATAAAATCGTCATTCATCAGCGCACCGAATTTTATATGCCCTAGCAATTCCATTGAATGCGTATTTATGTAAGTTTTCTTATTGCCAATATATTGGATTTGATTTAAACCTTGCAAAAAAATATATTAAATATGTTGATTACAATTAAGTAATTCTGTGATAACTATTAAAACATATTTTATGAATTTTAATAATTTATATTTTATGATCGCTCCCGATCTTGACAAATTATTTGCAGTTTTTCCCAGATATGAGACACTTGGCGACTATCAGCTGCATACAAATTTGAGCTGGGGCTTTTTTGTAAACACATTTATTAAACACACAATTGTACTATACACAGATCTTATTGCAACAGCAGATCCATCTCTTCGGCATTCGATGACATCAAATCGCGCTCCAGACTGGTGGAGGCTGCATTGGCCTGATTCAGAAACAGATCAAAGTCGTAGCCATCGTTTTGGGCCGAAATGGAATCTTTTTGGTTGCTAATGGTTTGCGGATTGGACAGCAGGTCCACATCGTAGAGACCCAGTTCCTTAAGCAGCGTTTCATTTTCCGTGCTATTTGATTCTGGCGCAGCAGTGGACTCCGCGGATTCCTTGATTTCCACATTAATGATGGCCGCCGGCTGCTCGACAGCCTCGAGGCCACAATCAATATTGGGAGGACGCGCATTGGGATTGGCATTGGCTTCGATCTCATCATCATCCAGCTCTTGGGGCTTCAGAGTGCTGGACTTGTACTGAAAGTCGGTTTCCTTGAAATCCACCTCGATGGGGAAGAGCGGCGGCAGAGATTCCAGGCGCTCCACCAGGCTTCGATGCAGCTCAGCCAGACTCTCGAGAAGGCTTCGCAGCTGTTTGTTCAGATCCATGGCATGCTTGCACTCTAGCAACTCCATTTTCTCGAGAACATCTGTGCGCAATTTGGCAAACTTACTGCGCGCGTCCATGCGACAGCGCAGGATCAGACGGTACTCATAGTTGCCTGTCTCGACGCGGTAGAGCGGCTCCTGGAGCGAGGCGAAGCCATGCTCCTCATCGTCCATCTCTTTGACCTTCAGGCAGTAGGAGAGGTATGTGAATTTGGCATCCGCATAGCGACGCACCGTAAGCTTTGTATCCGGTATCGCCTTGTTTAGATATGTCCCAAGATCAGCCAGGACTGGCTTGATCTGTTTGATAATGCCCAAGCCGTCCTTCTCCAGCGTCCGATGGAACTCGCCAAAGGTGCGAAAGGCCTCCGACGCCCGTTGTTGCGGCTCGTGCGCTGAGATCTGAGTGAAGCAGTCGCCAAACGACTTGTACGTCTGCAACAGGTCATAGTAGGCCTTCAGCATACGGCGGGCATGCTCGACCAGTCCCTTGTACATCAGTTCGGTGCCCTCCAGCTCCTCCAGTCGCTTGACCAGCGAATCGTTGCACAATATGGCACGTGACAGTCCCAAAGTATCCGCCGTATTGCTCGACATGTTGTCCACGATCCGATGCTTCAGTTTTTTGAGAATGATGTCCAGAGTTTTACCCTGTTCCGGATCCGCGTGGAGTTTGTTATAGTGTACGATCACCTCATCGGTGGCCGTTTGTATCATCTTGGCCACCTCCACTTTCGTCTTGCCCTTCACACTGACAGAATTCACGGCCAGCAGCTCGTCACCCGACTGGAGGGATCCCTCACGTGCGGCGGGCGTCCCATCGAAAATCTGTGGGTAAAATGTTGGAAACTTTGAATCACATTCGAATATGTATTCTGGGAGTTAACATTCGAAATTTCCTTTCAGTTCTAGCAGTTGATCGGTAACCACAAAAAAATTAAACAAAAATTCAAAAATTATGACCATCAACAACTGGTACAAGTGGATCGATGTGGACTTCAACAGCACTCCACGTAGGCTAAGCAAAAAGCCAGAGACTATTCCTCGCTGCGATCAGTTGGACGGCAAAATAAGGGCCATCCTACTGGAGCAGAGCGCCAATATGCTGGGGTTTAGTCGCAAACAAGCCGGCGTGGACAGCCAAAAGCGAAAGCCGAAAAAACCTAAGCTCGAGAAACTGACGCCCAGTGTCTACGAATTTCAGAAAATTTACGAGAATCGCAGGAAGGACCTCTGCGAGCGGTGGGACAGGGCCACACGAATCGAGAACCAGTTTCACAGCACTCCAATGCCCAATTTTAACCGCTTACACAAGCGCCTGGAGAAGATGAGAAGTAGCTTGGGATCTGGTCAAGTCCTGACCAAACCACGCACGCCCCATACTCTGGTCATGTCCATGCAGGCTGAGTTGAGGCGTAAGCGTGAAATAAAGGAACTAAAGAAGAAGACGAAACCTAAGTTCATTCCAAAAATCAATCGGTATCCGTTGCCCAACCTGTACCGACAGCCCTTTATTCCCCGCATCGAGTCGTCCACTATCCAGGTCAAGCCCTTCAATTTACGCAGCGAGGAGCGGGGCAAACGTCGGAAACAGTTCGATCAGCAAATCAATCGGAAGATGACAGAGCGCAGTCAAAAAGAGGCCATGGAATGGGTCAAACGAGAGGAGGAGGAGTACTTGAAGCAGCGCCTGAAGACAGTATTCAAGGCTACGCCTAATCCCTGGAAACGCACAAAGGCAATCACTGATGCAATCAGCCATCAGTGATGTACTGATGCAATCAGCCATCAGTGATGTATCTTTGGGTATTACTTTACTGGTTTCCCATTCTTTCCACTTTTATCAGTTGATTTTGGCTATAACAAACAGACATACCTGTACAATATATAGACAGGGACACATGGGTGCTCCACCGCCAATGCTGATGCCAATCAAGTTGCTCTGATCCTTAGTGATGACGACGGCATTAGTGGTGACCGTCATACCCCTGATAAAATCCGAAAGAAACTAATTTTAATTAAAAAAATATACAGATTTTAATTGCTAGACTGAAGCGTGCTCTATACGATATATTATTACTAGTTGAATAGGTGTGAATGGGTGTATGCATGTATGTATATACCAGCCTTATGGTGTACTCACATAGTAGATGGGTGCAGTTTTCTAAATAGCCATGTTACCTGTTCTAGCAAGGCCATTGGATAATAACAAAGTTACCTACGGCTGTTGATGGGGACAGTTTAAGCTAAGGCATCATGATACTATCGTGCCACCACCGTGCCCCAAGAGGGGCCAAAGGGAACCTCTTAACAACAAAATTCAAAGAATACTCGTTCCTTTTGTATAGTATATAGTTCTAAGCCTAGCTCTAAATTCGAGTTAGTGGAGTATAAGCATCTAGACATCTACACACAAACGAAAATCATAATTTTCCTTAATTCTGCTTAAAACAAAAAAGTATACCGTTAGTTCTAGGAGTCTGTCGGGTAATTTATTTTTAGGGGGGATTAGTACAAATATAAATACATATACCATTATATCAAATGATTCTTGGGTCAAACGCTGGAGTGGACTTACAAACGATCTAACTCATTTTTCTGCCTAGTGGACGACTCGCTGCCAAACCTGTCGGAGCCGAAGCCCGAGCACAGGACAACAGTTGTCTCGTTGATCGAGGAGGGGGATGAGGAGGAGTGATGGTTCCTCGGCTCCTCCTCGAGAACATCCTTTTCGCGTGGAGAACTCTTCAAGGCATCCCCATCTAACTGGATGAGTAAGGGAACTGGCCCGGGTCTAACAATATGGTTCGATTTTGTACAATTATTGATTTATAACAGAAACTTACGCATCGCATCGCAACAGTTTGTTTTTTTCTTTTGCCAATAAACGAAAGATCTATGCAGACAATTTTTGGGTAAATATTCCACACAAAGGCTACTCACATTTTATCCTCCTCGAAGAAGAAGTCATCGTCGGTGTCTGTCAGCATCTTCCTTGATTAAAAATATATTTTCTAGTGCTTAATTTTTGGCAAATTGAATTCCTTTAAACTGACATGCAATGTGACCGCGGATTTATCGATCAAATATACCGTCCGACCATCAGAAATATACCGAAACATACCCCCTCATTTTCAAAAGATACCGTAAATATACTGACGAATTCAAGTTCTATTTTACATATTCCGACGAATATTACTAGCTATATAGAACATTTAGCCATGCCATCAAAATTGAAATTGGCAAATTGAATTCCTTTAAACTAACATGAGGTGCTGCCAGCCTGTTTTGTTGTTGATCGATAGTGACATCGATTGTATCGTCTGCGGTATATTATATACTTTTCGGTATTTTTTGACGTCGAAATTTAGTTGAAGCTCTCACCATATACATATATATGTATGGTTAGTGATTTGATACATTTTTCAGTATATTACGGTATATTTCAATAGGCCCGATGAACACTTGTTGCCTTGGTAACGCGGAAAAAATAAACAAATTAGCTATGGATTGGGCCGAGGAGCTAAAAATGACCATAAGAAAGGTAAACTATAACATAATGGCCGATTTTGATTATAAAAATACAATTATATTCGCTTAGACAACGGCCCGAAAGGGGCGTCGCTCCAAGAGTCGCGATGTCTTGAAGGAGGAATCATCGCAGCCTGTTAAGGACATATCCATAGATATCACTCTGAATGTGCAGGCGCAGGGAAGTCCCACGACAACGGAGGCCACCTCGACCACATACAACAATGAATTCGAATCACACCGGCCGCCCATCCGACGCATATCTGGAGGTTGGGCGGATGCTGGCTTTAAGGGTTTAAAGTGAGTGTCGCTAAACGCTTCCATAAATCGTTGAATAATTATGTCATACCTTCCACAGATCCAAGAAGAATTCATTTGATGAGTAAGTTGTAGTCATGGAGATCTTTTAGACATAATTAATTCATATTTGCATCCTTTAAGCGAGCGTTTTCAACAGACAAAATCAGCAACATCCGTTCCCACTGATGATATACCTGTTATACCCGATGTGGACGACTTCAAGGATGAAATCATGCTCAACGAAATAGTTGAACCGCCTACGTAAGTTCAGAATTTAAGTTTAATAATTTAGTAAATATTTAGTTCAAAACTTATCTGCCTTCAGTGCCAGCTTTAATCGTTTGGCGGTTCTCAAGGAGATCAGCACGGATTTGCTTTCACAGCACGCTTTCAATGCAGTTGATAATTTTAATCTGTCCGTATTGACCGATTGCCTGCTGCCCCAGGAGACCCTCAATGAGGTAGATGAGATCTGGCAGTGGGACAAACTGTTTACCGATGTGTCGGCAGAGATCCATTCTGATAAGGCCCCCAATATTGGAGTGAAGATCGGACCTGATGTGGTGCCACCAGCTGCGCAGCATGCTTGAGAACGAATCAAAAGTACAAGAATAGTGCAATAAATGCTTAATTATGCTTCAATTAGTTACGTTATACATATAAATATTTCATTTGATAATTCAATTGATCACAAAATATAATTTAGAGAGAAACTCAGAAATACAGCACTCTATAACCGAAATGAAGACAGATCCTCTGATTTATTGTATGGCGCGTCCGACACCATCAAAGACCTTGTCTTTATGATCAGCGGCATTGGCACGGGCTTCATAATTGCAAATGGTTACGCCATGATAGTGAGCCTCGCTAAACTCTCCACGAAGACCTGCAATAAAGGCGGCAGTTTAGTCGCAATATACATGTTTTCTATCCCCAAACCTACCAATATAGTAGATGCGTGTGTTGTCATCACCGAAATTGCTGGGGAAGTACAGGGTCAGATGGTGGACCGAGGAGAAGTTGACCACTTTGGGTGAGTATTCTATTTCGCCGCGAGGGTCGCGTGTTAACTCAAACTCCTGGTCCACCTTGACCTTGGCATCATCGAACGTCATCTTTGGTCGATTCTTGAAGCTGTAACAACACACATGTCCAATTAAATATAGATTCAAACAATGTTTCCCGCCAGAGTACACTCACATTTTAACCTTATTCGGATGCGAGTCATCGTTGGCGCCACAGATGATGATGCCCTTGAGTTTGATGTTGCCGGTAAAGGGTATATTGAAGAGCAGCTCCTCATCGGCATCGCTCTGGACAAATTTGCTCATATCTTGACGCGATTCGTACGGCTTGAAGACAGTTTTACCGCTGCCCTCCGTCTCCTCGTTCAGACACTCGAGGTTCTCGGCATCAATTTTTGTGTACAAACTGTATTCGATGCCCATTTCCAAGGCATGGTCCACATCGGTTGCCTCGTGGCCACAGCCACCGTGATCGTGGGAATGTCCATGCGGCATTATTTCGAGACTTTAAATTTTACAAATATCACAAATAACAAAAAAAGTCGAATCATTAAAGGCGGCTGAAAAGAATAAGGGCAAACTTTCATTTATCGTACAAGTATATCGGCATTTTGTTTGCAGCAACCCTGTGCATCGATAAGTAGAATTAAAAGTCGCGGGTTCATGATAATAAGATGTGAAACAATAGAAAAATAGTGTTAATCGGCTAGAATTTATAGAAGTAGTTCCATCTCACTAAAATATCCATATTCATAGTTTCGCCAGTCCAAAAAATATCACCTATATATATCGATATATTGACACCATCGCTAGTCACAGCACGGGCCGCCTCAAAACATAAAAATTGGACATATTTTAATCTGTGTTAATCGCTGTTAAAATCGTTGATAATAATTGCATCTTGTTAAAAATTGTATTATAAACACTACAATGGCGCCTAAGGCTAGAACAGTTGGTATTAAACCGAAGTCTCAGAACTTCAAAGACAAGTCGAAGCCCACGGATGTTCGTATGTCGAACATACAGGCGGCCAAAGGTAAGAAATGCCCAAATAACCAGAAATAAAACCGAAACATCACACAAAATCCACGCAAAATTGTTATTTGTGCTGCATATAAGACCTTTATTAGTGTGGGAAGTTGTTTTATGGTAAATTTCCATGGATAATGCCTTTGAAAAAACGCAGTTGGACGCCGGCTGCTTCTGGAAATTTCTTAGAGAAGAAGAAGAGCAGCGCATTACTCATGTGACGAACGGTTCTGTCGATATAGCATTTTTCTGGCCAATTCTAGCTTTTATTTGTAAAGTTGAAGAAAACTAAAAGAAATGTGTGATTGCTTACAGCTGTCTCCGATGCCATCCGCACTAGCTTGGGTCCCCGCGGCATGGACAAGATGATTCAGGCCGGCAACGGTGAGGTTTCCATCACCAACGATGGCGCCACCATCTTGAAGCAGATGAACGTGCTCCACCCTGCCGCCAAGATGTTGGTCGAGCTGTCTCGTGCCCAGGATGTCGAGGCCGGTGACGGCACAACCTCGGTCGTGGTCATTGCCGGTGCCTTGCTGGAGGCCTGCGAGAAACTGCTGCAGAAGGGCTTACATCCCACGGCCATTTCGGACGCCTTCCAGCGCTGCTCCAACAAGGCTGTGGAGATTCTCACACAGATGGCCACCCCCATCGAGCTGACGGATCGTGAGACGCTGATCAAGAGCGCCTCCACTTCGCTCAACTCCAAGGTGGTCTCGCAGCAGAGCAGCCTTTTGGCCCCCATCGCCGTGGACGCCGTGCTGAAGGTCACCGAGCCGGGCAAGGAGATCGCTGTGGATCTCAAGAACATTAAGGTCATCTCCAGTCTGGGCGGTACCGTGGAGGATACTGAGCTGATTGAAGGCTTGGTCTTCACCAGCCGCTCGGCCGGCACCAATGCCCCCAAGCGCATCGAGAAGGCCAAGATTGGTCTCATCCAATTCTGTATTTCAGCACCAAAAACCGATGTGAGTAGGGGAAAACTTCCAGCAGTGGTTCAGGTTTCCATATGTGATCTCCTTTACAGATGGATCACAGCGTGATTGTTTCGGACTACGCTGCCATGGATCGCGTGCTGAAGGAGGAACGTTCCTACATTCTCAACATTGTCAAGCAGGTCAAGAAGGCCGGCTGCAATGTGCTGCTGGTTCAAAAGTCTATCCTGCGGTAAGTTGAGAGTATTGAGCCATCTTTTATGCAAGACTCAATCTTGAATTTTCGTACAGTGATGCTGTTTCGGATCTGGCCCAGCATTTCCTGGACAAGATCAAGTGCATGGTGGTCAAGGATGTGGAGCGTGAGGACATTGAGTTTGTCTGCAAGACCCTGCATTGCCGTCCAATTGCATCGCTGGATCACTTCTCCGCCGAGAATCTGGTCAGCGCCGAACTCGTGGAGGAGGTTGCCAGTGGCACCAACAAATTCGTGAAGATCACTGGCATCCAGAACCAGGGACGCACTGTGTCGATCATTTGCCGCGGATCCAACAAACTGGTGCTGGAGGAGGCAGCCCGTTCCCTGCACGACGCTCTCTGTGTGGTGCGTTGTCTGGTGAAGAAGCCCTTCCAGATTGTGGGCGGTGGTGCACCCGAGATCGAGATGTCACTGCAACTGGCAGCCGTCGCCCAGACGGTGGAGGGTGTGGATGCGTATTGCTTCCGCGCATTTGCCGATGCCCTGGAGGTCATTCCCTCGACGCTGGCCGAGAATGCCGGCCTCAATCCCATTGCCACAGTCACAGAGCTGCGCAATCGTCATGCCCAGGGCGAGAAGAATGCCGGCATCAATGTGCGCAAGGGCGCCATCACAGATATCTATGCGGAGAATGTGGTTCAGCCGCTGCTGGTCAGTGTTTCGGCCATCACCTTGGCCACGGAGACTATTCGCTCCATCTTGAAGATTGATGATATTGTAAGTACTTCATTTGCTCTCTACAAAATCAACTCTCATCGTTTGATATCTCCCATTTCAGATCAATACCTTCAGCTAAACAGTGGGCCTCCGACACCTGCAACCTTCAGTCTCTGATCAAGATCAAGCATTTTCCCCTTAAAACATCGTCATTTATTCTCCTCACATCTTCTACCATCATGCGGCTGCGCATTTAATTTGAATAAAATTCACACTACACTACGCCTTACCACTCTAATATGTATTAAAAAGCGAACTAAAAGAATTAAATATTGCGCTAACACAACACAAGACGTAATGTAATAACTTATTACTAGAATTAGTTACATCTGTAGCCCAATAGGAAAGGCCAATAGCCAATCGCGCACAGCATCCATTTTTCCGGTACAACGACCTCACGACATTCGCTCTGCAGCAATGGACGGAAACTACTGAATGCTTTTTATATTGCATTTGTATTTGGATTTGTAAATCAGTATCTGTATTTGACGTTAAATAGTACATAAATTAATTTTGAATTGCGACTCGGAGGATGCGAGTATGTAACTCAGTCGCTTGGTTGATGATTCTGTCAAACAGATTGTAAAGCGAAATGTTCTTCTGGTCCAAAAACCCTCACTGCCACGCCCTGCAGTGGAGAAGTGGTTACAGCAGTACCAAGAACTACATGAAAAGGGCTTGATATTTTCATCTTCCCGTTCCTGTTCACTTTAGTGCTGTTGTACTACCACTTGCGCAAGGACTGCGGCTTGGCAAAGACTACATCATCAGCCAATTGGCAATACTGTTCAGATGGGAGTGGTTTTATAAAGTGCTGGAAAGGCTTGTTTTCTTTTGAGACTAGTAATTGTATTTATTTCGTTTGCACAAACCTTTGTGATATAAATTCAACTAAGTTGACAGCTAGTAGTCAGAGTAACTAGTCACTGGGTCAATGTGTCAATGGGGAATTACAAATTTTGCATTTCAGACTTACAGAAATGGTGCTTTTTCTGTCCTTGAATGCCAGGAAGTTCTACACGAAAATCGTAGGCAAGAGGAGTACCAGAACAAAACCACAACTCAGACGATGCCAACAGTTTATTTGTGTATTTGATGTTTTGGTTTACATTTGTACGAATATTTTGTCTGTGTAGTAAAATAGCTCGTTTTTTGGAAGCCAGAGGAATTCCCACAGCAACGCCCCGAAAATGTGGAGGAAAAAAACGTAGATGCTGGAATTCCTAACTGGTCCAGGCACGAGTATGGTCCAAACATGTTGAGTATTAGTTGGTCGATAGAACGAGCCGTGTTTTCGAATGTGTTATATGGACTTGTTTGATTTATGAGCTATGATCACTGTATAAATGTCGCTTCAACTATTCGCGCATCATCTTCTTGACCATGTCCTTCAGCAGGATGATGGCATCCTTCAAGAGGCACACGTACAGAGGCCAAAAGATTGCCGTGAAGAAGATTATATTGGTTAAGGGGCCATCTTTGGCGGGCACACGGCAGCCCTGCAAAACAGATCAGATCATGAAGATTCGATCGAATCAGACCGCACATCAAAACTTACTCCGCATGTAATCGGCACCGCAGGCCGGGCTACGATTAGGTTGTGTGCTATCTTATGGACGCACTCGATTATGCACTTAAGAGGCATCTCAGAGCGTTTGGTTTGGAAATTTTGTTGTTAAGTAAAATAAATTTCGTAGGAAACAATAGATGTGAACGGGACGAAGTCACAAACACTTATGAGAACTGACTGCCAAAAACCTATACAAAACTAAGCTAAAATAACGGTGACAGCAGGCCTACTAAGATCCCAGAGTTTTCACATTTCTGGTGCCTTTATTTTTGGCAGAAATTCAAAAGACCTGTTTCGGTTTAAACTGTTCATGACTAGTTGGGAGAGTTATCTAGGACATGTATACATTTTTTGGAATATATTGGGATAGTGTATTTGTTAATATTTGTTAATAACTACCCAAACGATGGGAATGTTTGTTTGTTAGAAATTCTATATGGATATCAAAATGATTTCGATATTTTACTTCGGATTTCTATCTATATACATATATTATTTCCCTTTAAGTATAAATTTTTGCTTTTCGGCAGCTCTTCCAGTCCTCTGCCTCCCAGCCCGCCCGTTCATCTGTCACCCATTACCGCCTGAGCCTGCTCAAGAAAAATTGGCAAACAAAATGTCAACAGCTGTGACTCAACAAAATATGGCCAAAAAAAATAGCTTAAAGTTTTCTCTTGTAGTTTCATAATTTGCATAATGCGCCAAGCAAACAATTGACTGGATGGGGCTGTGCCGGAAGCGGAATGAAAATTGTTCAAGCGAAAATTAAAAACACCCGAGACATCCTGCAGTACGCCGTATAGCAGCTGCCGAAGTGTGTGGGAAATAAGAACTATTTAATTGAACGACCAGACTATAATAGTAATCCTTTATGGCAATCACAAAACACAAAACCGTACATTAATGTTTGGGAATATAGGAATACTCCCAGAAATCTCACTTGAAGTGCCCGATCTTTGATAATTTCTAAATACGAGCCACTGTAGTGGCTGTCTCACGAGTACCCCTATTGTATAAAGAATGGGGAAAAAAGAACAAGTTATTGCCTGAGCCACAGTAACAGTAAGTTAGTCAGAAGTCTCACTCATCAATTAGTCAAGACACCGCGCAGCCATCACTTATTACTAATTCACGCCTACAGCCAGGACTGGGGACACAGGACAAAAACGGGAGATATAGGGAGAGCAATTTGTCACTGTGAAATTTATTAAAATGATTATCTCGTATCTACATTTCGCACGGAATGCCTAATTTTTTCCTCAGGCCAGCACGACACGCGCGTTGTACTTCTTCTATGGCCTCTTCCGTTGTGGTTTGTTTTATTATTTTTTGTGCTACCAAACGAGTATATAGAGGCCTGCCTATCCGCCCTTCGAGCCAAACAGTTTTTGTGCCATTTTGAGGCCACTGATAAGGCCAAAAGTGCGTACGGCAGGCCTTCTTGGCAGGGCCATAGTTCCATCCCAGCCCATCCCAGGAACCCCCTCAGGGCACGGCAATTATTTCAACTGCGCCCTGGGGAATAGCGATAATTAAAATGCCTTTGCTGCTGCTACTGCTGCTGTCTCTGCTATATGCGGATATATTTGTTAACCAACTAATCTGATTGTTCCTATATCAACTCTCTGCCAGCTCTCCACTAGGTATGCGGGTATGGGCGCCTGCGTGTCCCTGTAGTCCCTTTGTGCAAGCGAAACAGAACCAACATTTGCATTCAATTTGATGGTAAAAAGCACTTTAATTTATTTACCCCCATTGAAAGTCATTTCATTCTAATCCTATTAATTCAAATTCAAATTCAAACACTTTTACCCCATCAAATAGAATTGCTTTCTGAGAGAAAATGGCAACGGATGATGAAGGGATGTGATGGCGTGTTTGCCAGCCAAAGGGACTTGGGGCTGTGCTTTTTGTTTGCCAACAAAAAAAAAAAAGAAAGATTGAATTGCATTGTTTTTCACTCAGAAAATATTTTTGTCCGTTACCATTCCTGGAGCGAACGCTGCTGCGCTGTGCTGCGAATCCGAATTGGCTTTTGTGTTCTCCAAAGCGATTTCTTTCGGTCCAGTTCAGCCAGAAGGACGAGCCACATTACTTGGATAGGGAATGGACACGGACCCCGACTGGGCACCTGATGCAATCAAAAAGCCAAACCGAAAACTCAATCAGTGCGACAGAATTTTTCGTGAATGACTTTTTGAGTTTTTGAGTGTTTGACTTCGATTTTACTAGTTGCTTTCTCAGACCCAGTGCGGGAAGAAATTGATTTAAAACATTCGGAATTCTTTGAGTGGAATTACGGAAATTATGGACACAAAACGAGTCATTCAATTACCAATTTTAGCTGTTTTCAGAGTTTGTTTGATGGAACCATATAGGGGACGAATTTATTTACATAATGAGTACTATTTTCATAAGAATGAATAAAAATAATGGTTAGATATGGAAAAAGAGTGAAGAAATATTTTAATTTGATGCCCCACGGTTCTTTCTCCACCCCCTCCCACGCCAAAAATCAGCAATTCTTAAATGTTATTCTAACCAAAAATGTATGAAAATTTTAATTTAATTTGGCCCCGACCACCACCACCACCCTCTCCTTGATCCCTAAGGGCTATCCATGGCAAGGCCTCATTTGAATGCATTTGCTCCTCCGCCGAGCCGCGCGTCGTCCACCATAATGAAGATGAATTTTTGTAGATTGTGTATTTTTCCAGTTCGTATAACAATTTCTTGCCAGAATCTCTGTCTGTTTGGCCAAAGTTACAGCCAAGTTGATTTTTCGGGTTTCATTATGCCGTAGGCCATGTAATGCCAAGCGAAATGGATATTTATATATACACTGGTATCTATATACACTTTCATGTATGTATAACAAGCTCCATAGATCTCTTCCTCTTTAAGTTGTTCTTCTGGCAGCCTTTGAGGCTGGCAGCTCCATTAAATATGCAGCAGACGCTCCTAAAACACGTATCATCCTCGGATGCTGCCGCTGCCGCTGCTGCTGCTGGTTCTGTGGCTTCGCACTTTCGTTCCTCTAAATGAGTTTCAGCTGCAAAATTAAAAACTTTATCAGAAGCAGTCAACACACAGGGGGGGATAGGAGAGGTGTAAGGTGTGTGTGTGTGTGTGTGAAAAAACTTGAAACTTTTTCATGAAGTTAAAGCAAAGTAAAATCAAATTATTGTGGTTGCTCGCAGGCTGGCAAAAGGATTACGCGATGGCGGCTGCCGTGGGAGCATTCCATTTCCGAATGGTCCTCTTACACGATACGTTTGCCAATGATACATTCACATGATATTCATAACTAAATATTCGCAAGTGTTTTCATACATACATATATTGGATAATATTTGCATCAGTAAGAGACATATGCAGGTGCACTTTTCGGTAAAAAGGACGGTGGAAAACGTGCCGTGTACGCCCATGTCTTTGCCTTTTTCCACCTGCTATATAACACTGCCGGCATTGCATTTTGGGAGCACAGACAGGCTGGAGCCAGAGCCAGAGCCACGGCCGGAGCCGGAGCCGACCGTGGCCAGAGCCACAGCCAGACAGTTAGACTCGCCTGGTTGCCTGTTCACATGGAGTTGGCGCATTCTAATTGAATTTTCACTTTTTTCCTCTGCCAGCCGCCCAGCCGAAGCCCCGATCTCCATCCCCCGCTTCCGCCCTTCGGCCAGGTAGGACTACGTGACGATGGCACGGCACAGAAATTGAAATAATTATTTTTAATCTTAAGTACGACTTGGCGTAATGAGATTTGGATTATCTCTGCACCCCGTTTTTGTCGGCAACCAGAAACATATATCCCTGCATCACTTGGATAAAAAAAATGGGTTACTACGAGACGCATAAAAAATCTGAGTGTGCGTCTGTGTCTGTCTGAGTGTGTGTGGGGTGTGGGGTGTGCAAAGTCTGGCATAAAAGTGTGTGTTTTGGGGTGCCTAAAATGATGGGGGACTTGCACTCGAAGATGGCGTAGGAGTACTCGTGCAACGAATTAATGTGGCATTGAGGTGGAAGACAGGAGAGAAAGATTCAAAAACATTTCATCCTTTGTTAATCGTGGAAAAATTCTAGGTGTGATTTTTATTAATGATTCCTATGTGGTCCAACAAAAACTATATACCATTGTCCCTTTCGCTTTGGAGATCCACTTATTCCTTGCCTGAACTGTTTATTGTTTGATTGCCTCTACCATATTATATCTACTAATTATTTCCTTCCTTTTCTTAAATTACTAATACTAGCATACCTGTCCCGTAATTAGTATATGTATTTGTAATTTTAGTAAGTTTAGTTCCAATTTTCCTCGAATA
This sequence comes from Drosophila miranda, assembly GCF_003369915.1. Classification (NCBI taxonomy): domain Eukaryota; kingdom Metazoa; phylum Arthropoda; class Insecta; order Diptera; family Drosophilidae; genus Drosophila; species Drosophila miranda. The sequence goes on along the minus strand of NC_046677.1, from coordinate 15,775,136 downwards.
TTATCCTCGTCGCGCGTCATGCTATAGCGCACCTCGGTCGGTTGGACGGGATTGGACGCGCGTAATATAATGGATGATAATGGAGTCATTTATCAACTGTCAAAGAATACTGTTTGTAGGAGGGCGGATTTATGAGTTGTAGAAGGAGTAATCCAAGGTTGAGTACACACGAATAATAAAAAAAAATAAAAAACCATATGTATCAACGTTAGTATATTTTACTTCTATTCTGAACAATTAATTAATCACGCAAAGCTTCAGCACCACCTGAAAACCAAGGAAATTATTGTTATCAAGGATACAATTATAACAATTGACATTTATAAATATATACATACCACAATAAATTGAACAAATTCTTGGGGTTTGTACAGCAACAGTTCTTCTACTTTTTGGGAAGTTCACAGATTTGACATATGTCGCCATCATCAGTTTTTTCCTGGTCAGGGCTCTTGGTAGCACTGCGATTGGCGCATCGGGCAAGAAACTCTGACAGAGAAAGAGGTGTTGTGTCCTCGCTCTCAACGAAACCCAACAGCTTCGTGGCGATGTCCACACGATTTTGAATTTTGTCTTTGCTCTCCGATTGTACCGACTCTATATCGTCTGGCAGGTAGTCTTCGTCGGGTAATATCAAGTTCAAGTTCTCCTTCAAATTTGCCTCCTTCGATGCCAAATTGGTTGCTGCATGTAGAGCGGACTCCACTTTAATCATCTCCGACGCTTTCAGATCCCCCAGACTACGAAGACGTACTGGGTTGGGTTTCTTAACACGGCGTGCAGCCACTGAGCTACGGGGCTTACGGGGCTTGGCGCCTTTACGTGCGTTTGCCATTGTTAAAAAATAATTTAGAAAATATTCTACACACTATATCACACTGATTTCGTTTTGGGAATGACTGAATCGGTGAATGAATGATTTAAATCTGGCCTAGGTTTTTGATTTCCTTGAGTTGGCCTACGTTGATGCATAAATTTGAGGCAGGCTGTGGGGGAAAAGTTTTGCCCGCCGCGCGCCGGCAAATATTGCATTTTCATTAAGTTAAAGTTTGGTTTTTAGTTTAATTTTTTGCTTACCCTTTGCTCCCCTACCCGCGCCTTCTGGCTTTTTTGGCTGCGCGTTTACTTAAAAAGTTTTTGCGGCAAGTTTTTCGGTTCAAAGTTTCCTTCCATGCGTATGTCTGTATATCTGTCTGTCAGTGGGTGTGCGTGAGTGTATAGGTGGATCTGTTGGTGCTCTTGGCTGTGTGGGTGTATCTGTGCGAGCGTGTGTAATAATCATGTGCGCAGTGAAAGCCAAATGACGATAGCATTGATGCCATGCCATGCCTAAAAACTTCTGACAGGCATCTTGCCACAGGCCAAGTTGCAAGCTGCCAGCTACAGAAGCTCAAGACCTTTGACGTTTTTCTAGGGGGTGTTCTCTGACGTGCGCGTTGCCGAATTAACAGTTCTGATAAGCTGAAAAATAAGAAGGATAGAGTCAAGGGTAAGCCATCGGAGATACCTATACAAGGATCCAATTAGATATACAATTCAGCAGGAGTAGAGGAGAAAGCACAGACGAACGAATCCAAGAAAATAACGAAAATTTGCGTGTGAGCATGTTGCAATTTCGTGAATCTCAATTACAAGAGGCATAAGGCCGGTACACTCACAGAGAAATTGCAGAAAACGCCATACGCTTCGTTCCTACGTCTCGCATTCGAGTACGAGCCAAATATGGAATATGCCGCTCAGCCGAAAGTGCTGATTGGTGCTATGATCAAAGAGTTTCAGGCGCTGGTGTGACTCATCAGGAAAAGTGCAACTGCCAGAAATTGAGACATCACCAGAACCATTGGATGGCTTGCTTATCGGCACGGATCCAGACCTCAACCTGTTCCTGAAGTCCATTCGCACATTCGATTCCTACTTCTCAATGACATCGTTTGGAGCAAAAGAAATAGTTCTGAAAGAACAATTTGGTTTGCCGGGTCAACTTGTATTTACATATATGTATGTGTATTTTGCCCCTTAAATAGTTATGTTTTTTCGTTTTCATTCGAATTTGTTTCCATTTTATGATTTCTTTTCCACCCACAATTTATGTTTTAAGCAATTGTGAACTAGAATAAATTCCAAAATATATATGTAAAGGACAGTGTATCTATCAAGCAGTTAGCACTATCCCATCTAAATTAACATTTGAACTTAAGATACCATCGATAAGACCTAACCGATATAACCAGACTTAACCGATGTTTAAAAGACCTAACCGATAAGGGGTTATCGATACGGGAGTCGGTTGTTGGAAGTAGAAGCAGAAAGTTGAACAAAAAGTCGGAAGAACAGACTCATTAATTGCACATCTTAAATCATACACTTTGTACTCTTTTTCGAAAAACACTATTAATAAACGATACCTTATTATTAATCTTACATATATATATTCTTATAACTTGTTACTTTACTACATAGTCATTTCTTATTTCGCCTGTTTCACTTTCATTATTGGTTCTCCAAAAATTCAAGCAAAAGAAAAAGTCTGAAAGTTTTCATATCTCTTTCTTTCTGACTCTGTGGTTTCATAACGAAAATTTCAATAAAACTCGAAAGTCAAGCGAAAATCATTTTCGCACTTGGCCGATCGCATACAATAACTAAAAACTGAGCAATTCCATTCAATTCCATTCAATCATATTTTCACACACATTCTTTGCTTTCTTTCAAAATGAAATGAATAAAATATTAGCCGGCTAACGGACGACACTCAGAGCGAGTCCCTTTTCCTGTTTGTACTTTTTTTTTAAAAAAACTTTGGCAAGTTCATCAAAAATCTCTGGCCATCAATGCAGGGAAGGGCATATAAAAAGAAATTGCATTTTTTGACTGTAATTTTAGTTGGTCCGTTGCAGTTGGGGATTTGAAATGCTAAAATATTCTTTTGTGCATTTCACGCGCTGGTTTTTGTTTGCGACTTGAAGGGATCACCTCTCTTTTTTTTCATTTTAATATTGTGTGTGTGTTATAAAAAATATATGAAAATAAAATTTCTATGATAAATCAATTGTTATTTTGGTTGCATTTTGAGATGGAAGAGATTTCACCCTTTCAAGGGATAAAGAGGTTTACTTATTTGATTTTTCGAGGAGAATGATGGCCAGACAGCAGACCACGAAATGGTTATACTAGTGTATATGCTGTGTTATTGCACCCAGAAATAATTAATTTTGACCAACATATGTTCTGGAAAATCACAAGAATTTTTGGTGGAAATTATAATTAAGCTTTTGCAAAACAAAACAGAACAGTATGAGCCATAAATTATGCAATTCTAATGAAAATACCTTAAATTCCCATCCCTAGAAATACCAAACATGTTTACCCCCAACAAAATCCGTACTTTCACATAATTACTTACCATATATGTAAATATATATGTATGTGGTATATATATGTGTGTGCCTATCTTCACTACACGCTCTATGTCCGTGTCTCTCTCCTCATACGCACTCTTTGAGTGTGTTCCAACTCGTTGACCTAGATATTGGCACAGGCCCTTGAGCACTCAACAACTTGTTGGGTCATCGCTTCCAGCCAACGGGCAAAAAGTGTTACGTACTGCGTAGTGGACACTCGGAGCCTGGACATTGAGTACCGGGTACCGAGGACCGTGCTCCGAGCACCGTGCACCGTACACCGAGCACCGTGCAGCTCTCGACCTGCACTAAGCACATCATTACGTTGGCTCAACTCTCCGATCATTTTTAATTACCCGCCCGACCGGTTCGCCTCCGCTCCTCCGCTCGTCTGCTCCTCCCTGCAGTCGTTCGTTCTTTTTTATGCCATTAATTCCTTTAATGGAATACTGCATTAATAAAAAATATGTTATGAGCGCATAATAGAAATAAAAGCTAATGTAATTACATGCGGCACTTGTTTCGCCCTGTTGCAGGGCAAAGTATTTCCCATTCTCATTCTCTCGAAAAATACTAAAAATTTAATTCAACAGTTAGAAACCGTTGAGCGGTGAGAAGGTGGTAGTAAGGGTGTTTTAGGCTGCGAGTAAGGTAGTGTACTGTCAAGAGGTGACAATAAATAACAAAAGGAGTAAGAAAAGGAATGAGCGAAGGCTTAAAAGAGAATCAACAATGGGTTTAAGAAGCTTAAATATAGGTTTAAAGATGTATCTTTGTCTTATCATTTGCCGTATCTATAGCAGATGATTTTTACATCCAACGATTAGTAGACGAACATGCTACATGCTAAATGCTATGAGAGCCGTGTGGAGCCACTCTTCCGGCGCTACCAGCGAGCGTTAACAGTGATCCGTTACACCGAGCGTTAACAGCGACCCGTTACTCCTAGCGTTAACAGCATGTTATCATGTTCGCAGGCGGAAACCTGCTGTTGCTCTGAATGGTATATCAGTGAACAGACCTTCGTTGCGGTACAGGGTATCAGATGCGAGTGAGTATCCTCACTCTAACTTTTGCATTTCTTTCACCCGCGCTTTCCCAGAGTTTTCTTTTTTTTTTCTTTTTCTTTTCTTTATTTTATTTGCGACGTTTAGTCCCGCTGCCGTTGTCGTCATTCTTGTTGCAGTTGCAATTGCTGTTGCTGCTGAACTTTTGTTGGGTGCTTAAAAGCTTTGCATTAACTATTAAACGCAACTTGAATCGCATAACGGCACTTGGCACACAAACAGAGTCAGTGGGTGGCGTTGTGGGCGTGGGGGAGGGAGGAGGGAAGAGAGAGTGGAGAGCGTAGAGCGTAGAGGAAGTGCAAACAAATAGAAATTGGTGTCAGAGAAAATGGCCGCGGGGCTCTAAACGGGGGTTAGGCGTCCGAAATATGGCCAAAGGCAGAACATTTCCATGCTTATTGTCGGATGATTTGCGTCAATAAATTGGAAGCCAACCAAAGAGCAGGTAAACAAATACACAAAAGGCACGGAGCGAGTCAAAGCACCGAAACTGAAGGCTTTCTACTAAATAAATTTGTATTATACCCCGCTACTCATAGAGCATAGGGGTATATTGGAATCAAGCAAACAATGCGCTTTGGTCCATTAACTGAAAGCCCTGAACGTTTCTTTGAACACCTGGTTGCATGCTTTTCATACTTTTGTCATATCTGCAGAGATCTGCGGAGTACCAGGTATCTCAATATCGAGGCACTTGACTATTGTTTTTATTCTTTTGCTGGCACAGAGCTCTCTCTCCCCCTCTCTTTCGCCCAAAACGAACGCGGCACGCGAAATGTCCTGAAAAATTCATAGGGACAGAGGGAGCTGTAGAGCGCGAGTGTTGAGGGGTAGAAGAGTAGAAGAGTAGCTCGTGCATTTTCCCCTGGAAAAGGAGTTGAGAATTTGAAGCTGTTAGCCTGACAGGTTGCAATGCTATAAAATGCAATCAACTGCAAAGAAAATAGGTTTTGCTTCACCAAACAGATGCAGGAGAGGGGTTGAGAGAGAGAGAGAGAGGGAGGAATGAAAAGAGCAGAGACCATCCGCAGTAACTGTTTGTGCTGCTGCTGCTGCTGCTGGATTCTGGATCCTGGATGGCATAAATTAAAGAGCAACAAGAGCAAACAGACGCGAGGCATAATAACCAACACCAACACACATATATAGATGAATAGAGGGTAAAAAAGGGAGTTTCAGAAAGAGCGAGGGACTTGTGGGTTGACTGCGGACATTCATGGGACATTGGAACTGCATACAGAGCTGGAAGCTGACAGAGAAACTAAGTAGACAAGAACACTATGAGCAGTCGAGTATTACGACCATAAGATACCCCCCACTGATATTGAAATCATACCAGCTTATCTCAAAGAAGGCAAGGATAATAATAGTAATAGTCTTCGTTTATCAGTATTCCAAATAAGTATTCTGTTATTGTGCACATTGTATATTAAAACGGCTTTTACACCAAATTTGAATCCAGGCAGGCAGACAGGCAAGGTACCCTTGCACTCTACGAGTACCGTGTAACATAGATCAAGACTTGGGCACTTCAAAGTGCTGACAACTTTCTTGCTGAATCTTGCCGGGGGCTCAGTCGAGTTTAATTGGTGCCTGTCGTCAAACTAGACAAATGCAAATTGGCGTCGTGAAATGTTAGACAAGGGGTTAATAGAACACACATTATTTTACATAAATATATGTATTCGATTCGCAACAGCAGCAGAAAATGCTTCGGATATTAAATTAAAGCTACTCGAGCTGGCAGCTATGCAACTATTAGAGCTGGTGGCTAAGGTACTTGTAGAGCTTTCTGCTATAAACTATTAAAGCTGGATGCTGTGAAGCTTTTAGAGCTGGTTTTAAGGTTATTTTTTGCAAGACTTTCATGGCCAGTTGAAAGAAATAGACGGAGATAGACCGCTGCTCTGTTTCATGGTCCGATTCGGGGGAAAGAAAGAGATGCAGCTGCCAAGACCTTGACCTTGACTTCGACAACTTCAACGAGATGGCATGGGTGGAAATTAGCCGTGGAGGATAATTGATATGTTCAGAATAGAATTTCTTTATTCCGAATGAACAATTAAATTATATTATATATATTAAATATATATAAAATAAAATATAAATAAATATATAATATATAAATTATTTTACAAATTATGAAAACATAGGTGGAATCTTCTCGATTTGTAATCTTGAAAACTGAATGTTCTTTATTTCAGGCTACCGCAAGCCACCGATGGCCTCTTTGTAAGTACATGTATTTGTTCATTGCTATTTATGGACTATGACTAGTTCTTATTTGTTAATGAGATTTCGTTTTCTTTCCAGTCTGAGCCGACTGAAGCCAAAGTCTAAGAAGTCCCTTACAAGAACTCCTCGCACCAATCGTTGAGGCAATCGTAGCAGTCGGAAGCTTGCTTAGAGCTGGCGCGGCACAATTCCCTCATCCAGTGAATGAACAGTACCTTATCTTTCTTCAAGATCAAGAATTGGCCGAGCACCTGGTATGCCTGGGGGTATTTAATCGTTATTTGTTTGCTGATACCTTCGAAATATTTGTATATTGCCGCACATGGCGAACACAACGCACCTTTTTGAATCCAGCTTCGGTCAAGCGTCCGCCCAGCGTCGGTCCAATTCCAGCCAACTCTGTGACAGCCTTGTCGCCAATGGGCTCTGACACAAAGATCCTACATTTCTTCGAAATTCCCGACATTTCCAGTTGTAGCTTTGTTTTTTTTTTTAGCAAATTACAATGCAAAAAAATTACCAAATTGTTCGTAGAGTGACCAAATGGACCAAATAAGCGTACTATGTCGATAAATATTTGTTGTTGATATTATTTTTGGTATCGATACTGCGATATTTGAAAGAAAACGCTAGACTATTCGGATGATTGTCTGTATTTTACAGTCCAAGCAGTTTGTTTTTGACATATCGTTCCGATGGCAGCTATAAAGTAGTCGGATGGAGATTTAGTGTTCTGTCAGAACGGAAGTCGGCCCTAACCTCTCGAAATGAAAAGCACACAAGAATACACAACACCAAGAACGGGAAGAATCAGCACTTGTTCAGGTAAGGACCCAAGGACTGCTCTTCAATGCATTCGGACTGGAAGCCACTTTTCAGTGGGTGTCTCAATATCCGCTACAAGACTTGCCTCTGTAGCTGGTGGCATCAACATCGATTGTGGCACTTGATTGTGGCCACGCCAGTTGGTGTCTCAATATTTGGCTCTGCTCTGCGCCGCATAGATCGGATGAAGCTTTTAGCCATGAAAGCCCATTTCTCGGGAGTACGGCGAGCCGTGCCCGTGCGAGCGCAGCTCAGAGAGAGCGCTCTCTTTCGTCTGGTACGCTATGCTCTAGAACCTTTTGCGCTTGAATCTACGAAAGCTCAACTTTGAGGGGCAAAGGCACCAGCTTCAGAGCCAAATGCTGAGACACCAAGTGCCTCGGGGAGGAACAGAAGAAATCAAAGCTTCGGCGGTGAGAAACAGTAAAAAGAACAATCGATGGACATCGGTCTTTTGAAAATCCTTTGAATAGAGGTGGAGATATTGAGAACAGAACCCACCCACACAGTCCATGCCCACGTATCCCTAAACGCTTCGAATACCTGGCATTTGAGAAATAAAAACCTGCACACGTGATGAAAATGAATCACTTACCAACAGACTCGACAACAAGGTTCCTAGAATCGATCACACAGCACAGTGTTTGACGTCAAACTTGTTCTCAGTAAAAGGTCTAGCATTAGCCAACGGGAAATAAATATTTCAGTCATTCGAATCAATTCAGTCGTCGGGATTAGATCTAAAACAAAATAAAATTTAAAAAGTGCAATGTGAAAAGTGAAAAGAAAAAAGTTGAAAAGTGAAATGCAAACATAATAGCATAAAATATAAAATAAATTTATTCCGATCAGAACAAAAAGCAAACGTCCAAGCAGGAAGTCGGGAGGTCGGAAAGCCACAGCCCGTTAAGATCCTACACCTGCATCGAGTGAAAGGCAAGTGAAGGATTGTTCTGTGGCTTTTGGGGGACATTTGCAAGAAATTCGGTACGGGCCTGTGCTACATTTAATTCATTTAATTCATACATTTATTCGGTTGAATTCTGCTGCTGCTGCTGCTGCTGCTGCTGCTGCTGAGAATTACGTCTGGCTGCTGCTTCTTTTACGATTTCTTCTGCTGTTCCTCTGTTCTCTGCAGTGCACTGCAGTGCTCTGCTCTCCTTGTGTCGTTGCTGCTTTTCTGCTGTACATCTCGTTCTGCTGTTACTCTGCTGTTAATCTGCTGTTACCGCTGTTGATCTGCTGTGGGTCTGGTCTTTGTCTGCTGTTACTCTGCTGTTAATCTGCTGTTACCGCTGTTGCTCTTCTGTTTGTCTGCTGTTTGTCTGCTGTTGCTCTACTTTTTGTCTGCTGCCGATCTGCTTTCGTTTTCTTTTCAGAAAGGACCCGTCTGAGCCGACTGAGAAGTCGCTTACAAGAACAAATCGCACCATAGGTAGAGGCAATCGTAGCAGTCGATAGCTTGCCCAAAACTGGCTTGGAAACTTTCCATCAGCCACATAACGAACATATCGCCATCTTTTGCCAATATCAAGAATTGGCCGAGCACCTGGTATGCCTGGGGGTATTTAATCGTTATATGTGTGTTTGCTGATACCTTGGAAATATTTGAATATTGCCGCACATGGCGAACACAACGCACCTTTTCGAATCCACATTCGATCAAGCGATCACCCAGCGTCGGTCCAATTCCAGGCAACTCTGTGACAGCCTTGTCGCCCATGGGCTCTGCCACAAAGTTCTCAAATGTCTGCGATATTCCCGACATTTCCAGTTGTTAGCTTTGTATTTTTAGCAAATTACAATGAAAATTCCAAAATTGTTCGCAACGCGACGAAATGGATTAATGACCGTAATTTAATAATGTCGAGAAATATTTGATGCTGATATTATTTTTGGTTGCTCCTCTCCTCGCTTGTTCAACGAGTTCACAAAAATAACTTCTGACAGAGTTATTTGAAAGAAAACGCCAGACTATTCGGATGATTGTCTGTATTTTACAGTCCAAGCAGTTTGTTTTTGACATATCGTTCCGATGGCAGCTATAAAGTAGTCGGATGGAAATTTTAGTCTTCTGTCGGAACGGAAGTCGGCCCTAACCTCTCGAAATTAAAAGCACACAAGAATACACAACACCAAGAACGGGAGGAATCAGCACTTGTTCCGGTAAGGACCCAAGGACTGCTCTTCAATGCATTCGGACTGGAAGCCACTTTTCAGTGGGTGTCTCAATATCCGCTACAAGACTTGCCTCTGTAGCTGGTGGCATCAACATCGATTGTGGCACTTGATTGTGGCCACGCCAGTTGGTGTCTCAATATTTGGCTCTGCTCGGCGCGGCGGTGAGAAACAGTAAAAAGAACAATCGATGGACATCGGTCTTTTGAAAATCCTTTGAATAGAGGTGGAGATATTGAGAACAGAACCCCCCCACACAGTCCATGCCCACGTATCCCTAAACGCTTCGAATACCTGGCATTTGAGAAATAAAAACCTGCACACGTGATGAAAATGAATCACTTACCAACAGACTCGACTACAAGGTTCCTAGAATCGATCACACAGCACAGTGTTTTACGTCAAACTTGTTCTCAGTAAAAGGTCTAGCATTAGATCTAAAACAAAACAAAATTTAAAATGTGAAATGTGAAAAGTGAAAAGAAAAAAGTTGAAAAGTGAAATGCAAAAATAATAGCATAAAATAGAAAATAAATTTATTCCGATCAGAACAAAAAGCAAACGTCCAAGCAGGAAGTCGGGAGGGAGGTCGGAAAGCCACAGCCCGTTAAGATCCTACACCTGCATCGAGTGAAAGGCAAGTGAAGTATTGTTCTGTGGCTTTTGGGGGACATTTGCAAGAAATTCGGTACGGGCCTGTGCTCCAAACATCGCGATTCATGTACCCCTAGATGAAAGGTTTCGAATGCAGAAGAAAAAGTACCTCTTCGAGGCTGGTACTCGTGTATCGTACTCGGCCGAATTTAGCAGAAACAAGTTGGCAAATTTTGACATTTTATTCAAAGGCATACTCGATTGTTTCCGTGCTACACGGATAGTTTATAGTAGTCTATAGCCAAATAGTTTATGCACGTCAATTCTTGATAGATCTTTCTTCCACTCGCGAATCTACAAAAGCTGGTGATTCTACGGACTGACTTCGTGCTCGTGATCCTTCATCAACTGGTCGCACTTGGCCATTCCGGCGGTGGCAGCAAAGCGTCCGAGGGCCGACCTTGTGCGCCGCCTGCGAGCGAGGACAGGACGGCGATCAACAGCGTCCTCAGGGCCACAATTAGCAACGCCAAGGAGGCTCCCAGTCCCAAACTCCTCTCCATCTCCCCCCCAACTCATGGGCCTCGTGCTACACGGCGGAGAAGGCGCGGAAGTGACGCTGACGGTAAGTAATATTTTTCCTATCCAGCGGCAATTCAAGCTGTTGCTCTGAACATTGCTTTCTGCTCTCCAGGTCGTACTCTGATTTACACTCTTCAAATGAAGGAGACGAAGGATCTGGACGTCGACATGAGCTGAGCTGAACAGGTGAGTGATGCTGAAAGAGGTTTTGTGTGAGCAGTGAAAGAGTTAAAACCAAGGCAATATCCCATCTTTGCAGCCATGTTATAGATGGGACTTACGATAAACCTATGCAAGCCATGCAGGTGCTGGAGGTTGTTCTGGCGTTTCACGCGCACGTCGCTCCTTCTTCAAGAGGTGTGATCCTGGAAAAACCAATTATCTTGGCGATGCCTACGAGGCTCTGCTTAGCGTCTTTGGGAATCGTCCCTTTACCAGCCACCAGCATGCTTGGACAGAGCCCCGATCGCCTTTAGAGCCACCGGCCTTTCCGAACTTCCGGCCAGCAGACAAGTCTTTGAGCTGGCTGAGAAAAAGACGATCGTTGAAGAGTACTTCTTAGCTAAAGGATGAACTCGCAGCTGAACTCCTCCATCATCCATCGGGCGCTGGATGGGTTACAACGGAACCCCAAAACAGCGTTCATCATAAGTGTGCCGCTGCGATGGCGGTCGAGGAGGAGGTGCAGGATGCAGGGTCCAAGGAATCAGCGCTAAGCGAGGCAACTGATCAGTCCGAACGGTTGAACGGGAGGACGGAGACAGCGGCTGACCCAATTATTAAAGGCAAACGCAGTTGCCTCGGTCGCTGTCGTCGTTTTCCCCGCGGCCTAGAGCTCATCAGCTCGGACTGATCACTGCTCTCGCTGGGCCACGATTCCATGCACTACACTGCTTCCTTCATTTCCTCCACGTTCGCCTCTTCAGTGGCACCCTTACGATGAACGCCATGTTTTGCGGCTCCGATTTGACTCATCCATGGGCATAGTTTTAGATAATAAATCTGTCAGATACATTAAACTACACACTCGCTTATGTATATGTAATTTGCAAGCCTCTAATTCTGCGACTTCCTGGCCTCAACTCAATCAATAGATGAAGTGTAGTCTATGGTTAGGCAAAAACTGGGAGTATTTTAAAGACGGTTATTCAATTCCAGATCCGACAAATGGCTTTGCTGGCCAGCAAGGGAGTCCGACTGCGAGCAAGTAAGCCAGAGCGGACCCATTGCCCCAACCCAGAGAAAATTCCTCTGCAATGCGAATTTGAATTGCAATTGCGAATGGCCGCGTGCTGGAAATTAAATAAAACACTCCCAACGAGCGGGGGATTGGGCTGGGGATTGCCTGCTATGTACGACGAGGACGTGGAGCACGAGCCACAGATACAAACTTTGTCATAGGGAAAACTTTTTCGCTGCACACTGAACCAAAATGAAAACGTAGCCGAGCGTGATGAGGCATGGAAGGGGAGCGAGCACCGCCACGACAAGGATTGAGAGATGGGGCCAGGGTCAGATCTCATCGCATCCCATTCCATGACATCTGCATACAGAACAATCAGCATCAAATAGAGCCACAGGCTGATGTAGCATCAAGCTCAATTTAATTGTGTTTTACCAAAACTAATCTACGCCAAAAATGTGTATAGTCAAAAACTCGAACATGATAAATCATCATTCTATATTCGAAAGCACCAACCTTCCATAGATTTATCATTCCGTATACGTACTACCCAAGCAGTCCAGTCCCATTACCCCTTACCATTCCCATTCCCCTTCGCAGACTGTTGAATCAATTGCATTTTTTGGTTAGCAGCTGTCCGAATATGATTTTTGATGAAACACCCACGAAGTGCCGGGCGGAACCACTTAGACCTGTTATTAGGCATCATAATTCTTGTGTAGACAACGAGCAGCTGCCACTTTTGGGTCCTCGAACGGACAGGACATCTATCAATTTGCTGCATACCCACATATCTCTCATCCCACAGCCCATGGCATCACCCACTGAACGAGAGCCTGCATAAGAAATTTAAATTATTTGTTGGAAAAAATGGATAAAATGTGAAGAGAATGCGCGTTGCAAGAGGGACGACTAGTAGATACTTGGTAGATAGAGAATTATCTAAAGGAAAACGAACAGAAGAACTACAGGCAGTAAGCCGAAACACTGAATAATTGCCAGAGGAAATGGCGGGTAATAGCTTTGCAAATTTCATTCACAATTCTTTCCGTAACTTTCCCCAGTGTCCAATCCACTTGGCAAACTTCAATGGGTATTTAGGGGGAAAAAGAAATCACATCAACACGTTGATAGGTGGGCAGAGCGAAGGATGATGTTGCGGCCATTTATCAGAGTCATGGAACCATAAATAAAACAAATAATACGAAAATATGCAAAATAAAGAATATAATAATAAGGACGAGTATCGAGGAGCAGGGAGGGCCAGAAACGGACAGGCTGGAAAAAGGATCAAGATTGGGGACCGGAGCCGGAGCAGGATACATTTGGTCTAATAGATGGACTGAACGAAATGGGACCAAACCCCTAGGCTCTGCTCTCACTTTGCATCTACGGAATGTAAGGGCGAGGGCGGGGGTGAGGGCGAGGGTGAGGGCGTGTGGATAGCGTCAAACAAATGGCCGATGACCCATAATAAAAATTATTATGAATGATACAAGAACAAGAAAAACCCATTGGGCTACTGCCACTCCCCCCCCCCCCATAGAGGTCTCTGGTTCCGCCCAATAAATTGAGATGCGTAGCATGGGGAGGGTGTGATTGTGGTGTGGAGTGGTGTGGTGTGGAGTGCCCCAGCACCCTTTGGGAACTGGGGATGCCTTGGTTGGCGATGCCATCGCAATGTCCGCTTCAGAATTATATTTGGGCTCTGTGCCAGGGCACGTGCATCAAGATTCAATTGAGAGTTCTAAACACAAAAATGGGAGGCTGCGCTACAATGTTGCCTCCTCGTTGGCTTCCTCTTTTGTGTGTGGCATTTTAAGAGGCATTTGAGTTTCTGTGCCACACTTTGTTGCGTTTCAAATTTAGATTTTGCAAGGATTTTCTTAGGATTTATTTAAAGGTACAAATGAAAGCAGAATGCTTTTCTTTTTTTGTGCTATATCCAAGCTATGGGATTGTTCTTCAAAATTTTCTCCCGGTAGTATCCCAATCGAGACCTCTAAAGTTCTATATGCTGCATCAAACTGGTTACAGCGCATTGAGTGGGTCGCAAAAGGGACACAGCTTGATCCTGTCTCTGGACTCTTGTGGACTCCAAGTGTAAAATATGAAAAATATACAACACTGAACAGCAACAACAAAAATCACTGAAAAACACACAAAAAAAAGAAAAAGAAAAAGGAAAACTCTCTCTAAACACATTCCGCACGCTCCATTGTGCCCTTGCCCAACCCGCCCTCCTTCTGCCTTTTGTGCTGGGGGACAGACGAATGCAAATAGAGAGTGTGAGTAAATAAATAATAGAAAATATTTTACTCACAGCTATTTTGCATACTCCACGGCCGTGCCCTGTCCAGTTCCAGTGCCACTTCCATCTTCAGTTTTCGAATAGGTGAGAGATGGGAAGGCCCCCGATGTTGGGGGAAGCCGTTGAACCGCTTTTCGGGATACATATGTGAAGTGAAATGTTGTTCTGCATTGTTTACTCTGCTTTTCAAGTACTTTGGACTGTAAGTGAAAATAAATACATAAATATTACAAAATATACATACATACATCTATATGTCTGCATCTATGTGGCTGTGCGGATTGGGTGGCTGGGCGAACTGAAATCCATTAGCTGCTGCTGCTCGCGGGAGTCTCAAGAGCAATGATAGCAGAGCAACAGCGGGAGCAGCCAGGCAGCCCTGAACCTAATAGCCTCGACTCGACGTGTTGTCCCTTTCAATTATATGAGAGGTCACCACCCCACACCCCCACACCCCCACCAGTCCCTATTTTCCTCAAGGACTCTGCGGTTTTTATTCCCTTTGCAGTGGGCATTACTTTTATGGCTGGAATTTTGTAAATGCATGGAGAAAGCATTTATTTATTTATTTTTGTCCGGAACAGTTCCCAATTTTTATAAAGTTGAAAGAATAAACATTTCTAGAAAGTTATATTTAAATGTTATCAATAAAACCTGCCCTTTGCCAAAGAGTGCGTGTATTGTTGTTGGATTGTTGGGACCGACTCAGCTGCAGAAGGCTTTGACGAAGAGACAAATGACAGGTGAAGAGAGAAAGCATTTTGGTGCCTCATAGAACATTTAGGGCCTTGATTAAATACTCCTACCAAATCGCAACATAATCCTATGAAATCTTTGTGTAAAAATGTTATTATTCTTTAACAAAAATCAACATCCTAGGCTTCACAAACTTCTGTTAAATATGGCTCTACACATAGTTCCCAAACCCAATTGAAATCGGTTTAATATCCCTCTGCCAGAGTGTATCAATATTCGGCTTCTTTGTCGCTTGTTTTTCCTTATGGAGTGAATTTTTCAATTTTACACGTTGCCCAAAAGAAAAAGGCGCTGCCTTGGCAACAACCAGAACAAGAACCGCCGAATCGAAGCCACCGAGGTGGCGTTAGCTCATTACTATTGTTAGAGGGAGTCGTGAGTGTCGGGGGACGGGTGACTGGAGTGGGGGGTAGGGGGCAGGGCACCGCTGGGAGGCGGTGAGTCCCGAAAGTAGTAGCCCACAGCCGGGGGGGCGGTGGTCCAGATCCAATCCTCATCTATTTGCCTCATGAAATTTATTGGCAACAGTATAATGCGAAGCACGTTCATTTGATTACATTAAAACGAAAGTGGCTAAAAAGGTTGGCCAACACAGAAAAAGAAATCAACAGAAAGAGAGCCACTGAACGCGAGAGAGTGGGCCAGAAACGTAGCAACAGTCGGGGCGTGGGGGGTAGGCAGCAATTTTTAAATAAATAAATAATAAACGTGGTAGGAAATGGCATGGGAATGAAACGGAAAGCAAAGGGAACAGTTCCCCGGCTTATTATGCTGTAGAAAATGCTGATATGTACCTCGAATAAGAGGATTTCCCCATTGTCTGCTCTCGCCGCGAAACAATGGAGCTGGGGCTGGTGTGGGCGTGGCTCTTCAACAATTGTATGGCCTGGAGAGTGAGGGCCACAACTAATCGCAAATCAATGACGCAAACTACAATAGAATTTTCAGGCAGCAAACCATAAATTAAAGACAATTTTCCGAGTACTAGTATGTTTAAAAGGCACTTTATTTGGGCCAAAGGCAGAGCCCTTCTAATTGCTGTTTATTTTAATTTTTCCCGACTCCTAAACAACCAAGATTCTATGTATAAACCATCCATCGGAGCTGTAATATATAATTTTGTTTTAGTCTCGTCTTGGGGAATATAAAATATAATCCAGGGAGAATTAAAGGCATTTTATACCTTAAAAATAAACCATTAATACATAGAGAACATTACAAAGCCTCTATAAAATATAAAGACATTATATTTTATAATCGTCTAGTGTAATCCATCATTTGGGCCTTTTTTTTATACTCCCCTTCTACTAATAGTTCTATTAAATCTATTACCAACAAATTTGACCACAAAATGTATCCGAAAGTTCAATGAACTAATTAAATCGACATCTCAATTACCAGGAAACGCATTCCTATGCACATCACACAGATAATTACAATGTTGTGTGTTTGGCCTAACAAAACGTTCGGCTAAATGATACATGTTTTTATTTCTATTTATTTAAGTCTAAAAAATGTCCAACGTTTTAGTGGATATCAAATCAAGCACTCGAGTTAATTGCATTTAAATTTAATTAGCCCTAAATGCTTATGTATGTACTGTATTGTGGCCTAATAGAGGGCAATCAATGGAGTCCAGAGGGTCGGATGGTCAGAGGGCCAATATAAATCCACATAATTTACCTAATTTGTGTTTTATTTAACGCTTTGTTTTCATTTTATTTATGTACATCGAACCGCAAATTAATTTACGAGCAACTTGCTAAAAAAAAAGTAGCCCAAATCCGAATATAAAAACTTGAATAGAATGAAATAATCATTCGTCTATGGTATATTAGGGCTAAAGTTTATGCCAAATGTTCTGCCTAATTGGTTTTCTAATACATAAAGGCCTAGCCTTAGATGTTCCAATGAGTGCCATTTGGTATAAAATAAGGGCATTTACGGCTTCGGTTTTTGTTTTTTTTTATATAATTTTTAATTTGTTTTCTGTTTCTCTTGCAGCGACTGTGACGGTTAGTTCGTTCATGTAAATGCTGATTTATTACAGCCCAGCCACTCGTCCCCAGCCCCCTTGGTGGCCGCCATTAAAGTTATTAAACAAAGTGCATAAATTAACCATAAAAAAAGGAGGAGGAGGAGCGGCACAGGAGTGGCCCGATGTGCAACAACATTCTGATCAATTTACATGGCTCGTCTCTGCATAAATAATAAATAAATAATTTCGCTGGCTCATTACAAAAATAATAGTAAACAAAAAAAACCACTGGTATATGCGAAGAGTTAATTTATCTATGGGATGAACTGGCCCTGGGAGGGGACTGTAAAATGCAAACGAGTAGTAAATTTAATAAATTCATTATCAGCTCATTAACAGCGGACACACAGGGCGGTATGCGCAATGTGGCCGTGAAAAATGGGTGAAAAATGCTGACGCCAAATGCATATGCCACGCAAAAAGTGTTAAAGCCAATACACGTTTTGGGATTTCCTTTTTCGTAGAAGCAAAAGTGTGTGGGCGTTGCTTTGAGGCCTAGAGTCTTAATTGCAAAATAATACACACAAAGCCAGAGTCGGAGTCAGAGTTTTGGGTCTGGGTCTGGGTCTTTTATCAATGCCAGGCACACACATAGTGCGCCTCACGCACTAATACTCAAAGACATGTGCGCGCGTGTGTGTGTGTGTAGAACAAAGGGAAGTGGCAAAGTAAGGCGTAACTACAAGAAGCCCATGATGTTTCGGTTAATTAGTAAACATCGCAAAAAAAAGCAGGCGGAGAGCACAAAGCAGATGAGAGGAATAAAGTAGAGAGCAAAACGAACAGGCATAAAATACAAAAAGGGGAGTAACACAACATAGAAACCCTTGTATCGCAGTCGGGAGTTCCAACGTGGGAGTACCCCTTACGAGTGGCAAGCAGTGCGGCAACAATGTGCTGTGGTGTGCTAAAAGCTTAAGCACCTAAAAACTGATTCAAAATTTGAATATTTATCATTCATTTTATCCACAGATGTGTCTACTAAAATGTTTATATTTTAATACCTCGGTTCCTATCGGTTTTATCGATCAAAGGTAAGTGAATGATAGCATCTACGTGGTACCCATTACCCATTATATTGAAAATAATATAAAATCTACATACTAGTATCTTTTATCGGCTTGATTTCCGCTTGAATAAGCATTAAAACTATCGACTTGAAACTAGACATTCTTGGTATTAAAAAATAAATCTTAGAAATAAAGTAAAAACTTTCCTGGCTTAAAACCTTTTTCAATGGTTTCAAAACCAGTTAAAAGGTCAACTGTAAAATCTATAGAAATTGTATAGCATACTGTTTTGCTTATACGCATTTATCAAACAACTCTTCACCTAAACAACCTTTCAGCTGCTGGGTACAGCTTCAGAAACTGTTGCCAAAGCAAAGTGTAACATTGGCAGGTGGCTGAGGGCTGAGGGCCAGGCGGAGCCCGGAAGAGACGACGGGTGTTAAGCTGGAACAGTGCTTAAAGTGCTGTTGTACACTGGGAAATAACAGGCATTATTTGTTGACCACTTGCACATTTTTTTAGAATAAACTACGAGTAATATGCCTTTGTAAACTGTAACTTTTATTTCAGTTGTTCTCTTTGTTTTCAGTGCACATTCCTTGGGCCAGGGGGCAAGTTCTGAGTCTTCCCACTTTTGCCAGCCCTGGCAGGGACACTGTAGTCAATGCTTAATTTGTTGGTGTGGGACCCAGTCTCCGCTCTCCTTGAGGCAATTGAATAACATCCATGTGTGTCCGTAAGAGCCTTCCCCTGGAGGCATTTTATTAAAGCATTAAGCATTGTATTTTATGCCAGCCATTTGTGCTCTCTCTTTCTCTCCCACTGGGGCACAGGACGGGGGGGTGCCAGAACTTCATCTACACTAATATTGAAATAGTTGTTTTACGAAAACGTTAATTTGTGGTATATTGGTATCCCTTTGGGGTCTTGGGACCATAGAAGAACACAAAAATTCCAGGAAAAATATTGTATTAGTTAATCACACTATAAATTTATCTACTCAAGGATTTCAAGGATTCCGCTTGGAAAGGAGCTCTCAATGCTCGTTTCCATAGTTGAATGGAGCATTTCCCTGTTTTTAGGGCACATAACGATACGAGGATGCACTGTAGATCCGTGCCACCAGATATTGAGTACATCATCTGGCCACTAAAACCCGTTTCCAGTCAGAGTTCCCCAGTAATTGCCCATCTCTCTCCCTCAATGGCACTCTGTCATGCCATCCATCAGTCTGACGAGGACTGGCCAATGCACTTACGACAAAACTTTCTTTTCGACGGGTATTAAGCAAAAATGCAAAGGTGTGTGTGTGTGTGTGCTTGTGTGTGTGTGTGTTTATGTGGTTATATGTAAGTGAATGTCTGCATAAATTGCGACCAACGTGGCGTATACACAACGCACACCGCAAGCATACACATGGAAACATATTTCTCGCCTTATGAATACGTATTTCATATGAAATTTTTTGCCATAACAGGGGGGCAAACGGGAGGGGCGGGTGTAGAGAGGATGTTGTTGCAGTTTTGCAAAATGCAACACACCAATGCATAAAAATGCCATATTTCAGAATGCAAATATATTCTTTTAGCTTTTTTGATAAATGACAACGCGGTGTGGCAACGCTGATGAAAATGCCCCACACATATACACAGGGAGAGAGGGGGGGAGAGAGAGGGAGACGGAGTAAAAGTGGTGAAGGGAAAGAAACATTCTTCGTCCTTTGCATGCGGCTTGAACAGAAGCGAAACGCGTGAGCAATATGAAGCGTGCTGAGGCTTCTATTGCTGTTACTGCCACAGTTACACGCTACACTTAGAGAAAATACAGCAATATATCTTTAACAGTCAGGACGTGTATGTCTAAAGGTACGTAGTCTTTTCTGTTAGAAGAATTCACGAATGGAAGGTCTCACTCAACAGCATCAAACAAAAGTTTTACAATCATAATTGGGCATCTTAGATTTATGATATTTTTTCCTTTAAGGATCTTAATGTGGAATATTTTTAAACTAAAGAAATTTAAAAGATAAATTATTTTCCCACCTTTATACTCAGAGAAAAAATTGCAACTTCGACATACATTTTATTTCGGGTCTGCAGTTCATCAAAAAATCCTTTTAGAACGTATAATTTTTCCAAGTGTACTTCTACTGCTCTTTCTACTGGTGATTCTGGCCAAAGCTCTAACCACACACACACACAGACACACGCACACAGCCGCAAAAATATCACACAAATAACAGCAAAAATAGAAAGAAAATGTATTTCTTTTCCCAACATTTTGGAGCGCTGGCATTTTAATTTAATTTGCACACAGAAATTCTTCTTCATTGATGGAACACTCTGCTTCGCCCATCGTTATTTTCTCTCGCTCTCTCTCTTTCGCTCTCTCTGTATTATTTTGGACGATTATCTTGTAACAATTTAATTTATTTAACCCGTTCACAAATGTGAATATGTCATGTGCAGAAATTGGCTTTAGGGAAAAATATTTAACAATTTAATTCGGTTTATGTGGCCATCAACGGGGCAGGTGGTGATGGGTACGGCTGGGAATTATGGATTCTTCTATATACGAGTAAGTGGGTACAATTGTACTTGATATATCATTCAATATATAGGTGCGGCTTCTTTAAATGTATCTTTCTGTATCTGCATGTTCCATTTTTTCGATATACGCTCCTATATTTTACCATAATTCCATAGGTTTTTTTTCTTCCTTTTTGCTTTATTCCACTCAGACCCTCTCTCTTTTTGGCAGTATTTATGTAATTATACCAGATACTCAAAATGAGTATAGGGGTATATTAGATTAGATTTTTTAGAAACAAAATTATATTATAAATGTTTTGATCAAAAAATAATAATAATTCAATAAAAATCAAGAATAATAATTATACCATAAAAATCAAAAATAATAATTATCATAATAATTATTCAATAAAAATCAAAAATAATAATTATGATAATAATTATTCAATAAAAATCAAAAAAAAAAAAAAAAAAAAAAAAAATCAAAAATAATAATTATCAATAAAAATCAAAAATAATAATTATAATAATATTAATAAAAATCAAAAATAATAATTATACAATAAAAATCAAAAATAATATATTATTCAATAAAAATCAAAAAAAAAAAAAAAAAAAAAAAAAAATAATTATTATTCAATAAAAATCAAAAATAATAATTATACAATAAAAATCAAAAAAAAAAAAAAAAAAAAAAAAAAAAAAAAAAAAAAAAAAAAAAAAAAAAAAAAAAAAATAATTATACAATAAAAATCAAAAATAATAATTATACAATAAAAATCAAGAAATCAGTCGCTACGCAGCGCCCGACGACACGCTCAGACTGATTTTCTGTCTCTCTCGCACGCATTTTTTGTCGTGTCGTGCAATGTTAGCGCCGTCTGGTGGAGGAGAGCCATACTGACTAAGTATCGGGTATAAATGTAGAGTTGCGATCGCCGCAGCAACTCGAAACGTTGATTTTCTATATTTGTCTGAAAACTTTTGATTCTATCTTCTATCGCTCTTCTCGAAATTTTTCAATGCATATTCTATATTCTATTCTATTCTATATGCTTTTTTTTCTTTATGTGTGCTTTACCATTTTCCCCTTAGTGCTTAAGACTTTAATCCCTCTTGAAGACTACCCCAAAGTCCCGGTTCATTAACAGGATCCCGCCATAAAGCGTAAGTAGCCAGCCAGCTTAAATACCTGATGAAATATAAAAGTAATGCACAATATTTCTGCCTGCTGCTGCTGTTGTATTTTTTAATTTTTAATTTATCATGCTGCTCCGTCTTTCTTTGTTTTTTTTTGCATTAAATTTGAACGTTTACTGTTGACATTTGAGTGCTGACTTCAGCCACCCGCGGCGTATGCGTAACATTTATGAAAAACGAAAACATAAAAAAAACGAACGTCCCACGTGACGTATGAGCAATTTTTTAATTACCAACCGCAAAGGCAGTGGGAGAGCACAGCAGCATAAAGCTGCTGCTACACGAAAGGTATTTCACCGAAGCACAATCCTGTGTCGCTATTATCTCAGAGAATATAGAGGAATAAATCCGATGGCAAAACCCTATGGAATATTCATTCGATTTTAGATGGAAGGAAATGCATCGGTGGATGTCTCAACGTGCCATAGCAGCCACATATACTCGTATATATATTCAGTGTCTGCACGAAGCCAGCATGTCTGTGCGTGTTTAACGGGCTTCATTAAACGGGCATTTTGCGGGCTACTCAGCGTGCAAAAGTGCGCGGACGTACAGCTGGAGAGCGTGTGCAGCAGCATTGTTGAGCAATCTTTGAGTGCTTGACATTCCGTTTAATGATTTGCATGCCAGAAACCCGGGAAACTTGGTTTGACGTGTCCGCAATTGCAGCACGTAATGGCAGCAGGGGAAAATTGGCTTCACTTAAAGCGGGTAAAAAGGATTTTTCCATCAACATTGTCAACTGTCATCTTACTCTCACTCGGTAGCTGTATCTGTGTGTCTTTGTCTTTGTCTTTGTCCCTGTGTCCCTTTGTGTGTCTGTGTATTTTGCCAAATGATGCAGATGATGATTCATGGCCAGCGATTTCTTAGGTAAGACCAACCGCAAGCCACAAAATTCAAAGCAGCTAAAGCCACCGTAAAAAGCAACAACAGCGGAGCGGAGAGGAGCAAAAGCCAACGAAAGAGAAACAAAGGCGAAAGCAAAAGCAAAAGCAGAAATACAAATTCATGCAAAATGACATAAGTCACCGCAAAAGTAATTTTTCACTAATGAGCTTCCCAGGTGCCGGTGGAAGGTGGAACGAATATGGAACGAATGGCTGGGAAGACAGGCAAGGGGATGGGTACATTACTGTGGCCACAGTGGTTGGTAGAGAACTATTTGAGGGCAGAATGAGGTAGTGTATCTCTGGTAATAAAAGAGATAAGATATCTTAGGGGTGGCGTAGATTTTCTTCAATTGGAGGTCCTTTAAAGTCCCAAAGAACATATCAAACATCTATGTAGCACGAAGGGGAATTTTTAAAACGGATATATGGAGTACTTGTGATGTAATTTCTCTCAAATATCTCTAAAGACATATCTCTCTATTATATAAAATATTTTTATGTCGAGTTCGCCCAATATTTTACTCAAAAGTCGAACCATTTCGGACCGCCAAATGGTTTCTGTACGAAAATTTTTGATAAAACGCGGTCCATCGATGGTATTTTTTATTGTTGCTTAAGCAAGCTCAAATGCAAGCCATTCTTTAGACTTATAACAATTTTTTTTTATTTTTTAATTTAACAATTTTTTATACAACACTTTTTCTTTATTTTTTTCTGCCAGTTCCTCAATTAACATATTATTTTTCTATACCCTGTTCTGGTTCCACGGTCCTTGAGCTCCTCGTCCCCCGTCGCCTGGCACGCGTTCTGTGAAATGTGGACTCCCTCTCTGTCCCCCAACCAACTGTTTGTCTTCATAGTATCTTTGTATCTTTTGTGTTTAATCTAATGATGTATCTCAGGTGTTTGTTTGTGAAATTTATCGTGAAAACTTTTATGCTTTTGTTCGTTGGCTTAAGGCGGATGTCTCCCCAGATTTATAACCGGCTATTAGTTTGGATATAAATATTTATACACACATACACTCAGACATCCAAAGAAAGAGAAAGAAGCACCTCTAAAAAATCCAAAAAAGCCTTCAAGCTATGAGAGCTGCAGCGGACAGGGAAGGACTAGGACAGGGACTGAATGGCTTTAGCGGTTTGCTTGTATTTGCAATGCCTATAATTAGCTTGCAATCTGACGCATCCAATTACATGCACACCCCACCGAACCTCCAACCCGCTCGCGAGTATCTCCCTCTCCCGAACAGATACACAGACATTCGCACCTAATTACCACAGCAGCCATAATAACAACAGCATTATGAAGTACAGTGAACAGTCGGTAAAAGGGCGCAAGGGATTAAGGAAATTCCCGAAAAACTCTGTTTTAAAAGGTCATAAATTGTAAGATTTTTTAATGAATGTTTTATTAACTTTCGACCCGAGATTTGTTTAGTTTCCATGTATTTCTTTTATCGTATATTTCCAATTAGGGAGCATTCACTGTTCAACAATTACAAGGACTAATGCACAAATTACAGAATGAATATTCATATTTAGAGTGGAGAATGGAGTGCGGGGGCCAGCGAGTGGCCCAGAGCTGATACTACGCCAGAAACTTCATAACCATCATCCGATCAGGTGGCGGCGGAGGGGGTCAGGAGATATGTATATATATCTATGTAGAATGGCTGAAGCCGCAGCCATCGCCGCAGCTTATTGCAAATGAAAGCCGGTAGTTTTTCATTATTTTCCATATCCTTTCGCTCGTTTTTGTAGTTTTTGTTGGTTTCGTTGGGTTTTTTGTTGCCGGTGTTTGGCACAAAATACAAATCTGCATGCAGAATTTTTAACCCCCCCATTTGTTTACACCCCCATTGGTAAGGGGTTACACGATTTTGATGAGAGTTTTGTCAAAGATTTTGGATCCCATGAACGTTAAAGAATATTATTGGTTTGTTAGAGAATTTTAAAAATTTCTATATAGCTGAAAGTTTTTAGCAGAGTCCTAGTTTTACTGGGAACAATTTTTCCTTAAAGAACATATCTATTTTCTGAGATAAACCCCCCAAAACAAGTTTGAGGGTTGATATTTAAATATATTTATTATTATTATTAAATACTTAAATATTTCAATATTTTATTAACCTCTTGATACCACACATATTTCCCCTACTTCATTGGAATTGCTGCATTGGACACGATCCAAGGGTATTCTAAATTTCGGTCTCCTAACCGTCTGCCTCTGGTCTCTTCTCGTATTTGGTCGTGCTGTTGTTGTTGTTGTTGTTGTGAGTTCTCATGGTTGTTGTTTGTTTGTTTGTTTGGCGAACGGACACCTGCACTGAGCTGCCGTCGCTGTCGCTGCAGTTACCTTTGGCATAGCTCTCTGGCTTCGGCGCTTAACAATGAAATTTGCGCATAACCACATGCAAATTGCCAACCCGCAACAACAAGTACAGTGCATGCAAATAACCTCTGCACACACCCACACCCGCACCCACACGCACCCCCAAACAGGCGAGTGCATTGGTAAATGTACAAATAATAATCTACGAGTATTCCAGGGCAAAAAAATTCCACCGATAGAGGGAGACGGTGTGAAAGGGTGGCGAGCAAAAGAGACGTCAAAACGAAAATTGCTGTAGAAACCGCACAAAATACTACAGAAGAACGATGCAGTCAAGTGAGAGGACTAGGGACTGTGTAAACTAAATGATCTAGGGGCACAAGGGTTGGTTAATCTTCCGATAGGGATCACAGTAAAACATGTATAATCTTTAACTTTATAATCTATCGAACAATCTGTAATTCCACATTTAAAATGCATTTTAACAAATAATTTCAATAAAATACATTGAAAACAAATTAATGGCATGTATAATTGTGTAAATGTGTAATGAATGCAAGTATTCCAAATAATCTCTAACAAGATTTAATAGTCTTTAGTTCGTATATCGTAGATTTAAAGTAAACATTACACAAGTCAAATCTTTTAGCTCTATTGTAGCGAAAATAGGTTTTTCTTATATTAATAAGAATATTCCTATGTATTCCTATGCTTTAGTAATATTGAAAATATCCAATATCAAGGAATACTCGGTTCCTTTAGATCAACAAAAAATCTTACTATCGTATATAAATATCTATTCCATCTTCTATTTAATATTCTTTGATTCGGGAATTAATTTCACTAATATTTATCTATATTTCTCTTTAAATATTTATATTTTCCCTTAAGTTAATTTAAAATTCCATGATTTTTGCAAATGTTCAAAAACTTTTAAATATTTTTTCTTTTCTTTGAACGAATGATACCTCTTGGGCTGCTTTTGGATACGGGTTTAAGAAGCCACAAGGTGTACGAGCACTCGCATTTTCACCAGAAGAAATGACCTCAACCAACACCAAAATCGAATAACATTTACAGCTTTTGTAAGTATGAAACCAACAGGAAAAAAATTATAGCTGGTCGAACATAAATATTCCATGAAAACGGATCGAGCCAAAAGTGAGTTGAGGGAGGTGTTAAATCAGGGCAAGGGAAATGCTGGACGAGGTAGCATATTGAAACATGAAACAGGACCATGGACCATGGGCCATCGGCCATGGGCCATTGGGGGAGAATGCTGGGGAATGGGAGATGGTTGTGCCATGTTTTACACATTAATCGATAAACTTTATTATAATTTGTTATGGTTGCATTTGCTTTCGGTACTTTCGGCTGTGTTTGTGTGTATCCGTATAGCGCGTACGCCATTTTGTCTGGTGGTAACTTTTTTCAACGTCTGACCCCGACCTGTCTGCTGCAGCAATTTTTGGCAATTTTCACAATGTCAAAGCATCTGAATAATATTTCATTTTTGGGGGGGAGGGGGAGGAGTGCGAGTGGGTGGGTACCAACTTTTTGTTTATCAGTTAATTAGAATTTTCGGGAGGATTGACGCTTTTTCCTCGGGATTGAAGTTTGGTCGGAAAACGGTGCAAAATTATTGCACCAATATTTTTTTCCCCCAACATCCGTTTCGATTTAACTTTCGAGCCACAGAAAGCTCTGGACACTGGTCACATTTTTGTTCAGCATTCGGTTATTTTTTTTTTTTTTGGTTTTCGGTTCTTTTTGTTGTTGTTGTTGCTGTTAAAAGTCCACACAAGCTCATAAATTTAAAAAATGTAATATCCCTCTTACGGAAATGACAATTTATTGGTGGTTTTTACTATTCGCAATTTATTTTAACTCCGCAAGGAAATGCATTGCGGATGTAACACCCGTCTCTCTCTCTCTCTCTCCCGCTCTTTCTCACTGGGTGACCCTGCCCCCATCTGTAGTTAAAGTTGCCAGCAAACAGAGAAAGCGACAGACGAGCAGACAAACAAACAAACAAACAGTCGCTTGTCCATTGAACAAAAAACCACAACAACAAAAATGGAGGAGGATAAGAGTATGGCGGGGCAGCTGTAGGGCAAAGGGAAATGGAAAATAAAATAAATATAAATATCGGCTGCAAAGTGGCCTGTAACTGTAACCGTTACGGCAGCAGCGCGGCTAAGAGAGCTCTCTGCCAGCTTTTTATTTTGGCTGGAACCTTGTGATATCCTAGAGAAAAAAACGGGACAAATTTCAGGCAAAGGTAGAGCAGAGAATAGAGGAGGGAGGATATAGTAAGAAAATTTCTAAAAAAATAAAGTAAAATTGAATAAAAAAAATTTTATTTTATGTATTTTCACCTGCTGGAAGTTTAGATATGCACCTATGCGATGCTGGATTTGTGGCCTACAAATGATGACCATTTTTTCAAAGATCTTTCAGTTGTGTATGACATGCCGGCAAATCCTTTCAAGGCTTTTAATCCATAGACATATCATCCCTACGATGATGATACATTAAGTCCCTACCTTTACCGAACAAAGAGCTATGTATGCATCTATCTACACCTCCGGAAATAGTAATTCTTTCCAATCCAAGCGAAAGAGTCTCTTATCCCTTATCCCCCTCAGCTGCACTCGCCGAAGCCGTCGGACTGGTGGGGCAGGTTCTGCAGTGGCCAGAGACTGAGATTGAAAATCCGTTAAGTCATCGCCAGTGCTAACCGCTGTGGCCAGGGCAGCATATCCTTTTCCCACCCATTGCCACTCCCATTCCCAGTGCCCCCCCCTGCCCACTGCACTGTTTTTTTTTTTGCGTGTCTTCTTTCTGAGCGGCTGTCAATGTGCTTGTTATACCCTAGCAGCGGGTATTATGGCTTTGAAACACAGAGAGAATTGGTCTCCTTTTATTACCATACACAGAAATAACTCTTCAGTTTAAGCGATTTTCCAGTTGGTTTTTTAAACAAAAAATTATTTTCTCCAATCAAGGAATCAATTTTCTATAAGTTTTGCTGGTTTTTGTAAGGTGTGTTGAATGGACCCGATGTGGTATCATGGCATCGGCCCCAGACGCTCCTCTGTGTACTTTATTGTTTGTACTGTTGCTTTGGCTGATGCTCAGTCTCTGCCTCTCCGCTGCTGCTGCTGCCAAATCCTATGACAAATAAGCGCTTCGCCTGCAATTTGTACTTTCAGTTGAGACTGACTTTGCTTTTCATTTAACCAAAGCCGGAGACGAGCGCTTCGGGAATTGAATTGCGCGATGCGATTTCGATTCTCTCTCTCCCTCTCTCTCTGCATCTGTCTGCTTCTCTGTCTTTAGTCCCTGTCTCACCATCAAACAAGCAACGACAGGCAAATATTAAATTTCTACCTTTAGTGGCAGAAAGTTTTCAAGTTGATGGAGCAGCCTTCTTTGGAGATGGTTGAAAGGGTTCATCAATTAATAAGAGTATATGTTGAGCGTTTTATCGGGTATTCATATGGTTTGAGGTGTCAAAAGTGTTATGTATTTAAATAATAGATACAGATACGGTTAGCTTTTGACTGTGCAGTCGACTTATACAGCGATGGTCATACTTTTCCGAGGCAGAGTCAATATTTTTTCCTCATAGGGATAATCATCCCTTTGACAGTGGTTCTTCTATTCAAGAACATGTTAAGGACCTCAATTTACCATGAAATGTTCACTGGTAAACATAATTTGAATCTTACAACAAAGTTGACATTAATACATGACATTTATAGACAAAATGTGCACTGCATTTTAACAAATTCTTAATTTATATGATTGTACTTTTACCCAGGAACAGAAACGGACACAGGCGATCCCGTAAACAAAACAGTCCAATATAGTACAGAGAAAGGACACATAGAGTGATGAGCGGTTCGACCCAACCAAGAATATGAATATTTTAAAAATATCCCTTAAAAAATGTATTAAAAATATGTGAAATTATGCTGCCTTTAATAAAGAGTGCCCGTAGAGCTGAGGGAGGTGTACTATTAATTAAACAATTATTTTTCCCGCATTTAACCTTCTCCATATTTATTCCATATATTGAAAATTTCTTTTTTGTATGGCCTCGATTCAGTGGAATACGGTATTCGATTCATTCGTTCTGCGTCTCATCTTTTTTATTCCATAAATGTTTCCATTTAAAGTTATTTTTAATGTATTGGATCCCAAAATTTCGTGTTTTTTTTTCGCTTACTCTCGGTGTGATTTTCTGAGAGAGAGATCGAGAGAAAAACACATATTTTGGGCTTTTTGCTGTTTCTTCTGCCTGAAAATCTTTATTTGTGCTTATGCGTAGAAAACAGGCACGAAGCCAAAAAATTGTATTAATTTACACTGAAAAATATAGATCTCCCATATAGCAAGACCATATTTTCCGCCAAATAAAAGAATTATATTCTTTAAAAATAAAACCGAGTGCAACATTTTTTCACTAAAAATTTGCTTAGTGGTTCTATTCATTCCATATAAGAATTAGTTCCATTTCCGTAAAAGTAAAAACTAAGATTAGCTTTTGTTATAGAGGTACAGGTATTTATAGATACCTATGGCGATAAAGATAGATGAATATATGTAGGTATAGAGACTGATAGATAGCAGACAGATCATCCACAGTTTTAGTCTAACTCTGTTGTGATTTATGGGTAAGAGAACTCCTGAAGTTCTCAGTCCACCCTCTCATTTTGCGACAATTTATCAATACGACTCGCACAATTTTGCATTTTAATCACTCACTCAAAGAATGCTCACAATGATGTAATCTTTTGGGGCCCGGGTCCCGGGTCCCGTCCCGGTGCTCCTTGCATTTACCGTATTGGGTATTGCTCTTTATCAATGTATGCATATGAATGCATGTGTGTGCCTGTGTGGGCATGAGTGCTTGCACATGTGTGTGCAGATGCTGATGCAAATATGCTGCGGCTGTGCATATGTATGAGTGCAATTCCCATGCATGTTCAACATGATTAATTTCTGTAATAACTCGATTGGAATCACGCGCCAGCAGCAACTTTTCTTCCATCAGGCATTCCACACAACCACACACACACACATACACACACAATCAGACACACATGGCATGCATTGGCAGTATCGGTGTGGATATGGGTATGGGTATGGGTGTGTGTGGGTCTCTGGTGGACATGCACGTTCCGTTATTCGCCGCATACGTGAGGGAGAGAGATGTGATCCAAGCAATGACAGAGGGCGATGCGGAGGGAGATACAAGCGGCGCATAGAGGAAGCGGAAATAAGCGCGAAAGAGCAGTGGAATCAGCAGAAAAGCATAGGAAAGGTATATTACTATGGGGTGAGGCCACAACTTCCCCTTCGATTGCTCTGTGGCAAACGGGAGAGACAGCGACTAGGCGAATCAGCGGAGCATGATTTGAAGGACGATAAAGATAGCTTGAAGGAAGGTGCAAGAGAACAGCAGGAGTGGTAGAAGAAGAGTGCCGGGCAGAGTGCAAATGTTGCAGGATTTAGCGGGGATTTGGTAAAGGTAAATCCATCAAAATAATTATACATTCTAGAAGCATACATCAAATGAAATGAAAGGATCTCTCGGGAGTCCTGTACGTACCCATGTAGATAGTTATATTTTCAGCACTGATCTAATGATGATTGCTCTGCTCCACCATCCGCCGGTTGGTATCCACGCTGCTGTCATTACCATCTATCCTCCATGACCTGGAAGTACAGTAACACAAAAGCAGAAATAAACGACGAGCACACAATCAGGAAGTAGCGGGTCATACACATTAGAGATCTGCATGACTCCATTCAAAACATAAGTCCAATAGAATGCATTCGAGTTGAAATGAATTGAATGAGTGCCACGCACACAATGAATTTAGTTTATATGAATTTCAGTGCGAGTGTGTGTTGTAATCATAGTTTTCAGCATTCAAATGTATTTTTCAAAACGAAATTAATGCGAAGGAATAGCCATGCCGGTACCAACTGTCTCGTTTATTCTCAGCTGATCGGCACTGCTTTCTCTCTCTCACACTCTCTCTGCTTCTTTTTCTGTCTTATGCCATTCGCTGAAGGCAAGATCATTGTCTTCTGACGTTGCTGGAGGCGTAACCATTCCGTAGAATATTTTATTTTATCTTTTAAGTAGGGCACATACATCTAGAACGCGTTTGTAGTTGTCGTTACTGGCCGTCTAACTTTGAAATCTAGGATTTGGCTTATTCCATAGTATTTCCTATGACTCATAGGCCGACTTTTAGTTCCCAAGAGACAAATGCTCAACAAACGGCTCCGGTGCACCGCGGTGGAGTCTCACAAAAGCGAGGAAGTGTTCTCCACTCCTTCCATATATAGAAACAGAGCCTCGACGGACCGGTAAATAGGAAAATCGATAAAAAAAAACTATCGAATGGGTAAACATTCAGAGATACATATGTATATATTCATGATTTTTCCAGTAGGTACAGTAGGTTTAGTTGTTTCCACTCCGCTGCCTTTTTATTTCGCACCAGAGATATTCAAACAGCTCCACAGACAAAAAAAATTCTGAAGGTCAGGGGAAAAAACGAGTACGAGAATTTTTTGGTAAACACAATAATATATGCATTTGGATATATGCTTGAAAGAAAGAAACAAATGTGTAAATTGGTGACCAGCACGAGGACTGCATAATCTGGTAAATATATATATGTATGTATACAACATAGGGAGATATATCTATATTATATGTACATACATCTAAAACTTGGAAGGAGTGATAGATAGTGTCTAAAGGAAGTGAGGAAAGAGTGGTGTGGTAACATGTGGCATGCCACCCCTCCCGCCCATTCTGCCCACAACCATTATGCAGTTCAATAAGTTTTAATGCACTTAATTAATTCCCACTGCGTCTGGTTAGAGAGATAGAGAGAGAGAGAGAGAGAGGGCAAGGGTAACAGAGTCAGAGAGCGATGCCATTTGCTTTTTCAAATTGGATTTGAACAAGAAAGAAAGACTCGCTGCAGAAGCCGAAGCCTCATATACTCTGGCAGTATTTATATTGCATTATTCCGTCTTTTAGAAATGTACGGATATCCTTTATGGCTTTGGAAGTCTTCAAACCCTCTATAAGGGTATACATATATTTCTTTTTCCTTTTATTGAAGTTTGTCAACAACATTAGCATTGCTAGCGCTGCCCCCTCTCGTCACCGCATGGAGCGACCGACCTACTCTGTCTGTTTACCTAATTTAAGTTATTCTAATTCAATTAGTTCATCTTCTAATTAATCGTCATGGCTGCTGCCGCCGCTCTCTACGACTGTCTGCATCTTCCCCCCCTCCCCAGTCCGTTCCGTGCTCAAGTCAAATGGAAAATGCAATTTAGTTGAGTAAATATCGAATTTCCTGATGGATAGATAGATAGATAGATTGCTTATGTAGATCCCCGAGGATTTGCGGATTGAACGAGTGCATGTTTGCTCCTCGCATAATGCATGGAGAAAAATAACAAAATTTTCCCGTTTTTTTTTTTTTTGTAATTACATTTGGCATTGGATGGGAGGGCATGTGGAGAAACTTTCAAGGAGAATTCTAAAAGTTAATTCAGAATCCAAGGGGAATTCAAACAAATATAAGTTTATTTCACATTAATTTTCAAGTACAGTAGACACGAGAGTTTCCAGAGCTCTTCGGGTCTCTTCGGGTCGAGCCGCGTCTTCAGACCTCGCAGCAGCGCATTTAAATGTATGATGAATACCCTCATGGATCATTATTCAAAGTTGAAGTCAATTATAATTGTATTTAGCATTATTAAGAGTTTCTTTTCTCTCATTTTTTTGTCAAGAAAGTCGACGAGATTTTCCTACAGAAAAGATGGTGTATTCCAATTTATTAACCATCGAATAAAGAAAGATAAACAATCATTGTGTGGAGAATCTAGCTGCCACATAAGAGCCCTCCTTAAGCTTCTTAAAATGGAGCGACTAAGTCTCATGATCTTTACCAAGTTTCCCTATCGTTCAGGTCCCTCGGTTTCCCTCGTGCAACCTGCTGCCTGCTGAAACATGTGTTAAGCTTTAAGCGATGTCACAATCCCAGATATAGCAAAGGACACAAACGGAGATGGAAGCGGCAGAATGGACTGTAATTTGCATTGATTTATGGCCGGTAGGAGGAGCCGCCAGCGAAGAGCAACTTGCAACAGCCACGGCCACGGCCACGGCAACTGCAACTGCAACTGAAACTGTGCAACAATGCAGCGATGTCAAGGTGGGTCTGGGCCTGCATTCCGATCCATTCCGGGCCGGACCTTACCTGACCGGGCCCCGGACCCGGACTCGGACCCGTGTCGTGTCACGTACATTCAATTAAACGCCCTTGAGTGCCGCCACAGCAACGCCTGCTACGCCTCTATCCGACCTGCTCTTGCTCCTGGTGCATCCATTCTCTGTGCCTCTTGTCTCTGTCTACTTTGGTTCAGTTTATTGGCATGCCAGTGCCAGTGCCAGTGCCAGTGCCAGGGACAAGGAGGATGAGGATGAGGGCAACGATGGCCAGACCCCGGGAGCAATGAGCTAAAGATAAATAACAAGCCATATAACGCATACGCACTGTGTGTCGCCCGGGACAAGATACGACAGGAGAAGGAGGATAGAGCAAAACAGCATGCAGCACGCAGCATGCAGCATGCAACAGCAGAGGCAGAGGCAGAGGTAGAGGCAGAGCCGCAGCAGCAGTTTGTCTTTGCCGTGTGCTAAAAGGAAGCGCATTTGGGCGTGCCCCCGAATCCGAACACCACTCTCCGCCGACAGTGAGAGCTCTCTTGAGCGGACACTCGTTACGGGTGGGTACCTATGTGTTTGGGAGGGGTCCCAAGAATCACTTATCAATATCCCTGTGAAAGGCAACGCCCAAGGTTCTGTTCAGCCAATACATGGGTTAAGGATAGACAAGACTTTCCATCAAAGAGAGCATTTACTGTACGCCAGTCTCATGCTCATTTTGTTCGCCATCGTTTGGGCAAAGCCGGACAACAGTAAACAAGCACGGAACGCTGCTAGCTAGAGCCGGACCCCAAGTGAGCGATAGAGCGACCTGATCCCCTTGGTCCGGTTCTCCCGCAGGACAGAGGGGGCATGAAACCCCTCACCCCCCCTCATTGTATTGCATGCTCTCGGGCGTTGATTTCCACAGCTGCCAAACGCTTGTCTTTTGATCTCCAACGAAACCGGAACTCCGAACTCCCCATCCCAGAATCCAAGCCTCCCTCAACCATGCCCCACCTGACACTCCACTCGATAGCTCTCTACAAACGCAATTTCAATTAAATTTTAAATATTTATGCAAGAGTAACAGCAACGGCAACGACAGACACAGACCCCAAGCGAGGGATACGTAGAGGGCGGTTGAGGGGGACAAAAGTCCGGCCAGACCAAAACAATTACAACATGGCTTAATCCTTTTTTACTGTTGTTTCCGTTTTTCGCCCATTTCAATTGCATTTTCCGCTTTTCCACACCCATACATATGCATGCGCCGGCATGGTTTAGTGGCTGTGCTGGGCATTTTCACTTGATCAACATTTCTTCTGTGGAGTTTTCATTTTATGGCCTTGCATAAATTTGCCTTTTGAAAAGCCGAGCAAAGATCTATATTCGAATTTTTGAAGGCTTTGGTCAGACTTTTAAACACGGAACCATAAGATTTACTTTAAAGGTAATAAGTTCATCTTTTGAGTTTTAGTGCAAGGTTAAGGATTATAAGGATGAGTACATTTTGAGCTCTCCGGCAGCAATGACAACCTGTTCCGGGGTACATAAGTCTGCGGGAGGGAGAACTTTCAAATTATACATCTAAGAAGGTTCGTCTAAGGAAACCTTGATGTTATATGCTCTGCACACTGAGCACACCCCGGGAGAACGGTGGGATTTTTTGACAGATTTGAAAGCCCGTTATCTCCCATCCGTTAAAAAGCAGCTGATGAGCATAAAATTACAAAGTTTTTATCTGAACTGTAAAATTTCTATATTATTGTACAATAAACGTTACTCTTTGGACTCCCTTAAAAATGTATGTATGTCTACCCTGCTTGGTCGGAGATAGAGGAGTTCGTCAGTTGTATGTCATGCCAAGCCAGGAGCTACGTCAACAAGTATTGACAAAGAGGTTCTACACGATTAATGAATAAAGAAAACTTTTAAATGTACTTTGCCTCAGACAAAAATTAGGTCGTAGGCCCCGATGAGTAGATCACATCCTCCCTACTTTGAATTTGGAATATTCCCACAATATTTTTTTCAAGAACAAAAATTTCCGTCGTAATATTATGTTGCTTCTGAGGAATAAACATGAGAACTTGATCCTCGGCCTAAGAGCTCGTCCTTTTCTGCTCTTCGACAGGGTCTCCCAAGCGGTTTG
Source organism: Drosophila miranda (assembly GCF_003369915.1). Lineage (NCBI taxonomy): Eukaryota > Metazoa > Arthropoda > Insecta > Diptera > Drosophilidae > Drosophila > Drosophila miranda. Next base: position 15,739,586 of record NC_046677.1, on the reverse strand, counting down.
CCCTTGAGGAATACCTTGAAATATCTTTCCAGGTCCTTGCCCCTGACTTCCACTTGTATCTTGAGGTTCTTCTCGTTGGCCATCGGTCCGCGAATTACCTAAAAGCAGGAGTTTTTCTACAGAGCACAAGTTCTCCAATGGAGAACCTACAAGGGTTCTGCTGGCCCTCCATGTAGTAGCGTGCTATCTAGGAATGCGTACTGGCTATGCATTTGATGACAATGGCCCATGGCATAACCTGGTAGAGGTGTGGCCCGCCAACGTTAGACCAGCCCCAAAGGGACCACGATCGTAGCGGTTGGTAGCGGTTCTCCGATTTATGAATAGCGATAGCCAGAAATCGTTCCGTTTCCGTCAAACATCAGACAAGACAAGTCGGTCACATTAGCCAGAGAAGGCCTGCCGAAAGTATTATTCTCCACGGTCCGTGGGGCGGGAGGAGGGCTGCGTTTGCCACTTGATGGTGCAGTAACTGCATTGCCACTTTTAAGATGCAGTCATTGCATACCAACGTCCAATATATTAAGACTAGATGGGAGGCACTCTAAGCTAAAATATCCAATGTTTATGCATAAAAAAGATGAAAACAGCCACAATAGAAGCGCCAACTGGTGTACTTTTGATCTTTGCTGGATGATAACAAGAATTTTTATAATTAACAATTACGTGTTTAAGAGCCTGGTACTCAACGGTTGAATGCACAAGTCAGTGGGAGAGATCTAGCTAGGGGGAGGGGTCGATTATTTGATCTTCTCCTTCCGGCCCGCGTGCATCTCGAATCGGGAGACGTACTTCTTCTTTTTGTCTGCCTTGTGCATTCGGATTTCAATCTCTTGCTGGCTCTCCTTCCACTTCAGATTCACAAGTTCCAATCGTGCAGGATCAAGCGGCTTCCTGTTGATCTTGATCTGTTGATCTGTTGAGTAACCTTGCATATGAACGACCTGTTCCTTCACTTTGGGGTTTGTCCGGCTCTCCGTGTACATCAGTCGCAAATGGTCACGGCGGTTCAGCCTCCGTTTCTTCTGCTCATCGTTGAGGACCACGAGGGCTGAGGCCTCTTTTGTGGTGTCGGTCTTCTCCTTGGGATCCTTTTGGTTCCAGCGGAGTGGCCCCACGGACACACCTTTAGGTTTCAGCAACCCATCGCCATTATTGCCAGGACTCTCACCCACTAACATGGAAATACTCACTGCGAGTCAAGGAACGCATGGCCATGCACATACAGCCACTATTGATTTGACGAAACATCCTCCGTGAGCTTGATGTTTTATCGTTGCGTAGGATAGCTTCTATAGCATAGCCGTCGCCCGCGAATAGATTAGAGTATGATTGGTGCTTTCAAGCTCTCAACTTTTGGATACTGAAATGTATGTCGAGTTTTTAGATTTGGGTGTGAAATGATATGCTTTTCTAAAGCATCTGGATCAGCCTTCTAGAAAAATATATTTTTTATGCACTAAATAAATGTCATCGTCCCAAAAACAGTACCATTTTCATACGAATATCTTTGAGTGGTGAAATTTGCATCTCGTCTAAAAACAGCATTTAAGACGAACATTGGAATATTTGATTTTAGATGTGTGGGTTAGATGGGTCCCACTTTGGGTGGGACTCCAACGCATTGCAGGCCACGTTAAGGCGGAATATTCTCCAGGAGTGGTTCTACAGAGCAAAGGTTCTTCAGTATGCATATATCCCGATGAGTAAGCCCTATTATGGTTCTGCTGGTGTCTCAATAGACTTTTATTTAAATTTGAGCGCATAAAAATGGAACATTCTTTGCCTGTAGGACCAATCAGCACTTTCGGATGAGCGGCATATTCAATATTTTAATTCAAAGTCCACTTATTTGCCTCCAAAGCGGCGGTGTCCTCCAAATCGGGAGAGTTGCCTAAAAAGGGAGCTGTGTCAGAACTAGCCCCAATGTTCGTAAGTATTGCTAGTGTTTCCCCGATCCAGATCGGTTTAAGGGACACACTCTTTTGTCTACTTCTTTATGAACCCCACCCTGTGCCACTCCTTCCCTGAGTTTCGCCTCATCCCAATACTTGCCACGCCTCCGTCCAAATGTCACCGCTACCGGCAGCCATAATTCACTGTCTCATAAGCGATGTTGGCCACAGTCAAAGCGCGTAAATCATTCCCTGGCTATACAATACCCAACAAACACTCACCATTTCCCACTCCTTAGAGCTCTTCCTCGCTCTCTCTCTCTCTCTCTCTGTGGGAGTTACTTAAAAGCCATCTGAAAGCGCTTTGGTGGACATTCCGACTAAAAGATACCCGCTACTCATATACATTTGAGTCAAAAGATTTCCAAGCAATGCCTAGAATCATTATACCCACTGCCAGGGGTACGCAAAACAACCAGAAATAATGCTACACACATATTCCAGACTGCCACAAATAAATCTAATAAGTACCGCATGATTTGCATAATTTTCCTATTTAATAGATGGCAAGCGGAAAGTGTGGCGGCGGGGCAGAGATGAGCGAGAAGGCAGAGGCTTAGCTGCTCAGGTAGCAATTGAAGCCAGAAAGCTCTGCCCCGGCTGCGACTGTGGCATAAAACACTCAAAGGATATGCTGACAACGAGACTTAGCTCTCGCACACAAACAAAAATACATTCTCGCATACACAATAAAGGTATTCCTGAAGAGGATTTAGCCGTGCTTTTAATATATATTAAAATAATTATAAATATTAAGCTGAACACACAAAATCTAACAAAAACCCTGTATTTTATAAGCAGCAATTTCTCTAGATGGTAGGACACTGCGCGACACTCTTTCAGTTTCAAGTCTCTTCCCAGGATACCATTAATGTCATAACATGGCAAAGAAGAGAGCTTAAGAGAGTGCCTTGCTACGGTATGTGGCCTAAACGCGCGCTTAAATAAATTCAATTTAACGTGACTAATACCGTTTTATCGCATTGTTTAAAGCATGAAAGCACTGCAGCCTCCAGCATGCCACCTCAGCTCTGCCTCGCTACCTGCTGCTGTCGCGCCGCACAGTGGCTCCTTGGAGCGAAACAAGTCTCAAAAAAATGTATACTTTTCATATGTAGGACTGTCTCTAGAGAATCGATTGGGTTTTTGCCGAATTTTTCCCAAATAAACGCAATTTCTGTCGTTGCGAACCAAGTTTTATTAACATTTTATAGGTGAAAACGGTTCTTTAAACCTTTAACCCCTGCACCCGCCATCGCAGTTGCAACCCGCTATGTTGCATGGGCCGACACCGCAATACCAATTACCATGACCATGGACTTTCCGTCCGTCTCCGCATCTTCCGTTGTGCGCACGGCAGCAGTTCGCTGCTGCACCTCCAAGAATAGATAAAACCAGAAGTACCAATACCCAATTCATTGTTTGGTACAACCGACAATGGGTGAGACGACTGTTTGGATGATGATTAAGCCTCGAGCGTTGTTTCTCAACTGCTCGAGGTTCCCACTCCGTATGGAAACGTTCTCGTTGAGCCAGCGTGAAATGTAAATCTTGAATTGGTTAAACGGATAACCATAACGAATTCTATAAACTACTGCCATTTAAAAATCTGCGGCCTTGAAATAATCCGCTCTTGGTGGTATTACCATATTCGGAAGAATTGTTCTGAATTTGTTTCTTAAATATATCTCGGCAATTTTGAGTACCAATTTCATTCGTCAAAATATGCTCAAAGATATTCAATAAAATTTATACCATATCCAACTCGAAAGTGGAATATTTTTGAGGACCCTGTTTCAGCCCACTGTGCGTTGTTTTGTCTGTGTCCCTCCCTCATTCACTCTGCCCTTCCCCAACCTGGGCGGATGTTGCCTTTTGTGTGCCAACAATATTGTCAAACTTCATGTGTGTGCCTCTGTCTTTGTCTGTGCGTGGGCTCCCCTAACCCCACGCACCCACCCATCCCTTGCAGATGGTTTAACAGTACCGATTTAAGGACTAACTCCAGCAGCATCGTCAGCGCCGGCATTGCCAAATGCAATGAGGAAATAATAAATACAACATTTTGAGGAAATTGAATTGTACGAGTATGTGCTTATACCCATCGCTGTCTCTGCTGGAGTGTGTATCTCATTGGAGTCCATTCGATTGGGTAATTGTACAGTCGACAAAAGTTGGAATAGGGTTTTCTTTTGGATTAAAGGTGCACAAGTTGGACGAGATTGTATGGCAAGCCCAACACAAAAATAATCACAGATCATTCACTCAATCAGATTGTTGTCACACATTCGAATAGTAAGAATATTTCCAAAAATATAACTTTATACAGGAAACAATTTCTACAAAAAGTTACGTCTAAAAAGAAGCGGAAAAAAGGTGAGATATTAACGAGTCGACCTGCTGTTCGTTACTAATTTTTTAGTTTTGCTCTACACCAGGCCCTTAACAATCGAATGGCCGAATATAAACAGAAGAAGATGTCCCTCAAGCCCGATGAAAAATGCTCGATTTGCAAGCTTGTCAAGACTGATCCAGTGTCCGCTCACTGCGGCCACTCGTTCTGCTGGGTGTGCATCAACGAGTATTTGCTGGCCACTCGCTCCAAACACAAGCGCCGCTGTCCAGTGTGTGCCGTCGACATGGAGGCTCATGTTGCCGGTTACGGAGAAAAACTGAAGACGGATGATCGTGTGCTCCGTAATTATACCATGGAGGATGACATCAATGGCGACTGTTTCATTTGCGTGCTTCCCAAGAAGGATCCGGTGGACACACTTTGCGGACACTCCTTTTGCTTGGAGTGCCTCAAGGAGTACTTGTTCTTCAACAAACACACCAAGATACGTCGCTGCCCCAAGTGCCACGTCAGTATTGAATCTGATTTTGCCATTAAGAAATGATGGCTCATAGATAAATAAATGTGAATGCTGGGCCAAATGCCATGGATTGCTCTTTTTCTAATGCTCAAATCAACGCTGACACTTTGGTCGCCTGTCGCTGCTTCCTTTCAAGCTTTACTGGTGTTTTCTTTTGTGCTTTTAGGCCACTCTCTGTTTCCGTATCCGCAGCTATCGCTGTCGTTCGTTGTGTTGCCTGAGGTCCCACTCCCACTTCCACTCTCAACTGTATTTGTATTGAAGTTAATAAAACAGCCTTTTATGGGCTGCTGCTGCGCTGCCTTTGTCCTGCCTCTGCCCTGCTCAATATGTTTTCATGGCCATTTGAGCGTCTGAGCGTATGCAGCAATCAAATTAACTGTTATGTACATAAGCTTCAGAACAGCACAGAGAGAGGACTGTTTGGGGAGCGAAGATCTTGATACCCTGTTGGCAGAATTCGATTTTATTGGAATTCGGACGAATTTTGTGTTGATAAACAATAGATTTGTCTTTTAATTGAGGAGAACAATAGAATCGACAGATGGTTGTTTGGCTGGTCTCTAATCGAGGGTATAACAAAGCCAGACCCAATCGATGGAGTAGTTAAGTGTGTAATACGCTTACCGAATGTACTTGCCTGCCACCAAAATCAAAAATTCCACTCACTCCCCCATTTTCTAAACGATAATGAAAATGATAAGCCAATCATTATGGCAAAATCTCTGGTGCCCCTTCCCAAACCACGTTCTTTCGATTTGCATTTCAACTAATTCACTGGCCCTGAGGGCAGTTCTCAACGGAAATCGCTGTATATGTAGAATATATAATTTGCTCCAATATTTTGTAGAGCCATTTGCATAACAGGTTTCTTTTTCCTTCAGCAAACCTAATTTGCCATTTGGCCCCGAAGGAAATTCCGAGAAAAAACTGAAACCACATTTGTCAATTTTATTTATGGTCACGTAGCAGGTTTATGTTTTTCTTTAGATTTTACCCTAATGGCTGCAACAAACACGACAGCAGAAAGCAACACGAGGGTTGTACCTGCAACACGCAGCAGCAGCAGCATCTGCATCAGCAGGTGTTAAAGGCCACTTAAGTGCTGAAAAATGTGGGTGGAAGGATGCCTCCTGCTGCTGTCAGCTTGGTGTAATTACGTCGCCTTTGCAGCAGCCCGGGAGAAGAAAACTTTCAAGGTGTCCAAGCGAGTCGTATGCTAAGTCTACGGGTTAATGCACAAACAAGTCTGCTGCTGCTGAAGGGGCAGAGTGTGGAGTGAGTGGGCTTACGTTTTAGAGGATAGTCTAGACTCTAGACTATCCTCGAGCATTGTTGTTGAAACACATATTGTTTGAGTGGCTGATGTGAGAACCAAAGGGTTAATGCCGAAAACCAGGATTGCTGGAGTGCCTGTTAAGACATAGCCTGTATAGACACGTTTATAGAATATATAATTTGCATGAGAGTGACCGCGGTCTTTCAACCTCCGTTACGTTAGTGGAAAGTTGGTACGCATTGTTTGGCGGCCACTTCCTTATTTGGATTCTGGCAAAAAGAACAGCAGCTCGCACAGAAGTTTCCCTGATTTTCCGTATTCGGCATCATCAAGATCCAAGTCAAATTCACACACTGGACAGCGGCGCATGTTGTTGGAGCATTCGGTCAGCAAGTACATGTTGATGTCACTTTTTTCATCTTGGCACGCTTTCAAATCTGGCAAATGTCCAGGTCCGCCACGGGTTCCTTTGGGATCGGTTTGTTCGGTTTATGGACTTCGCTCATTTTATCCATGATGCCTAAGTAAGTGTGACCGGGTGCTATTAATTGTATCGTTAATCGGTCCATGTGGCCAGAGGCATTTATTTATTGGTGAAAGAAAGAGATGGAGATAAAGCACTTCTCTGTTTCGTCTAATTTCGGGTAGAGATGGAGGTCGATTAGAAAGAGATGGAGGAGATGGAGATAGAGCTGCTCTGTTCCATTACGAAGACCTTGACCGCGACAAGATGGTATGGGTCGTGCATTTATAGCATGTTAATGTGTTGCACTTTGCGCAAAATTTGCCGCATTTCTCGCAAGATTCTGCATCGCAGCAACCACATTTCTTCATCTCCCCATCGCAGCTTTCAGAAAGCCGTTTAGCAGGTCGGATTGTAGAGGAAACAGTCTGTCTGCGCTTCCGCTGCTTCCTTTTACTGAAGTTGTTGTAAATCTCCGGAAAGCCATTCCCTGCAAACCATTTCTCCTCAATCTACTTGGTCAATAAAATCCCGTCTACATTTATAATCAGCTCCACCAAGCCAACAATCGACACCGTCTTCGCCCGTTTGAATATTGGCGGTGGAGCTGATGGAGTAGATAGATACGGCGGAGATGTGGCGGAAGTGACTGCCGGCGCAGTTAGAGTATACGGCGCATATCGAGGATACGGAGATTGGGTGCACGGCGCAGATTTGGTGGACAGCGATGGGGCGCACGGCGCAGAGTTCGATGCCGATGAAGGTGAAGAGGTAAAAATAAAAGAAAAGAAAGAAAATCAAAGAACAATTCCTTCTTCGTGTGTTCGCAAAACGTACGGTGTACAGTGAATCAATAAAGTTTAGTCACGGATTATAAATTGTTATCCGACTACATTTACTACTATATTCATTCACTAATATCGTGTTTTCTGCCGCAGATGCAGAGACGAGGTCGAGAAGCCGAAGAAGGCTACAAAACTTAGGCTCTGCCTTTGATGATGATTTCCTCTATGTAGGAAAATACATTTTTCCTGATTGATTGTCAATTGTAAATAGAGACAAAATTTCCACAAATATCTGATGCAAATTCCAATATATCTTTGCCCGACAAACCCTTTTAAAATATTTGCCAGAAAATAGATTTCTGCATTCCTCAGGACAAGTTAAAAATTCCTTTCATAGTTTTCTACTGCCCAGGAAAGGGTATGCTGCTCCTGGCAGCGGTACAAATGGAATTCATATATTTTATTTTTTATTTTATTTTATCATTTTGCACTTTAAGCGTGTATAAAAATGTCCTTTGATATTTACGAGGACCAATGCAACAATCAACAGTATTTTGAGTATCAGACGACCCACTTCTGTGGACTGTGGCAGAGTGTGCACAGTTATGCCTTGTTAAAAATGCCCAAAGAGTGTGAGAGTGGGGCGGATGGGGAAGTTTGTTTTCCTTTTTTTTTTTGGGTTCGTAGCCTCTGACAAGTTGAAATGCCTGGGCGTGGCCCAACATCATCATCGTCGTCGCAGTGGCAGTCGTCGTTGTCATCATCGTGTTAACAAAAGAGCATACTCAAGTTACATACGAAATGCAATTCCACTTTTGCGCACTTTATGTCAACATTTTGTACGTAAATCTTTGTGTAAGACTATGCCAAACGCTCTGGCCCTGGGATCAGAGAGGTCGTCCCACCAGCCCACCAGCCCACCAGCCCGCCAGCCCCCTCCTCCAGCTATCCTTCTCTCATCCTCTGTGGGAAGGTGTATGCCGCCCACGAGCTATCTTTCTCTCTCTCTGTGTGTGTGTAAAAGTGTCAAAAGTGCTTGAAATTTCAGCAGGCTTTTTGTACAGTCTCTGGAAGGGCGACAGAGGGAGACGGCTAGTGTGAGTGCGAGCGAGAGTGAAGTGTATCCAAACTGGACAATCGCAAGCCCTGGGCCCAGTCCTCCACTCCACTCCACTCCACTCGTCCCTGGACTTCCATTTATGCCCAGGCAAAAGCTCAAATGCAGAAATCACGCTCATATGCTCAGTTGCACGCAAAGTCAAAAGTCTCTTTGAGTGCGACACACACACACTCGCACTCGCACTCGCACTCACTCACAGATATTTGAATACCGTTGGTATATTTTAATACACTCTCAGAGGATATTGGTGCTCCAAGATGGTGGTTGCCACAAGGAGAACTAAAGGATCTGCGATCCAGTAAGGGTATCGTGTGTCAGATCCGAAAATTTCGTTTATCTTTCTCGCTCACTCTCCAAGGGTATCTAAAGCTTCGGCCACTGGAGTTATTCATTCTTTCTTGCCTTGTTGCTTGTTGCTCTGCTCTGCTTTTGTACACTTTCTCTCTCACTTGTGTCTGCTTTGAGCTGGCGAGAAATTTGATATGCGTCCCCGTATTTGTGTTGTGCCTTTCTTTTGGCTGGTATCCAAAAAAGCAAGCCTTCTTGCTGGGTTTTTTCCTGGTGCAAACTGTTTAGACGCTGCAAATAAACAGACATACAACTATCGGGCCAAGAACAGTGCCTCCTTCGTCACCTCATTCTCGGTGCTTGTTTGTTTTTTGTAATTTTCTATGAAATATTTGACGCTGGCAGCGTTTTTTTCCTTTGGGGAAAACCAGAGCCTGTCTGGTTGTGGGGGGTAGGGATCTCTGACATTGCGGAAATAGTACTGGAAGTACTCACGGAAACCAAACCATCTGCGATTGTTGCTCGTTGTCAGCGGAAAGACTCTATAGGAAGATGGTTGGTTTCGTGGGTGTGGGAATGCTAATTATCCAGACAGATGTTAGCCTTTTCAGGTATGAGATTAGAACCTCCCAATGTGGCTCCTTCTTCTAATGGAATCTTCTCATAATCTATAAAATATATAAGCATAAAATCTACCTGGTAAACGTATAAATCCAGCTAGTTAGCAGCTGAAAATCTGTCAATTGGCAGCGCATTGCAGCAGACACAGGCTGTGGTAATACTCCTGGGAGCCCATTCTCCATGCTCCATGCTCTTCCTCCACACAGGATGATGATGATGATGATGATACCTCTCAGGTATGCACATGCAGCCACCAGAAGGAGGAAGGAGTGCGGAAGAAAACTGTAAAGAGTGGGCAATATAACTGTTATTGACACGACATCATATTGAAAATATGAACACAAGTCTTTCCTCTTTTTTTTTTACATTTTCCCTGCTCGTGTTTTTTGCTGGGTGTGAGAATGTGAGTGGGAGGGGGGGCTCTGGCTCTGGTTCTGGCTCCGTTGGGGGTTCGGTTTCGGTAAATAAATACGACAGCACACACACTCTGACACACACACGGAGGTAAACCGATATATCAAAAGTGCAACCATGGAGATGGTTGCATATTTTATGCTCCTGTCCGCGAGTGTCTGTGGCTGAGTGTGTGTGTGTGTGTGTGTGGGTGCCACGCCCACGATAAAAGGCAAACGGCGGAGGAAAAAAGCGCGATATCATCATGTTACACAGATAAACGCCTTAGGCGGTCGCCTGTCACACGCAGAGCACCGGAAAATGCGTTTAAAAGGATATTGCGGGTTGGCTCCTGGAAGACTGTGTGTGTGTGTGTGGGTGTACAGTTGCGGTCAAAATAATAGTGGCACTCCCATAATGTATGCAGGCTCAGATAGGTATTTCTTTGTCTTTTTATTGGAACATTCTAGAGTCTTTTCTTAGTCTTAGAAACGTTCATTTTTCTGAGGAAATTTATGTTTATGGTTTCACTATTTTTCTGACCGCAACTGTACCTAGTAGGTATGTGTATTGTTTCAGTGCTGACAGCTTTTGATTTTGTAATTAAAATCCGTTAAAAAGCAAGAATGATGGACATGCGGAGGCGAAACAGGACAGCCGCCCAACGCAACTTTAACTCAAACCCAATCGAAGTCCACGCCCAGTCCGAACCCACTTAAATTTAAAGTAGGAGTATTTCCCCTCATTTCACCCATAAACCACATATACCATTAATTCGGCTTTATGATGTGGGCACACTACTATATCAATCAATCATTAAGCTCCGAGGATTTATAGACGAAAATACCGAAATGAAAATTCCGCTCGGCTATTTGCTCAGTTTCTAATTAAAATCCATTAATCTTCACGAATGCGCCCATAATCAGGCAATATATATTTGAGGTACACACATACACACACATGCACACACATTGTATGTACAAGAGACTGAAGGCTGAAGATATTTCGGATGAAGGAATGTGGCCCTTTCCTTCCCTTCCCTGGATATGTGTCAACTTAATTTCCATATTGCATTGATTAGGTGTAAATTTATTCACTCCGTTGCATCGCGATGTGTATATGGATAGGTGTTTCAAGGGTATACCCTTGTGCATGTGTGAGTGTGCATAATTAGTGCAAGTGACAAGAATTGACACCCAACTTGAGGTTGAGAACTTGATTTGTCTGAAAATGTGAAATTTATACAGAAAATGAATTATCAATTTGGATGTCTTGCTGAAAAGGACGTAGCATTTGGCACAGACAGCGTTTTGGAAATATTTGTGGATGGTTTATTATTAATACGAATATGGATTGTAGGAAATCCCTTGCATCCCTTGCGCTTCGTTCCTTCGCCTCGCATTCGAGTAGGAGCCAGATAATGAATATCCCGCTCATCCGAAAGTGCTGATTGGTGCTATGGACAAAGAATGTGTACATTTTCATGCGCTCAAATTCAAACATGACTCAGATGTTATGCGTTTCGCACTGGGACAAGTTCTACTACCTAAAATTGAGACACCACCAGAGCCATTGAGTCATTTATCTATTTTATCCATAATTTTAATTAAGCAACGTTACTCGAAACCTGTTATTTCGTTTAAAGTTTTACTCCAAGTGAATAAACAGCTCCGTTCTCTTTGGCGGCCGGGAGACCTGCCCCACAGGACCATTTTGATTCATTCGGACTAGCAGCGGCTCCTGGGTCCTGGCTCCTGGCCTAACCATAAATCCTTTACTGACCCACAAAAACAGAAAACGGGGCTGTATTGTTAACCCCCTTCTGGCCTGTCCTGTCCTGTCCCAGCGACATGCTGACTGCATAATTTGCCTTGACGTTGTCGTCGTTGTCTCTTGTCTCCCGACTCTTGTCTGAAAAATTTTCGTTTTAATTTTCATGTCTCTGGAACGGGCCGGACCCGATTTGAGTGGGGCGCTGGTTCGGCTCTGGGGGGGCCGGGGGGCTGTCAAATAAATTATTACAATGTCGTGTAAGAGCCGCAGAGATTAAGCAATTATGTGCCACTTAATGTTGCACTCGCCCTGGCCGGCCCTGGGTCTCTGTTTCTGCCTCTTTCTGGTAATTGAAGTCATTCTCATTTTCTGATTTGGCTTGCATAAATTTTGGCTTTTGGTTTTTGATTATGCAAGCTTTAACCACCAATTTGATTGGGGAAGCCTCACTTTTTGAGCTGGTACCAAAGTTTTCGGTTTCTGTTTCAAACACTGGGGCAGCCACAAAAAGGCACTGTTTCGGTGTACTGTTGCCGCAACGGTTTTGATACTCTTGCAAAGGGATTTATGGGTCTGTTCAGGGGTGTTGTGTGCAGCACAAAGATGGAGGTATTATACTGAGGTTTCGTATCCAAAGTTCGAGGGAGTTTTATGGACACAAACTATGTTTTTTTTGGATTAAGAATTTAGGCATTTTGGAAGATCTGAATATCAGTTTCAGCAGCATGTTCTTCCAGTACTTGCAAGGGCATCCAAAGGTTTGTCTGGGCTCGAAGCTATCCTTTGCTGGCAATGTTTCTGCATCTTCTAATGATGTTGCTGTTGCTTCAGAGGTTCCTGTTGTTCCAATGTTGCTGCTGTTGCAGGTGCAGCAAGAACACCAAGCCCAAGTCGGGGGCTAAAACCAAATGAGAATGAACATTTTCGGATGGAGCTCTTTTGCTGATGTTGCACCTTGTTGTTGTTGTTGTTACTGCCTCTTGTTTGGGCTGCTGCTGTTGGGCAAAGTTTTGTGCGTGCGCGAAACCATAAAAACCAACGATGTGGCAAAAGCCCTATTTCCCTCCATCCCCCCCCGTCTACGTTCCGCTGTTCTGGCCGCAAAATCGTTTTTTAATAATTTCCCCGGCAGTTAAAGGGGCTCGGGTATGGCCGGGGCTGGGTTGAGGCGTCTATTGAATTTACTTGAAAAACTGCAAACAATTTAATCAATTTTATTCCCTATTTTTTTGCTGTGTCTTGTCTGAGTAAAATTCCATTCAAATTGTTCGGCAAATGCAAATTTTCGTTTCTTTTTTTTGTGGATTTTTGTGCTGCATGCTGTTTAAAATAACTTGTGAGGAAAATGAATAAAATGAAATGAAAACATTTACGGGGGCCACAAAAAATATTTGAATTTGAATTTTCTAATTTCTGTTGGTCAAGAACAACAGCATCAGTAAAGGACTTGAAAAAGAGATGGAAACAACAGCAGAATCAACCTACAAAAAGGGGGGATTACGACTACTGGATACCCTACAAGATACCAAGGATTCCAGGAGAGCTGCAGATTGATTGCAGGACTTTACAGGACTTTCTTCGGCTTTCTTCAGGTAAACTTTGTCTCAAACTTTACTCCCATTCTACCCGTTTTTTTTCCCCCACCATTACAGGGTATATTCACAGCAACAACTGCGGTAACAGCAGCAACATTTAGGACAACATCAACATTAGCAACAGCAACAACAACCAGCAACTGTCGCCTGCAAATCAATCTCATCTGTCTGCCCCTAGACAATTTATGCATACGGCCACAGGACACACACACAAACACAGACACAGACACACAGATACGCATTACACATGCAAGACGCAGGACGCAGGATGCAGGATGCAGGATGCGGGCTGCAGGACAAGGCATCTTCAAAACTTTTGTTGCTGCAGTCTCTTATGTTTCATTACGCTTTTTTTGAGGGGTGGAGGGGGGGGACTTGGGGGTATTCATCTATGCATACGGAACCAGGAAAAGAGCAAAGCCAGGAGGCAGTGGAATAGAAACATAGAACTAGCAAGAAGGATGACTGGAGGACAGCAGCCCATGTCATTTGTCATTAAAAACTTGGACAGAAAGAGACAGCCAGAGGATCAGGGGGCCAGCCATGACCAGGACTAAGACAGCAAACAGCTGTTGACAATGGAGGAGCCAAGCTTTTGGTTAACATGGCATATGCGCAATATGTTTGCTTACCACCCACACCCGCACCCGCACCCCCTACTCCTCTTCCTTCTCCTCAGTGTTCCGGCAGAGATTTTCACTCCCTCTCCCACGCCCATCCCCTCCCCCGTCTCTGTGTTTGCGTTGGGAAACCATAAGTAAAGATTTTAAGCGCATTTTGCTTGCAAAATTCAACAGCAACAAGAAAAGGCTACAACAACAAAAGGAACAAGAAAATCCACAAGAAAAGCTGTCTCTCTGTCTGCCTGTCTGTTGGTCTGTCTGTCGCCACAGCTTTGTCCACGGCGCCAAAGAGGAAGAACAAATGTTAATAAAACAAAAAAGTATTTCTTTGATTGTAACTCCACATAGTTCAAGGCTGAAAGTTAACCAACCATAGCCATAGCCAGAATAAAAACCTTTTTCAAATATTTCGATGCAACTGTAAACAGGATAAATGCCTTGGCCATTTGGATTTGACTCAACCTCAACAAATTATTTGCTTTACAAAAGGCAGATGAGAAAGTGGGGGAGCTACAGCGATTATTAGAGGAAAATCGAGAGATTGACAGCGACTCCGAAGGGTTTTGTGCTGCAGCAGATCGAGCCAAGGTCCAAGAGGCTGAAGAGGAAGCATTCGGAGAGAGAAGCCAGAAAGAAGGCAGAGGCTGATCGCATCAGGAGAGATGAAACAGAGGCCGATGGGAGAAAGAACACAGCTGGGGGCATTCCAAGGGATGTCGCTGTGGAGATACCGACCTATTTTACATACTTATTTTAGACTATCAATCAATTCCGGATTCCTCGGACAGCCATGTCCCGTTTGACTCTAAGAATTCGAGGAACCATTCGTTTCAAAAAAGTGCTGGAAATGATGTACACTATGGTGTATTGAAATGACATAAAACACACAATTCTTTGGCGAAAGCTCAGTTGTGAAAGCTTAGGGGAAGCTCTCCGATGTGCAGTGTCCTCTACTCCTCATCGCTGTACGATTCAACATCAGTGCGGCAGACTGGACAGCAGAGCACATCCTTGTCGCTAATGTAGTGCAAGTACAGGGAGATGCATTTTTTGCAGAACGAGTGACCGCACTTGGTGGCCACTGCCTCCTTCTTGGGAAGTAAGCAAATAGTGCAAACATCGCCTGAGCCATAGCGTTTCTTTCGGCGCATCTTTGGCTCGGATTTTGGATCCTTTCGATCGTCCATAGAAGAGTGCTCTTTAAACCACTGCGAAAAAGACAGGATTTTGCATTCCTTTTTAATGTTTGTGCACAAATATGCTTACCCTTTTCAAATTCTAGACAAAAACTGACTATATTTTTCGTCTTTCAAATTGAAACAAAATTAAATGCCTACTAAGCTAAAAATATCCATGTTTTAACCTAAAATTAAAGCCACAAATGTGACTTCTATATCATCAAATTTCTCAATAAGGCAAGTACTGAGAAAAGCAATAAGCCAACCGCAGTGCAAATAAAAAACCACCAAAAATTGCTGGAAACTTCCTCTCGTATTGCCCTTTTTAGATGCTGCAAAATATTTTCAGGCTCCTCTAATAAATGAAAAGTACAAGTACAATGCATTTATGCCTTTTGTGTGCCCTTGGGTAAATTTTTTGGCCTTTCATTGAAGTTTTTGGTCCACAATTACAATTCAATTTCATCTATTCTTCTGTACTCTGTGTGTGTGTGTGTGTGTGTGTGTGTGTGGGTATGGGCCATTTTGCTTCTTGTTTATTATATATGTCCCAAATAGAATGTCAACAGCATGCTCTTGCTCTGTTCCAGCACTTGATGCAGTTGTTGTTGTTCTCTTGCTGCAGGTCAATGGAAGGGCCACTTAGAAGTTCAGGAATGCAGAATATCAGGTTGAAAATTCTGTAAAATCAAAACAAAGCAAGTTTATTGTTGCCATGGGAGACAATGAAGCTAATTTGTACAATTTATTTGGAATGAGAATGAATATAATTCAAGATTTCAGTAGAGGGCGACGCCCAAAACATTTGTTGGAATAAATCCAACATTAACGAGGTGGAACGTTGTGAGTTGCTGCGGACACCGCAACTCTACAGTTATACCCGATACTAAGTCAGTATGGCTCTCCTCCGGCAGAACCACACGACAAAGAGTGCGTGCGAGAGAGACAGAAAATCAGTCTGAGCGTGACGTCGGGCGCTGCGTAGCCACTGAAAATTGATTTTTTGCTTTTGGCTACAAAAATGATCCAATCTGATCCAGATTCAGCAATCTGATAGATATGGTCATTATCTATGATTCTGCGTTTTTAGTTTTCTCGAATCTGCAATATTGTGGATGCAACAGATTTTCGTCTTTTGTGGGGGCGGAAGGGGGTAGGGCGAAATTCTGAGATATACGATTTATAGTGAGATCTAACAGAAGTGCGGATACCAAATTTGGTTACTCTAGCCTTAATAGTCTCTGAGATTTGTGGATGCCCCAGATTTTCGTCCTTTGCGGGGGCGGAAGGGGGTGTGGTCAAGGTCCGATATCACAGGAGTGTGGATACCAAATTTGGTTGCTCTGGCTCTTATAGGTTCTGAGATCCTTGAACTCATATTTTGCAATTGACAAAACCGACCATGAAACCTGTGTGTTAGAGAGAGACAGAGCGAGAAAGAATGAAATTGTTTTCTTGATTCTGGCTATAATCATTATACGATCTGGTTCAGATTTTGCACTGTAGAAGATATGGTCATCCTCACCGATTCTGCGTTTTTGGTTTTATCGTATGTTTAAAAATGTGGATGCCACAGATTTTCGTCCTTTGTGGGGGCGGATGTGGGCGGGGCGAAGTTTTGAAATATTTTTGTAGCAGTGACATATCACTGAAGTCTGGATCCAAAACATCGTTGCTCTAGCTCTTATAGTCTTTGAACACTAGGCGCTGAAGGGGACGGACGGACGGACGGACGGACGGACGGACGGACGGACGGACAGACGGACAGACAGACAGGGCTCAATCGACTCGGCTATTGATGCTGATCAAGAATATATATACTTTATGGGGTCGGAAACGATTCCTTCTGGACGTTACACACATCCACTTTTACCACAAATCTAATATACCCCAATACTCATTTTGAGTATCGGGTATAAATATATTTTAATTCCCTGATCTGTATGGACACACACATTTTTTAGCATCTACCACTCTATTGCGCTCCCTTCTCATATAATATTGCCTACAAAATATGTTAAGCAAACAGGAAACTCAAACAAAAGCCAAGCAAATTTATGTCCAAGTGCTTGAAAAACAATACGAACCGTTTTTTCACGCACCATTTCTTGTGTAGAGCCTTCTCTCTCTCTCTCTCCCACAGAGGAGAACATTTTGCATACACCTTCTACAGGGGACAGGGGACAGGGCACAGGTTCAAGGATCAAAAACAAAAGCCAAGAAATTCTGTTTGAAGCTGCTGAAGGAGCCAGAAGTGTCCTTGTGCGCTGGCCATTTCGGGGGCTCAAAAGCATGTGCGAAGCCAACAAATCAATGGGACACACATAAAACCAATAAAAAAAGAAAACCTTAAAGACCTTAAAACGTCAAATACATTTGCTTTTTCACATTTAAAATATGAAATTGTTTTCACTGCCAGCAAAAAGAGCAAAACAAAGAAATCGTAAACTAAAAAATGGGACAGGAAAAAGTTTTCCATCTCCCATTGATATTGGTCAAGGACTCATTTTGAACTTTCAAAGATACTCCAAATAAATATGAAATATTTGTAAGGTTAATATTGACCCTGAGATCTGTACAGTGCGCGCCAGCAGCGTTTTCCAACAGCGTTTTCGCTGAAGTCCTTTGAGTGCCCTACAAATTGAACAAGGACTTGAGTGGAGTGGAAAACTTTTGTGTTCCAATTTTTGCTGTTGCTGTAGCGAAAACTGTCAAATCTGTATTTCAATAATTCAATTCATTATTTGAAAAGTTCGAATCGAAGCAGTCGAAGGTGCATCTTTTAAAATCTGGCAAGCATTCGAAAGGGTAAGAATATTTGTAGCTCAACAAAAAAACCAACTTAAATTGTGCTATTTTCGGTACGGTACAGACCTGAGCCATGGACGAAGAATATAGTTTCGAGGAGTGGCAGCAGGACGACCCCCCTTTGGCGGTCGCTGACGAGTGTGGGTTGTGCAAGCGTTCGATGAAGGATCCGGTGAGCGCCAACTGCGGCCACGTCTTCTGCTGGCAGTGCATCAACGACTACGTGAAGTCCCTTACTGCAGAGGCCATGATGTGCTGTCCCGTATGCTTCCTAGACATTGAAGAGTACACTCTGATGCTATAGTAAACCTAAGAACGAAACCCCATAGCTGCTGATATGACTAAAAACTGTTATCATAGGATAAACCCAAAGCCTTGGCGTATTTATTTATTCCCCTATAAATTCTTTGGAAATCGGAAATACCCAGGTACCCAAAAGCCCTCTGGTTGAGCGCCCAACCTCATTTCTCTGCCCTCTTTGTGTCAATATTGATGCTGATGCATTGCCAAATTCCTCTGAAGATGCCGCTAAACTGTTGCACCAACGGAGAGGGGGGAATCGAGTGGAATGCGACACAAGCGGAAATGACAAACAGGTCAGCACAACTGTACCGAGATGTCATCAAAGTAAACGTATAAAAATAAAACCCAATAATCATATAATTTTTCCACAATTTTTGTATTACCCGCAGAGCAACAATGTCTGTGGAAGAGTATCCAGCAGCTTTGTCCCGATACTCAAAATGAGTATTGGGGTATATTAGATTTGTGGTAAAAGTGGATGTGTGTAACGTCCAGAAGGAATCGTTTCCGACCCCATAAAGTATATATATTCTTGATCAGCAACAATAGCCGAGTCGATTGAGCCCTGTCTGTCTGTCCGTCCGTCCGTCCCCTTCAGCGCCTAGTGCTCAAAGACTATAAGAGCTAGAGCAACGATGTATTGGATCCAGACTTCTGTGATATGTCACTGCTACAAAAATATTTCAAAACTTCGCACCGCCCCCAAACTCTGTTGCATCCACAATATTGCACATTCGAGAAAACTAAAAACGCAGAATCATAGATAATGACCATATCTATCAGATTGCTGAATCTGGACCAGATCAGATCATTTTTATAGCCAAAAGGAACAAATCAATTTTCAGTGGCTACGCAGCGCCCGACGTCACGCTCAGACTGATTTTCTGTCTCTCTCGCACGCACTCTTTGTCGTGTGGTTCTGCCGGAGGAGAGCAATACTGACTTAGTATCGGGTATAACTGTAGAGTTGCGGTGTCCGCAGCAACTCACAACGTTCCACCTCGTTGAATTTAATTTGAAATAAGTATGGACCTCTACCTCTGCCAAAAGAAAATATTCTCTAAAATTCGAGCCCATTTGGCCCAAACACAAAGGAAAAAAAGGCTATAATAATCATAAAATTTCAACCGCTAAGAAGAAGAAATTGTCGCTGAAAAAATACGTTAAGTACTCGACATTTGTTCCAATACACTTTGCCATATTGAATTTGTGATTAGGCAAATAAACTCGATGGCATTACACGTGTTGTACAAGTCGGAAGTTTATGGGGCGGGCCACCCATAGGGCGGGGCGGAGGGGGAGTAAACACAAATCTGCATATAAAAATGATCCTACATGAGGCTTAAAGTAAATATTCATTGGCCTTACGAGTGCTTAAGCCTGAATAGCAAAGAGCAAAGGACCAACAATGGAGAGAAATCATCAAATTTCAAGTTTGCTTTTGGGGCAAGTGTCAAAAATGGGGATGGTACATTTTCAGTGCACAAAAATTGGGGGGACTCCTGCCAGTGGGCGGGCCATTGTGTCGCCTTCCCGTTTATGTTTTCATAATAAATTCATCAATTCAATTTATTTTTCAATCAAAATAAATATTTTCTCGCCTTTTGTTCACCGTTTTTTCCCGCCCATTTCAGCCGAATGGGAAAACTTGACTGTGAACTTGACAAAAGCAGGAAAATGAATCGAAAATGCCATGAAATAGAAATAGGAAAAGCAGGAAAAATCAAGATAAACTTGAAGGCAATGGAAAATCGAATATTTCGGGCAATAAAAACTAATAAAAGGAAAGTTAAATGCATCTCAAAGCCTTTGAAAGATATTAAATTAAATAAATTTGCCTATATCCCCTGCCAAAATTCATGCCTCAGTGGAATCCTCGTTTTGTATGCCCTGAATTTTAATTATCTCGCTAACTCTTTTACAAAATTGCTAAACATTCCATCAAGTAGAGCAGGTTCTTAGTGTAAACCGCTAAAATCTCACCGTGAAAAATGCATGACTAATTAAAATAATTAAAATCATTAGGTGTCAGCCCGTTGGAAGACTAAAGCACACACAAAGCAAAAATACCACCACAGAGCAGGTGAAAATATGCGCACCATGAATGCGGTGCGTTTCCTCTGCCTTGGCGCTTGGCTCTGGCTCCCGTTCTGGTTGGGGCTCCCTCCGTGTCCTGCCTAGGGGGGGGGGGTCTCAAACATAAATTATGCGCAAAAATACCGAGCACAGTGTTTTATCTTGTCTATCAAGAGTGTTTAGCAAGTTTTTGAAACAGTGGAGCCATTATGCAAATATGCATACGGCAGCAGTTGGTCTACCTCCTGCCTACTGCCTCCTGCTTCCTGCCTCCTGCTCGAGCCCATTCCAAGAGGGTGGGGGCGTGTAGCGTGTGGGAGGGCTACACATACTTTCATTTGTTGCCGAGTTTTCGCATAATTTTTAAATGCATTTCCGCAAGCGTCAAGAGTCGTCGGCCGCAACTGAAATTGGCTTATAAACTTATATCAGTGTTGCTTCTGCATGGTGGGGGGGACACCGAGTGGGGGGCTGTGTAGAGTTTAGTTCTAGCTTAAACAAAGATAAGCTATGAAGAAGGCTTAACAGGGGATATGATGCCAGGCAGGAGGTTAACAGGGGGTCCCTTAAAGGAAAAATACAGCAAACAGCTAACATGTTTGATCAGGCAACAGCAGGCAAGGGGTAGTAGTAACAGCAACAGCATGAAGAGAAAGCATTATTTAATTCTAATTAAAAAGGCCACAAGAATGGAGATTGATGCTTAAATATTTATGTAGAATGAACGAAAAAGATTCTGTTTGTAATGTATTTATGTTCCTAAATAATTTCTGTTGATCTACCGAAACATTAGAAAGACCCTAAGCTTCTAAAAGAAGTCAAAATTCCACAAACATATTTCTGAAAAGTCTAACAGAAACCTCTATGGGGTAACAGCACCCCTTAATATAAACAGAGCCAGCACCATTCGACATTTAAAAGGCAGCGTTTACAGTGCGCGTTAAATGTCAAGGGCAGCAGTCCCATTTAACAGTCGGCTGTTAACACCACAGCTAAAACCCACCCACACAGAGCTTTCAGCCGAAAGTTAACATATTCTGTTATGGTACTTGCCTTCCCACAGAATGAACGCTTTTCAGGGGCAAGCTTCCAGTCTCTGTTAGCCCGGACAGCGAACTGTTAAGGCAGTGCCCTGCAAAGAGAATAAATGAGACCTTAACATCTTTTGCTATCGAAGAAGTGCAGTAAGCCGGAGGTTTTTTTTTTCGCTCGTTTTCTTCTCGTTGCTCATAATTCAAAAGAGGGAGAAAGGAGAGTGGAAATAAGTCTAGCATAATGCAAAATAAAATCAACAATTTTGCTTCACTTTTGGGCACGGGGTAATTATGGGGAAAATGTCAACAGGACTTTGCTTGTTATTGTAGGTTAAGCAGGCACTGAGACTGCTGGGCCTTGGCCACTGTTGGTTTTTAATTTCAACTTAAAGTGGTTCCGTGGTGGCCACAGGAGGGTGGCGTGGGGGGGGGGGGGGTCCGTTCTGGACCGGGTGGTGGCAGCAGAGCCGCTGCTCAAAGGATATATGAGTGCGCACTCAAAGTTGTTACATTTTTTTTTTTTGTAGCCCATACTTGCAGCTGCTGTTGCTGTGACACCAGTAATTAACATAACACAAAAGGCACGAGGCAGAAGGCAGAAGTCAGAAGCGTTCCGCTCTTTGAAGTGTCTTGCTCGCTTTGCTGTCGACCACCCAGCAGCGAAAGCGCACCCTGCCTCTCTCTCGCTCTCTGCACTTAACAGTGATTAAAGTAAATTTACCTGAAACTCTTCAGCCGCAGCTCCCACTCTCCCACTCTCTCTCTGTGTGGGTGTGCCCGTATCGGGTTAGCCAAAGAAGAACAGTCTCTGCGGTTCAGGCATAGAGGAGGGGTGCCCTGGGGGTCAAACAAAATAACGTTGAAGGTATTCCTGATATGTTTTCAGATTTGCCTGAAGGCTATGTTTGCTTTAAATTCGTAGGTATTTCCCTACCCTAGAGAAAATGTAAGATAAATCCTTGCTGGCACATGTATGCATGTGTGAGACGTTTACTTTGATGACATCTCGGTACAGTTGTGCTGCCCTGTTTGTCATTTCCGCTTGTGTCGCATTCCACTCGATTCCCCCCTCTCCGTTGGTGCAACAGTTTAGCGGCATCTTCAGAGGAATTTGGCAATGCATCAGCATCAATATTGACACAAAGAGGGCAGAGAAATGAGATTGGGCGCTCAACCAGAGGGCTTTTGGGTACCTGGGTATTTCCGATTTCCAAAGAATTTATAGGGGAATAAATAAATACGCCAAGGCTTTGGGTTTATCCTATGATAACAGTTTTTAGTCATATCAGCAGCTATGGGGTTTCGTTCTTAGGTTTACTATAGCATCAGAGTGTACTCTTCAATGTCTAGGAAGCATACGGGACAGCACATCATGGCCTCTGCAGTAAGGGACTTCACGTAGTCGTTGATGCACTGCCAGCAGAAGACGTGGCCGCAGTTGGCGCTCACCGGATCCTTCATCGAACGCTTGCACAACCCACACTCGTCAGCGACCGCCAAAGGGGGGTCGTCCTGCTGCCACTCCTCGAAACTATATTCTTCGTCCATGGCTCAGGTCTGTACCGCACCGAAAATAGCACAATTTAAGTTGGTTTTTTTGTTGAGCTACAAATATTCTTACCCTTTCGAATGCTTGCCAGATTTTGATAGATGCACCTTCGACTGCTTCGATTCGAACTTTTCAAATAATGAATTGAATTATTAAAATACAGATTTGACAGTTTTCGCTACAGCAACAGCAAAAATAGGAACACAAAAGTTTTCCACTCCACTCCACTCAAGTCCTTGTTCAATTTGTAGGGCACTCAAAGGACTTCAGCGAAAACGCTGTTGGAAAACGCTGCTGGCGCGCACTGTACAGATCTCAGGGTCAATATTAACCTTACAAATATTTCATATTTATTTGGAGTATCTTTGAAAGTTCAAAATGAGTCCTTGACCAATATCAATGGGAGATGGAAAACTTTTTCCTGTCCCTTTTTTTAGTTAACGATTTCCTTGTTTTGCTCTTTTTGCTGGCAGTGAAAACAATTTCATATTTCAAATGTGAAAAAGCAAATGTATTTGACGTTTTTAGGTCTTTAAGGTTTTCTTTTTTTATTGGTTTTATGTGTGTCCCATTGATTTGTTGGCTTCGCACATGCTTTTGAGCCCCCGAAATGGCCAGCGCACAAGGACACTTCTGGCTCCTTCAGCAGCTTCAAACAGAATTTCTTGGCTTTTGTTTTTGATCCTTGAACCTGTGCCCTGTCCCCTGTCCCCTGTAGAAGGTGTATGCAAAATGTTCTCCTCTGTGGGAGAGAGAGAGAGAGAGAAGGCTCTACACAAGATATGGTGCGTGAAAAAACGGTTCGTATTGTTTTTCAAGCACTTGGACATAAATTTGCTTGGCTTTTGTTTGAGTTTCCTGTTTGCTTAACATTTTTTGTAGGCAATATTATATGAGAAGGGAGCGCAATAGAGTGGTAGATGCTAAAAAATTGGTCCATACAGAGCTGGGAATTAAAATATATTTTTAGAATGCTCTGCAGCACAGGGGGACCCCAGTTTTTTTTAACAAATATTTTTTTATTAAATTTTCCAATAAATATTCAAATATTTGACCAGCATCTCAAACCATTTCTTGAAGGAATCTAAACTAAAAACTCGATTAATCCCTGGGTCTAGAGCATTGGTAGGGGTTCTTCCTTGCGGTCTTTCTGTCTCTGACTGCAGTTGGAGTCACCTTCATTCTAGCATTCATATTCATCCTTTAATGCTCTCTTGTACTTGGCTTTCCTTTGATCTAGAGGTGGTAATAGATTCTTGGACCACTGGGGCTCGTAAGAAGAATGCTACTCAAAGTGCTACTCCTTTTAATCAAGCAAGACATCTACAATGATTCTCCATATTGAAGGAAGGTACTTCAAGGAAGTACTAGAGTAAGTAGTTCTTCTAATTCTTTCTTTCAGAAATCCATTTATTCAGATCTGGGGATCCAATCTTTGTTCTCTGAGCTCCCACACACGATGTTCTTGCCTTCCCTATGGCTTTCTCTTACATCTTTTTGTGTGACCTTCGAGTCTCGTTTTGGTTTCGTTTCCCCCCCCCCCCCCTCTGGTCTCCTCCATTGAATTGGCTTCCTTGATCTTGTGCATGTTACATCATCCCACATGTAATTTGTATATTTTACTCGGTTTTTCCCTTGAACCTGTTCAACCATTTGGCATATTTGGCTTGCTATTTTTTCGGTTGATGTCTGGCAAATTGCCCGCTCCAAGGCAGCTTAAGTCAGGCAGAAGCACATTACGCATACATCACGATGAACACGTGCGCGACAAGCCAAAAACACAGAGAGAGAGAGACAGGAAGAGTAAAGTCACGAAAGTGAGATAATTCCGGGGGCCCTATACCACACAACAATGTTGGACTTTTTAATGGATTTTCATTAAGTTTAAAGCAAGATAGTGTGTAGAGGAGTGCACACAATGATAGGGGGGAGAATGGAGAATGGAAAAGCTCTTAAGAAGTTCATTACGGCGATAGCAGAGCAGTGCCAAAAAGTTTATTTGACCATTTAGTGGGCAAATGCCCAAAGTCGAACTGGAGCTCGGGCTCCAGTCCGTTCGAGAGTCAAACCGAAAGATGTTTTACTCAAGAAAGGAAGCAAGGATGGCACTGGAAACTAGGGGGTTCCGCAGTGTCTGTGTGCAGAGGGGGGGAGGCAGCCAGCAGTCAGCATTTATCTATCATGTTTGTAATCACTTTTCATTAGGTTTCTGTGGGTGACTGTACCCACTCTCGATGCTTGCTTGTCCCTCTCTCTCTCTCTCTCTTTCTATATCTCTCTTTCTCTGTGCTGTGACTGTTGCCTTTTGCTGAATGCAATTCGCATAAAAGATTTTCGCACATGCTCGAAAATTTTCAAGTGTAGGAAAAAAGTTTTTTAATTGGAAAAACACATTTAAGTGGATTTCACTGTGAAAGAGAAAGGAAACTTTTTAATACTGTTTATTTAGCCACCCCCCCCCACTCCCACTGCCACTCCCCCCACTCCCATTGAAAGTATCGCAATATCTGGCGAGAGAGAGAGAGAGAGTATTTTAGATGGGGTTAACGGAAAACTTTCCTGTTGTTTGGCCATTTCCATTGCCTTTTGAGCCCGGCAATTATGAAAAATGCCAGAAAAAGCATTCTCCCCGAACATTACTAACTCATTTCATTAGTTTCGCCGCATCCAGACAGCCACAGCCCCCCCCCCCCCCCCACTCGAAAGTAGTAAAAAACATTTTCAGAGCTGTGCAGTGTTGTGTAGTGCAGTGCAGTGCAGTGTTGTTTAGTACTTTCTGCTCGGGTGCAGCGCATTAGGTGGACTTAAAGTTGGTCAGGTCAGGGTTCCGGACAGGCCCTTGCCTCATTAAAACTTCCCTGCCAGACCTCAAACAGGACTTTCACTTGTCCCCAGATGAGCGATATATAAGCCAGAGCATGCAGGCTGCAGGTCGAGACAATATTTATGTGGGCGTGGAGTCCCCACAAACTATAAAACTATTTTTTTGACACATATGAACTGTGGGATTTGCAACTCCAGATGCGATTCTAAATAACAAATATTTTTAGTAATTTTATTTAGACACCACAGCCACGGGAGTGACAAGGCGGCTGCCGAGGAGATCCAATGAGCGCTGGACCGACTGCTGCTGGATTGCATTAAGGGTGTTCCTGATTCAGTTCCAAAAGGAGGTATATGCCACTCTGCACTGATTCTACAGCATGAGCAAGGAGAGCTCGATTTTCTCTAATTTTCATACAAAAAATGTACAAATAAAAAGATCTAAGATGTAAATTATAATAATTATGCCCAACATGAACCTTTTAGGGTTATATGCCACAGCTATATCTCCTTCTCTCATAGCTTATCCCCTGAAATACTCCTTAAGCTAATACAGCATGTAATATTTATAATCACCTAAATTTAACAAACTTTTAAATTCTCTTCTTTCCTCCTTTCCTTCCATTATTAGCATATAATTGTTAGTTAAATAAATAAATAAAATAAATATGTATATCATATCATAATTCTTATATATTTACAGCATTTTTCAAATATAATTTTCCCTGATAAAAAAAAACTTTCAAATGATAATTTCCCCCCAACAAGTTAGTATTCCAAATACGGTTATTCCCCTATATCATGCTGTGGCTTAAACACACATCATGCACAGGATTGCCACTCACACAGCTGCAAGCAGCCATGTGTACGTGTCTATGTGTGTGTGTGTGTGCGTTTTGTTTGAAGGATGCATGAGAGGCTTTAACTACATGTTCAACCTGCTTTCAGCAGCCCGCCAGTGTCCAAAGCTGATGTGTAAAATATATTTTTGCAAACTTTATTCACATTCGTGGCATGTGCAACAGAGCCGTGCAGAGAACGGTGGGGGGGGGGGGGGGGATGGTGCTGGGGCTGAGTTCATTCCTGCCAACGATCATACGTCACGTTGTCTGCTGAAGTCCGTATGAACTGGCGACCACGCATCGATGAGTGCATGAAGGGTAAACTTTTGCCAGTTAGTCGGTAAATATTATCAGGGAACATACTCGTATATATATTAAATTAAGACCCCGACAGATATCAAGCTGAACGAAGCAACAAATGGGCGTAAAAAATGTTGGCACAGCGTGACTTGAAGTGCAGACAACAAAAGACAAGGCCAGACAAAGGCAGAGGGTGTTGAAGCCGCTCGAAAGACGGCACCAACCCTGGACAGGCCCCATTACACTCCCCTCACTTGGGGGTCCGTCCGTACCGCTTCAAGTCGAGTCATTTGTCTGCTCCGGCAAAAGGATAGGGATAAGGGATAAGGATAAGGGATAACACATATAGTTATTTATCAAGTTATAAGTTATGATGTCAGCATGCTGGCATTATGTGACTGATAAGCCCCAAGCCCACACGCAAACACACACACAGACACACACACACACACACACACGATGTGTCTGGCTCTAAATGAGATGAAAAATCGAGGTGAGAAAATTTTGACATTTCCGTCATTTGTTGTGGCGCTCACTTAGGCACCAACCCTCTCTCTCTCTCTATACCCTTTACCAGAGGGTGTTTTAGTTTCCTCTAAAGAATTTGAGACTTTAAAATTAGTCCTTTGGTTGGAAAAAAAGGGCTTACATAAGCCCAGAAAATTCATAAAAAATTCCCACAAATCGGAAAACCATTTTTGTGGCAAATCTTGTTGTTTTAATTTATTTAAAATTTATTTCAAAAAGTATTTCAAGCTTCAACAATGAAAAACCTTGCTTTCTCGTTTTTTATGGCTTTTTGTGGATAAATCTTAGTGTGTTAATTTATTTAAAATTAATTTCAAAGAGTATTTCCAGCTTCGCCAAAGAAAAGCCCTTGCTTTCTCGGTTTTCTTGGCTTTTCTTCAAATAATGATATGAGGAAAAAAGGCAACGTGGAAGCTGTTTTTGTCTTGCTTGCACTCACGTTTGCATAATAAATTAAATCAACAAAAAGAATGCCAGAGAGGGGGAGAGGGAGAGTAAAAGAGATGAAGAGGCATAAACAGAGGAAGAGTTGACGCAGTTGTAAATTAAAAGTTGATGTCAAGGCAAGGGCATGCCTCAACAACTTAACCCCATCCTGGCCTCAATGACACACTTACCAGAGGGGGCCAGGCCTTCAGCCCCCAGGGGTTTCCGTGCCGAGGCCACAAGACGACTCCACTAAGTGCAAGTGTGCCCAGGCGCCCATCGAGCCACCGCAGTCAAGTCCAAGTCAACGTCAGGCCACTGCAAGGCCACACTCACTCATCCGCTCCTCCAGCGAGGAGCTGGAGTGCACTGCTGTGTGTGGTCATGTCTCCTTGGATGGCAGGACGTTTAGTTATTACGATTAGGAATTGTATTCGAATATTCGATGAGGTGATGGCCGCCCCTGGAGTAACTAATTACGCGACTAATCCCCCTGTAAGCAATCAATTTAAGGCCTCTGCCGATGACAGGCCTAGCTGTTGGGCAGGGCCTTATCGATAGTTCTTGAAGCGATAGTGTGGGAGATATGTTGCCAGATTATTTGTATATTATTTCTATACATTTCCAACATATCAAATGCAGTTTTCTTTCGATGAAAGTGGCTTCTACTCTCCCTTGGTTAATCCCTCCATCACGTGTTCTTTTGTTTGCTTTGGGGATACATATGTATAGGTATATATGTGCTCCTTATTGACTTGTTCTTGGTAATGCTAATTTATTTGCAACTTGGGAACTATTCGAGAGGCTGCTCAAGGCTTCGCATTTGTTTTGCTCTTTTCTCAGGTTTAGCCAACCGTGCGGCTGCTTAATCTTCACACACACACACACACACACACACACACACACAGAGAGAGAGAGAGTGCCGTCAAGCCACAGAAGTTGACTCTTGACTGTGTGTGTTTGCAATTGGTAATGGCTTAAAACAAACAGAAGGGCTAGGAGTGACTGGGCGTGGCTGGGAGTGGCACACGACCCAAGTGGCAATAACAATGTCAGCTGCAAAACTAATGTTTTTGATGCCTGATGACGCATGTTGTAAGCCGAGCATTAATTAAGCGTTGGGCTGCAGTTTTCCAGGACCAATTCCTCCATCCCGTAATGAACCCCAAAAACTGAGGCAATAAAATGTCCCCAAGTGTCGCAACCGCATAATGGTCTGTGTCTGGGCCTCTGTTGCATCTTGCGGTCAACTTGGTGTTGCATAAAAATCCCATTTCCAGTCAAGGACCTGTCCCCACTGGCCCCACAGCTCTGCGGTTGGCCTTGCCATTTCTCAAATTAGTTTTTTTTTTTCTTTCTTTCGGTTGCTGAGCTCCCACATAAATTCCCATTAACACACTCTCAGGGCGAAACGTACGAGTATGCCCGAAAATAAATGGGAAACTTCACAGTACGGCAGAGTCTGGCATTACGGTTCAATTTCCTAGCAGGTTTCGCATTTCAATTAGAAGTAATTATGGTCCTTGGGGGGCCCCGAGAAGTGCAGCAGCAGCAGCAGCAACATGTGACGCCAGGCCGCGCCGTTTTCCAACTTTGGCGTCGACTTTTCAGTGTCTCCTCTCCCACCACCCTGCCGCCAGTTCGGCAGTGGCATCTGAGAAAATGTTGCCAATTTGTAGACAATTAAAAAACTTTACATGTTTCGGCATTAGGCGAACAAATTGTTTTCGAATTTCCGCCACGAGGAAAAGAGCTACAGGGGGAAGCGTGTGGGATGTAGAGGATATGTGGACTATGGGATACTCCCTAAAGGGAGGAGGAGTATATCCGATTAAGTATCCTTTTTCGACTGTTCTTCAAGGCCAACAATGGTTTCGTTTCGTTTCTTTGCGGAACCTCCAGCCATAGATCGATTCTTCTGCTTCCCAAAACCATATATCACTCTCTTCTCCAAAAGTAATGGGTACCCAAAGACAGAGAAGGGTTTAGAGGAACGCCAAAAGGGGTCTGCCACAACTGATTACAATCACACACATGTGTCGCCCCTCCTTTCGGCACTCTCCTGCTCTATGTTGGCGCCTTCGAAGAAACTTTTGTTTCAAAATTCTGTACATAAATTCAATTAGTAAGCAATGCCACAAAAGCAAAGGCTCCAAACCGAAGGCTGCCGGCATGGGCCTACAATCTGTGCCACGTGAGGCATGGCATGGCATGGCAGGTTGTTCTTCCTGTTGCTGCTGCTGCTGTTTCTGCTGCTGTGGCAACAGCAGAACCGTTTGAAATTCTCACGCATTGCGCCAAAAGCGTTTAAGCTTTGAAAGCGTATTTGATTGCACCTGACACATGTCATGTGTAACTAAGAGGAGTCGCCCCGCCACCAACAACGGAGCAACAGAGCAATCGGTGGGGCGGTGGGGAAGCGCAGCCGTGGAGCAACAAGCGGAAACTGCGGTCTGATGAATATCCTGTAGAGATACTACTACACTCTGCACTAGCAGATGCCGGTTTTGCCAGTGATCCAACTGCAAATTGAATGGCAATCTATAGGAGCTTTAAATGGCGAAAAAGGAGCATGGAAAGTGGCAGTCGGGGGCATAATTTAAGGCGGAAAGAAGCCTTATTTGGCAGGCCATTGGACCTCGTATTAAGCAATACATACTCTAAGAATTCATGCAAAAAACAACCATCTGGGAGTCCAGGTTCTCAAGAAACATTTCTGCAGCCCATTGTCGCCCCCGCCCCCCATTTCAAAGGACCCTTCCAATCGAATTGGACAATCTTGTAGTACACAATTGTTAACCGATTCAGAGTCAAATAACTTACAATATGGCCCAAAGTCTCTTGCCAAAAACAAGGACTCAGGGGCAGTGTCCTGTGGACATGCAAATTGAATGGAACAGGAGTTCCGAAAGCAGCAAGTCAGCAATAACAGCAGCAGTAGAAGAAGCACCGGCTCTATTGAGTCCACAATGGAATTGAATGCCGGACTACGAGCAGATTCGAAATGAGCATCTCGGCCGAGCGGAGGACGAGAACAATGAGCGGACAATGTTGATACAAGTGTCCAGGCAAATGTAATTCAAAAGAAAATTAATTAAGTATCCCGAAGAGCCCAGAGATTGGGGGAGGAGCAAGTTCAGAAGTTGGGGCGGGGGGAGCTTTGATGGGAAAAGTGGCCGAGGCTAAAAAGGAAAGCTGAAAGCCCCTGGCAATAGTTTCTTTCTTGTTTTTTCTTTTTTTTGTATAGTCCTTTCAGTGCATTTCTAATTGCATCGGTCTGAGAGCCGGTCCTGTCCTGTGCTCGGTTCTAGAGGTCATTTGCATGATTATAACCAAAAGCCCAGGAGGCGACACTGCCTCTACCCGTCCCCCTCGTTTGTCTCAATAAGGCAACGCGTCAACTTTCATTTGTCATTGTGGGTGCGTTGTTTCAACCAAGCAAACAAAATGCATTACCGCAGAGACACGAGACGGCAAAAGGGCCAAGGAGACACCAGACAGGACAAGGACTCGATGCAGTTCCTTGGCAGGAGTTGACCCGAAAAAAACCTCAAACCTTAAACAGACAGACAGGCAGACAAACTGCTACTGAAACCACCCAGAGATTCTGCAGCCACTGCCGGGTCTGGTACTGGTACTACCACTCCTGATGCTGCTGCCACTGCTGCTGCACTGCTGCCTGACTGCCTTCTATGCGAAATCCATTAGCAACTAAAGTGAAATTCATTGTTGCAAAAGTACATGTTGAAATAAATTGAGTTGTGGCAGCAGCTACGAGCAGCAGCTACGAGCAACTCCTTCTGCCACTGCACCTGTTACTTGCAGCGAGAAAGAAAGAGCAAAAACATCTAGACAGAGAAAGAGAAAGGGAGATAGTAACAAAACTTGTGTTTGCCTTTTTGGTTGTCTTCGACTAGTTTCACGTTGCGTATGCGCAACATTTCAATGCAATTTATTAGTAGTTTTCCTCTGGCTTCGCCGTCCTCACTCTTTCACTCTTTCTCGACCCTGTTTGCTCTTCATCGTCCTCCCAAAGGGCTGTAAACAAGGCCTATATATATTTTAAAATATTTTTGGAACATAATTTGGCAGAGAAATATCTATCTATGGTAGAAAAAGGTATAAAATAATAGAGACCAGGGGAGAAAATTAGGGGGTATAAGAAAGGAGTGCCTTAGGCGGATTTTTGTGGATATAATTTGGAAAGTAGAACCCATTTTATTTAGCGCTGGAACCAGGCAATATTCAACTAGTAATCTAGACTTGAAGGGCATTAAAGCTAGTTTTATTATGAGGACTTATCTTAGCCTTGCTGGTCTTATTGTACTTGTTCTCCCCGCCAATTGAGTAAATGTGCCATCGAAATGATATTTCTTTCTGAAGATTTGGCCATAAACACGAGTGATTTACACACCGACAGGGCGACTGGGCAGTATTCCAGATAGTGCGGAATTAAACAAAGAATAAATTGAATAATAACTAAATTAGATAACAACCTAAACTTGTTCTCGTTATACTTTAAAATTTATGTCCGAAAATATACAAATTGCATGTTTCATGTTTCTTCGGCAGAGGAGGGACTGACAGAGGCTACATATTGAGGACCTGGCTCTCAGCCTGATCTAACTGCCTGGTTTCACTGCGTCACCGGGTAACAGTTGAGGAATGAAGCAACGCCTCCCATCCCTCGACAGTTACGTTACCCGATCGTCCTGGAAATCCGTGGCTTTCTTGATGGCCTCTTGATGGCCAGCTGTATCTTCTTATTGTACACGTTCAACTCCGCACTCCATCACCGGCTTCATGGCATCCAAAATGATTGGAAAAGAGCCTGGACTATGTATGGCTCAATGAACTGATAGTAGTACAAGGGGAGTATCTTCGATAAGCTCTGTAGTGCGTCGACATGGATCCACATATCCGTGTTCTTTTTACTCAAACAGTACAGTGATTCAGATTCAGAAGGAAGCCTTTCCGACCCATTTCTGATTTCTTTCTTCTACTTTGGTACATGATCTTGTCGGCTGTGCAATCTTCTGCAAGTTGGCAGAGAGGAACTCGTCCTTAGTGTCATTCTCAGGCTATGACAAGTCGGAAATGCCCGTATAAATGTATTTTATTATAGTACATATTTACTTTATAATACTTTACTTTATCCACTTCGTTTTGTTTTGCTCTTTCTGTATTGAAAATTGCTTTCCATAGCTGCTACGAAATATCCTTTACCAGAGCATTTATTTATTTAACCAAGCCTCCCGCATAACACGGTCCACTCCAGTCTCGCCATCGCGCACCGCCTAAATCAATACAATTTTACAAGCTCCGAGAATCGCTACCACTTTATCCATTCCACTCCATTCCCAGTCCTCCGCCGCCTCCTCTCTAGCCAAGTGCTGCATTACAAGTTGAACATGCTCGAAAAGGGCCCGGCAAATGTTATGTAATTGCGTATACGACACGTGCAGCAGCATGCCGCATGCAACGTGAGGCACACAACGTCATTAGCCATAAAAGTTCAATTCATTTTGCGGCGACAAGTTGCAAGCGTAGCCACACAAATAATTTTGTTGGCCTGACTAAGCCAGAAAGAACCGAAAACCAACCCAAAACCGACCGAAAAGAAAAACGAGGGGGAACGTTGTGAGTTGCTGCGGACACCGCAACTCTACAGTTATACCCGATACTAAGTCAGTACGGCTCTCCTCCGGCAGACGCCGCTAATATTGAACGACACGACAAAGAGTGCGTGCGAGAGAGACAGAAAGTCAGTCTGAGCGTGACGTCGGGCGCTGCGTAGCCACTGCAAATTGATTTGTTCCTTTTGGCTATAAAAATTATCTGATCTGATCCAGATTCAGCAATCTGATAGATATGGTCATTATCTATGATTCTGCGTTTTTAGTTTTCTCGAATGTGCAATATTGTGGATGCAACAGATTTTCGTTCTTTGTGGGGGCGGAAGGGGGTGGGGCGAAATTCTGAGATATACGTTTTATAGTGAGATCTAACAGAAGTGCGGATACCAAATTTGGTTACTCTAGCCTTAATAGTCTCTGAGATTTGTGGATGCCCCAGTTTTTCGTCCTTTGCGGGGGTGGAAGGGGTGTGGCGAAATTTGGACACGAAACGGTCAAGGTCCGATATCACAGGAGTGTGGATACCAAATTTGGTTGCTCTGGCTCTTATAGGTTCTGAGATCCTTGAACTCATATTTTGCAATTGACAAAACCGACCATGAAACCTGTGTGTTAGAGAGAGACAGAGCGAGAAAGAATGAAATTGTTTTCTTGATTCTGGCTATAATCATTATACGATCTGGTTCAGATTTTGCACTGTAGAAGATATGGTCATCCTCACCGATTGTGGTAAAAGTGGATGTGTGTAACGTCCAGAAGGAATCGTTTCCGACCCCATAAAGTATATATATTCTTGATCAGCATCAATAGCCGAGTCGATTGAGCCCTGTCTGTCTGTCCGTCTGTCCGTCGTCGTCCCTTCAGCGCCTAGTGCTCAAAGACTATAAGAGCTAGAGCAACGATGTTTTGGATCCAGACTTCTGTGATATGTCACTGCTACAAAAATATTTCAAAACTTCGCCCCGCCCACTTCCGCCCCACAAAGGACGAAAATCTGTGGCATCCACATTTTAAACATACGATAAAACCAAAAACGCAGAATCGGTGAGGATGACCATATCTTCTACAGTGCAAAATCTGAACCAGAGCGTATAATGATTATAGCCAGAATCAAGAAAACAATTTCATTCTTTCTCGCTCTGTCTCTCTCTAACACACAGGTTTCATGGTCGGTTTTGTCAATTGCAAAATATGAGTTCAAGGATCTCAGAACCTATAAGAGCCAGAGCAACCAAATTTGGTATCCACACTCCTGTGATATCGGACCTTGACCGTTTCGTGTCCAAATTTCGCCACACCCCTTCCACCCCCGCAAAGGACGAAAAACTGGGGCATCCACAAATCTCAGAGACTATTAAGGCTAGAGTAACCAAATTTGGTATCCGCACTTCTGTTAGATCTCACTATAAAACGTATATCTCAGAATTTCGCCCCACCCCCTTCCGCCCCCACAAAGAACGAAAATCTGTTGCATCCACAATATTGCACATTCGAGAAAACTAAAAACGCAGAATCATAGATAATGACCATATCTATCAGATTGCTGAATCTGGATCAGATCAGATCATTTTTATAGCCAAAAGGAACAAATCAATTTGCACTGGCTACGCAGCCCCCGACGTCACGCTCAGACTGATTTTCTGTCTCTCTCGCACGCACTCTTTGTCGTGTCGTTCAATATTAGCGGCGTCTGCCGGAGGAGAGCCATTATGACTTAGTATCGGGTATAACTGTAGAGTTGCGGTGTCCGCTGCAACTCACAACGTTCCCCCTCGTTAAATCTGAAGAGATAAAATCAGATGCCAGAGTAGGCATTTTTTCGACTTATAGTTCGAGACCTGAAACTGATCAAGAGTCATATAGGGGTATTTCCGTCGCAATGTCAACCGAAGAAACATTTTCATGTCCTTTTGTCCCTATATTATTTTCTAAATTGATTGAAACTCAGTTAATATAGTATACATATGTATATATAATATTAATATAATTTCATTAACTTTGATTTGAAAAATTTATATTTATATGCAAAATTTCGTTTTTTGCGGTATTTTTTCGGTATTTTTTTGTGTTTTTATTGTACTGTTTTCTCTGACTCACTTCTGCTATAAGAAATCTTTCTTGATTGATGCCAGATACTAGTTTTTACTCAGTGTTCTTAATTTTTTTTTTTTTTTTTTTTTTTTTCGATATTTTTCGGTATTTTTAAAGTAAAGTACTTTTTTCCTTTATTTACATCTGATATCAGAAATATTTCTTGATTGATTCCTGAAACCAGTTTTTCCTCAAAGTTTCTTTTAATTTTCGGCATTTCTTAGTATTTTTCGGTATTTTTTCAGTATTTTTAAAGTACTGTTTTCCTTTACTTATTTCTGCCATAAGAAATATTTCTTGATTGATTCCCGATACCAGTTTTCCTCAAAGCCTCTCTTAAAAGCCAACTTAGTTGTGAAAATGTGAGGTTTACCACATCCACCAGTAAGAAAATCGTTCTTTCACGACCCTCGAGAATGCTATTGAATTAAATTCTCCGAGTCAACAAACACATAGTACCCCCTGCAAGGGTATACAAATGGAAGAGAAATTTTATTTTAATTTTCGTGGACATGAGCAGCCTACTTAATTGGGTTCGTAGAGGGAGTATGAAGAGAGACCTGGCTTATATGAGTGCGGTGGGGGGGGAATGAGGGGTACAGATAGAGGGGAAATAAGGGGTACAGACAGAGGGGGGAACCAGTTCAAATACATAGACAGGATACAGCACTTTAGTGGAACACAAAATTGTGTCATCTTTTGGTTTTGTGCACACAAATTTTGGCTTTTCGGACCACTCATGGTGTGTCCACCTCTACGCCCCCCTCCCCGCCTCACCCCTCTCGGCCGAACACTCCATCTGGCTTTTCCTCTCTTTGCGTGTGCGTTCAACTAGGCCTAAACAATTTGTGGCTAATTACACGGCATTGCCGGGGCATCAATTGTGACCAGACAGAGGGACCAGAGGCTAACAATTGCACTCGATGTTTTGGCCATATTCAGGCAGGCTTTTGGCCAAAAAAAGGTACAATAAAGAGCACACAACCGAAAGTTATTTTATAATTAAAAAAAGAGAGACAGTAAGAGAAAGATAGTTGGCAAGTAAGGGAAAAGTTTCTGTGGGGAAATACTACAATTACACTTGTCCTCCGGGCTCCAGGTGGAAAAGAAGTTGACTTTCCCCCTCCCAGACCAAAAGCACAAATTTATGACGCAAAATGACGTCAACCTCAGAGCAGTGCAGTTGGGAAGAAAGTTTAATCAGCCGACTAGCAAGAAGAAGTTTTAAAGCAAAAGAATTCGTTGGGAATCGGGCCATTTAAGAGTTTGAATGCTCTATTGGTGGCCTAAATATACACAGGTTTTCTACAACATTTAGTTGGAAATTAATAATACCAAGGTAGGTTTTGGAAGAAGATAAAATGAGCCTCCTTTGCCTCACAGAAGTCCTCCTTGAGAGACACAACTCTTCCGGCAGAGTATAAAGAAATTTGGCCTGGGGAAAAAAGTTTCCAAAGAACATTCACCCACTTAATCTTCGCTTCTTTTGCCCCCTGACAGAGACTGGAGCTTAATTAAACAAATTTCCACAATGTTTTCTTTTCTGTGTTGCACATACGCCACGTATGACAGGCAGAGAAATTTTAATCAAACCTTATCGACACACTCAGGCCTCTGAGGAATTCCTCTCTGTCTTGTTCTCTGTGTTTTATTTTGTATTTTTTAATGCGTCCCGTTTTGTGGCTTGTAATAAAAATCAGCACGAAATTGCCAAATTATTTAGATTTTCCGCACCAGCCATATTGTCAAATGAGCAATAAAAAGTGCTCTTTTATGGCCCACATGACAGACTCCATAGATATTTGCATAACTCCAGCGCAGGTAGGCCAACAGAAGGATGCTGGCTTTATAAATTGCTTTTTTATTGAAATAAACAAAAGCCTGCAGATAACTTTAACCTTGAAAAGACAACCTACTGGGGGGGAGTGGGATTACATGGGCATCCCACTTGGGTTTTTGTGTGTATTCCATTCCAGGGAGAAAACATAAATTTCTGGGAACAACAGAATTATTTTGTTGTGCCATTTTGAGGCGACGCCAAAGAAGTTTTTCGCATTCTGTTGCCTGTTGATAAATAAATATGACAACGAAAGATAAATGGCAACAAAAACGGCCAGAAGTAAAGGCAAATGCAGTGCGTTTCATGGGTGTATGATGGGAGATTTGAATGCTTCGATGGTTGATGAATGCTTACAGTTATGCGCTGCACTGTAAACTCCACGAAATCGCATTCTAAACTTGGCATACGGCTATTTGCATAACGAACCGACTGCACTTTGCTCCCTGACACCAAAACATAAACAACCAACGCTCCACCAACGGCGGCACCAGGTAAAAAATAACTCCCCCCCCCCCCCCCCCACATATAATGGTCTTGTGTGCCCGTGTGGGTGTGCAATTTATATTTGATATTTCGGATTTTACATGCATACATATATGGATGTGTACATAATTATAATGCAGCCACAGCCGTCAACAGGAGGTGTCTAAGTACGTGCAAAGCTTTTCGCTTCTCTGACATTCTAGAATAACACAACATATGGATTACAGCGGCTGGCGCAGAGCAGGAGACCAGACTTGGTTGGCACCCATTAGGGTACCCTTTTCCGCCACAGAATTACAAATAAATTAGTTTCCAAAATCACATTAAACGCTCTCTCTTCCTCGCTCGATACGACCAATTGAATGGATCACAAACGGCACACAAATCTAATTCTAGTTCGCCTGGAAATCGAGTACACCCCTCGGCCAGGGTATGCGTATACGTAACAGCAACAAGGACAACAATCAACTGCAATCAAAATAGAAAAGCCGCACAATTTCCCTGGCATCTGGCATGATGCAATATTTCCATAATTTTCCTGCAACCCCACCCACACCCCACGACACCCACACAACACGTTTTCCATTTGGCTTTGCATTGTTGTAAATGTTTTACATGCCAAATTATGCAAAAATACAATACCACTCGAACTCGTACATATTGAAATATTTTCAACAGAGTTCCATCCATAAATACACCGATGCCGACGCCGCTGCCATGATGCCATTCTACGACCGACTGTAATCGATTTGGAATATTTGAATTTTGGAATTTGCCTGTCAAAGACCAATAATGACATGTCACGCTGTTTTTGCAGCTCCTCCACCACCCTTCACCCTCTCCTTTTCTCTTTTTCTCTGTTGATTTATTTTTGCTGTTGGAAATTTGTATTTGTTTTTTTTTTTTTTTTGTTGCTGAAAGTGGGAACAAGGTCATCGTTGTTGCACGCAGTTGATGGGAATTTCATGGGAATTAAGTTTGATTTGATAAAGGTCATGATTTGGTTCGAGTGTGTGTGTGTGTGTGTGTGTGTGTGTGTGTGATGATCTGATAACGGCATTTGCAATTATGACAAAACGTAAAACGGTTTAAAGTGTTTTTTGAATGATGGAAAGAGTATGCAAATCGTATCAATTGATTGGCTTCCTTGTGTGTGTGTGTGTGTGCCTCTGAGGGGATGGGATTTTTTTTGGACTGCATTCAATATGGTGGATGGATCCTATGGATCCTAATTTTCTTTGGTTCAAAAGATATTCTACCCTGCCACCGATCTCCCTACAATATTTATATATTTTTATAAGTAAATTTCAATAAGTTTCTTAGACTTTCAATGCACACATACAACAATCCATTCTTTTCAAAGAAATAAATAAACTTCTGTTTAGTTTTTACATTTTGTTGGTACCAAAAACAATACCTCCAATTGGCCTTTCATGTAATTGCATTAACATACCAAAATGTTGTTGTTTTTATGGGTAACCTTTTCTGCTTATTATTCCACAAAAATACAAGCATATGTTGAATCGTTTTGGGGTCCATCCGCCCCATCAAAGCCACGGTTATAGGGGGCGGCGGCCTGGACCTGGTTGGAGTCCTTTGTATCGCTTTGGCTGGCCAAAAGACCATTAAAAATATTTTTTCTGCCCATTCAGCATTCAATAGAAATTTACATCACGTCTGAAACCTGTACATACACGCACAAAACGCATGTCCTTCCTTAGTCCTTTCCCCAGCTAAAATGACATTTTGTGACACTTTTTTTTTCGTAGGTTAGCTTAGGTTTTACCTGACAAAAACCCACCAGGAACGGGGAAGCAGAAGCAGCCTCAAAGTAACAATAATAAAAGCCGAACAGAAACCAAAAAAAAAAAGAAGGGAGAGAGGAAGCGAAGCCCCGAGGCAGGAAACTATATTGCCACATAGGCAATTTCATTGTGCTATAAACATATATTCAGATAGTCGGGACTGGAACCGGACCGGGACCGGGATCCTTGGCAAATTGGTTTACCAAGTTTACCCTTTTCACAGGACTTTACGCCCAACGCCCAACCCAGCCTCCAAGCCCAACAAATTGTAGTTTAAGAACTTGTTATACCCGACAGTCGCGGAGTAGTACAGGGGTATACCGTATTCGTGGATGGGCACAGACCTTGAAGAAACCTACTCCCAACTTCAAGAGATGCGGCTCCTTGAAAAGTACTGAAAACGTTCGACTTATGGAGCCTCCGTCTTCGAGTTGGATGCAATGTGCTCCCTAAACGCTGTGGCCCCTCTTGAGTGGGTATCTTATAGTCGTAATACCCCTCAATACCATAAACCTCCATAATATTTTCCATGGTTTTCTCTGTGGCTGCCTTTCAGGTAGACAGGGGGTCAGGGGGTGTCCCTCTTGGGGGCTGCACAATTTACTAATTACCGCAATCAAAGTTTACTCTTACAGCTTCAAAAGCACAAAACTGATAAATTATAAATTAAAGAGAATCTGATGGAAAGTTCTCCGCTGCGCTCCCTCTCTCTCTCCCAGCGAATGGTTTTTCTTTTCACGTGCATAATTCACAAGTTGAACTCTCTGGCGCTGCCGATATTTCAATTACTTCGAGGCCTGCACCCTCCCTGCCCCTCTTTAGTTGTCTCTTTTCTACGGCCACAAACAATTTGAATTGAGCTTAGTGCCCGAGAGTACTTACTCTTTGGGTAGGCGGTTTTGTCTCAGGGCGAAATTAGTGGCCAGCACTGTGGCAGATTACAGGGCAGCCCAGAATCTACTTCAAACAATTATTTGGCCAGCCCCAGAGAGGGGCCCGGGCTGGCTTTTAATTTGGTTAGCCAAGGCCCATGAATAATGCATGCCGGCAGCAAGCAACCGAAAAAAAATAACACTGCAAAAGCGACCAAGGAAGAATTTTCCCTCTTCGTTTTCTTTCTTTTCTTTTTTGTATAATTGCAGGGCGCAGAAATTTCGCTTAGAATCTCCTCGGGCCACATAATTGCCGAGTGGTGAAGGGGGGTGGGGTTCAAAAGTAAAATGTAAATTAAACATTTCTTTTTTTCCCATCTTATTCGCAAGTAAAAATATTCACCTGCTCCAATGGGAGCCACTGGGGCGGAATGAGTGAGGCCAGAGCTAAAGGCTAGAGAATTCTTTACTTTCGGGTGGTAGGGAGGCTCCTGGATGAGAAGTAACACATCTGCAGTGGCCAAGGGATAGTGGGAGAAGAGGAGATTGAGACTCTTCACAAATGAAGAAAAGATTCTGGTGCAAGGCAAGGCCCTACCTCGAAGATACAAAATTAAGATCAAGATCAAGAGGTCCATGTGGGACGAACCACCAAAGGACTCACCCGATGCCAAAGCCAGTTCAAAGAAAGAGAATAAGGAAATTTTGCATGAGCTTTGCTTCGTCCTTAATCCCGTTCCTGTCTTTTCATCAATGCCTGAGGCAGCTGAGGCGGTCTCAGAGTCTAAAAGTAAGTGAAGAGTCTTTGGCGGCGAGCTGAAGTCGGTCCCAAGAAAGCAACAATAAAATACGATGCTTGCTCGAATCCCTCGCTCTAGCGAATGGTTCAAAACGGAATGCCCAATAGTAACGAGTAAAGAGGCAGTAAGTGACGAGGCTTATTTTCACCGAGACTGGTACCGAGAACCGGGCATTTTTTCTCCCAGTCTGGAACCGAGAGCCGAGGCATATTTTCTCCAAGACTGAGACGGAGAACCGGGGCATATTTTCTCCAAGACTGGGTGCGAGAACCAGGGCATATTTTCTCCAAGACTAGAGGCGAGAACAGGGGCATATTTTCTCCGAGACTGGGACCGAGAGCCGGGCCATATTTTCTCCAAGACTGGGAGCGAGAACCAGGGCATATTTTCTCCAAGACTGGGACCGAGAACCGGGGTATATTTTCTCCAAGACTGAGACGGAGAACCGGGGCATATTTTCTCCAAGACTGGGAGCGAGAACCGGGGTATATTTTCTCCCAGACTGGGACCGCTAACCGGGGTATATTTTCTCCCAGACTGGGACCGAGAACCGGGCCATATTTTCTACGAGACTGGGACCGAGAACCGGGGTATATTTTCTCCCAGACTGGGACCGAGTGAGTCGAGTCGAGTCGAGTCGAGTCCAGGCATCGGTCTCGTTCTCGAGCAGCATTCGAGCTTGTTCCTAATGCAATATCCTGGGATTTCTTAGTCTCTGGCCTAACCAAAGTCCCGTCTCTAGTATCGCTAGACCAAAAACCCAGAGAAACATATGTTTGGAATGGAATGAAATGTTTGGTGCTTCAGCCTTAACCTGACCACGCTTGATGCTTTTTTAATTGGACAACCATTGAAATGTTCTCATATCAAAAATGCGAACGAAAATAATTGCAGCCCAAAAAACATGCCTGCACAAAATGTATATTAAAAGAATGCCAGCGACGGTTATGGTAATGGTAATGTTAACTAATTACAACTACAAAATAATGCCATCAACTTGTTTAGATTTTCAGCTAAAATCAGACACCATTTGATGGGGGCTTTCGGTGGATGGCATCGATTAATTACGCCTGTCAGCGTGTAAATTGTGCTAAATTATAATTATCAATAGTGTTTGCACAAATGACAAACATTGGATATCGCGAATATGTCAAACTCGAATGTCATCAAGGATACAGGACGCGTTGACGCGTCCCTGTGCCCCTCTGCCCCTGTGCCCCTGTGCCCTGTGCCCGTGTGCTCGCATTAGCCAAGCAGCGAACCGACGAAATTGCAATTGTGATATTGACAATAATGCAATCAAATAATCAATCAATTAATGTCTGCTTGAATTAATATCGAATATTATGTATTATCGTCAATGCCATCATTAGCACTAAATTCAATTATATCCCAGGACGAGCGCACCGGCACGGACACGGGCACGGACACGGGCACGGACACGGGCATCCTGTGCCACTGGAAATGATGATTCATCATTGTTAGGGGCAACCCTGCCGGTTGTCCCGTGTCCTGTGACTCGTTTCGTTTGCCTCCCAGGCGGCCTTTGCCCAAGCATCAACTTCAATTTACATTTCGTAAAAATTCATCAAAATTTGGGCTCAAAAAATGTCCGTTTCCGTTTGAGCAATGGATTCGGCACTGCACAAGCTAAGGATCGTGTACGGCAGCGATGGAGATGTCA
The DNA here is from genome assembly GCF_003369915.1 of Drosophila miranda. Taxonomy (NCBI): domain Eukaryota; kingdom Metazoa; phylum Arthropoda; class Insecta; order Diptera; family Drosophilidae; genus Drosophila; species Drosophila miranda. The sequence continues at coordinate 15,696,737 of NC_046677.1, read as the reverse complement.
CCGAGATCTACAGCGATGTTTTCAATCTGGGTTACTATGGGTTTTGGGCCACAATTTTCGCCTTTGCGGTGTTTGCCTTTTTTGTGCTGTACCAGCGGCAGATGAACCGAAGACAGGGCTAAAGATGAGGCGCACTGAAGGACAGTAGACATTTCTCTTGGAAGCCCTTGGCCTTGTGCAAAATAAACGGCGATTTTTGGCCTTCCATCAAGGGTTTAACATGTGATTTTTCGGGTTTTCCGTTTGGTTTCAATCCCCTCAAAGGAGGTTGCATAAAACCCCTTAATTCCATTAATCCAAATTGAGATTTTTTTGTACTTTAAGCGCATTAAAATATGCATTCAAATGTCCCCCCCAACCCCAAAAAAAGGGAGCGCACCACGCTTTGGCGTATAGTTTTTTGTGCTGGTTATTATTCAACTTCATTTGATTTATGCATCATTCACGGGCAATTTATCGACAGAATTGCGTAAAAGGTCATCGCAGAGAGTCCGTTTTTTCGTCGAGCGAAAGAAAGGGCCGTGTGATTGGGTAGTTTATAATGCAGTAAAACATAACTGATTTTCAATGTTGTTTACTCAACTTGCAAACATTTTGATTTACGTGCAGTGGCATATAAATATATGTATGCATATGGGGGCCACATATATGTATATGTACAATGTATCAATAACAATATCAACATTTAACAATAATAAAGAGGCTGGCAGGCAGGGAAGCGTAAGCCGATGCGTGTTTATATATTTACTTAACTTTTACGGCCCCTGCCTTTGCCACAGTGCCACACAGCGAGTATATTTGTTTTTCCGACAGACACATGCACAACTGTACCGAGAGGGCGCGGAGGAGGACTGCAGTGGGGCCAAAGGAGTGATGCATAAATATTTGCATATGTCACACGCAGCACAAAGCCAAAGAGTGGGAGAAAGCGATTGACAGATGCCCCACAGAGAAGTCATTCTCTTATGCCCTTCCAAGGGGCCATAATATACATCCAAGCCCTTAAAAAAAGGGGAAAACATGTACTTCAAAGCCGAATGCTCCTCCTTCTGCAGGGTATCACAAGCTTCGACCCTTGAACCACGTTTTTGTTTCCGTTTTTTTACTGTTACTGTACACGCTGCCACACCTTCTCCAGCGATGCGTGAAGATACAAAACCGCGCTGGCAAACAATGTTGCATCAACTTAATGCCACTTGCCATTGATTGATCAACAAATTACGGGCATTTAAATGCGTTTGCAATGGATATTGGATATACGGATATGCGGATATCCCATGGACAAAGTGAAAAACCCGTAGAGACCCAATTAAGTATTAAATAGCAAAAAGGGTAAAAATTTATTGTGTGTTTTAATGGGACAATTATTATGCCTCGTCTGGAATTTAAAACGCTTTCAAATGCATATTTAAATTTAGTGCCTACTGTTAATCGTCAGGCATTTCAATTGATTGGAAATATATTTTCCAAGCACCAACATTGGGTATAAAGCAGGAGCCTAATGCTCCAGATTATCTGTTGATTATGTGGCTCTCTATTTTGTTGCCTGTCTCCAGTCTGTTGTTCAACATCAAACAAATAATGTTTCTGTTCCACTCATTTCATGTTTCAATAACTTGTTCAAGTTGTGTTTTCGTAAACTTGAGGCTTTGCTCTTCAGCATTTAATATTGGTTTAGGGCTACTCGAGAGTTGATCAAAGTTCTCGCTCGCCGCTTCGCTCTTTCGCGCTGTTTACCTTGCACTTTCAAGCACTCATCGATTGGCTATATTTCTTGTTGGTTTATGGCCACCTTTATAGAGATGGCCAGGCATTCCGAAATCCCATGCGCGCTACGTGCGTGACACATCCTTTTGGTTGGCTTTGGGACTGTACTTTTCTCAATGCTTTGCCCGTATTGGGCGTTCGTGTTTTTCGGCGTTTTTCGGCGTGCTTTCAAGCACTCATCGATTGGCTATATTCTTTGTTGTTCCTTCATAGAGATGGTCAGGAATTGGGTCTTTCACCAAGGCATTCCGAAATCCCTTCCATTCCATGCGCGCTTCGTGCGTGACTCTTTCTTTCGTTGACTTCGGGACTGTACTTTTCTCCCTGCTTTGTTTCTATTGGGCGTTTGTGATGGCCGTGCTTTTCGGCGTGCTTTCAAGAACTCATAGAGATGGCCAAGCATTTCGAAATCCCTTCCATTCCATTCCGTTCCATGCTTCGTGCCTAACTCTCCCTTTCGTTGACTCTGGGACTGTACTTTTATCCCTGCTTTGTTCCTACTGGGTGCTTCGTGTTGGCCGTGTTTTTCCTGCGTGCCCTTGGGCCCATCTCTAGTCTATTATACTTCATCTTCTGGCTGTCCCTTTCGCCGTGTTCATCTTTCATACGCACTCAATATTCAGGCACAATATTCTCGGAAAGTGCCATCATCATTTATGACCTTTTCGTTCCGGTTTTTGTTGCATTTTCTTTTGCGTTTCGTGTACGCATATGCAAAAGCCAAATAGCATTCACTGCTTCTCTCTTTTGCGCTTTTGCGCTTTTGCTCTGTGTCAGCTTTTGTTAAAGCCTTGTGGCTGCCTCCTGCTGTTGCAACTTCAGCTGCTGTCACAGTGTCAAGTGGTGAAGGCGGAGCTGCTTTTCAACTTGAGACAGTGGCCGCAGGATACGGTCCAGAATGTGCTCCTGCTGCTGCTGCTGCTCCTGCACCTCCTGCTCTCCTGCCTGGCTAATGAAACAAAAACAGGCAAGTTAATGTACAGTTGATGTACAATCTAATGGTTCTCATTTCCACACCCACTTCCCCTTCCCGTTCCCGTTCCCCTTCCCTGCATTTCCATTTCCATTTCCATGGCCACAACTGTCGGCAGATTTGCATAAAAAGCTAAAGGACTGACCGTGCTAATTGAGTGACTAAGCGGTTGCCTGGCCAAAACTTTCGACATTCTAATGCCATTGTCAAGCTGCTTTACTTCTGCTCAAACTAGTTAACATTTCCGTTAGCCACTCTAGGCCCCGCACCCCACCCCCCACCCCATTACCTGGTGAGTTCTCATGAATATGCCCTTTTATAAATAATTCAAGCGCATTTAGTGATAACTCGGCCTAAGCCCTTCTTCTTTTTCTGCGAGTCCCAGTTACCATTTTGTAGAGCAAAATTAACAGAGCGCATTGAGTGGACCCCACTGGGGGCCCCCCCAGACAAAAGGCAGTCGAAAACTAAAGAGAGAAATGTCAAAGAAGGCGAAGGAGATGTCGGTGGAGGCGGAGGCGGAGAGGGCAAAGCAGCTGCACAGGAATTGACGGAAGTCAGCTTCTCTCCCCCTCCTCTCACCCTCCTTTCATTCTATATGCAAAACGAAAAAAGGTTGGGTTCAACAGTTCGATACGCAGAAGGTGAGAGAAAAAGTTGTGATATCTCTTTGAAGTTTTTGGTGATTCTTGGAAGTTGGCAAAGTGTTTCCGAGGATTTCATCGGAGTGGCCCGGGGCTTAGAGCTGGTCACCATACATTTAGGTTGTTTTTTCTGCAAATATATAATGGATATGGGTACATGGTGAACAGTAGTACATAGACCTTTATTTCTAGCAAATAGTAAATTCTCTTTCAATTTATATGAACTTATCCATGGCTTGAGGTCTCTAATGGCTATATACATATTTATACAAAGGACGGACCTCAGCGGGACCCCACATAGGCCACAATAGGGCCCTTAGTTAGCCGGTTAGGGGGTGGTATGGGACTTTAAAGTCCTCTAGAATCGAGTTGTCCTCTTGGAGGCATCTTCCAGTGATGCCAGCGCCTCGATATTTGGTATCCTTGCCCTTAAGAGAGCCGTAAGATGCTCCAGGGTTTCGTTTACCCCCAGGCTCATCAGATTTTCCACAGCTGTCTCGTTTGGTGATGCCTAGCATATTTATACATAAATTTCTTTAAATAAATTTTTAAAATAATTATTTTGTTAGCAACCCTCGCTGTGCAGCGAATCATATTTTTCGGCCATTCAAAATCATGTTGCTTGTAATTATTCAAGCATTATTTATCCCATAGGCAGCTGCTGCCGCACACCCTTCAACCCCTGCCCTGCCCAGCCCTCGTTCTGTGCCACCCCCTGACATTCTTGTATGGACTTCCACAAAAGTGTTGCCTACTTTTCAGCGCTTTACAAATTACCAGCGCTCTCGAGGAGCTTACACCAACACCAACAACGGCAGATACAAATCCAGTCACTGGATAACACAATTTACAGTTAATCTAAATTGTTTTGGCTTTTTATTAGCCACAAACAACAAAAGCAGAAGAAAGAAAATAAGTTTTTTCTGCGGCGACTGCAACTGAACTTGATAAAAACTTGAACAGAGACAGATGGGGGATGCGGTGATGCGGGGTTGGCGGGGGAGTATTGTGTGGGGGGGGAGGTACATGATATAGCTACACCAAAAGTGACTTTATTATAATTTTCAACTTTTGATTTACTGCAAGGTCCCCGCAGTCCCCCCAGTCCCTCCCAGTTCTTCCTTGGGCGACAGAGCACAAAAGCCCACACAAAATGGGGCTAATTTTTACACACACACAATAGAGAAAGAGATAGCAAGTCGCACACAATTGCAAAAGTTTTTTAACATAAGAAGAAAGAAAAAAAAGCGACACGAACAAGCCAAGATTTCACAAAATTACAACAATAAAAGCGAGCAATAAAATTAAGCATTGTAATATGGCAACAAAAAACCACGAAAAGGAAAACCAAATCACAGAATTAAAGACCAACTTTGCGTGCGATTTAAACGCAGTTTAGAGGCTCTGATAGGCGGGGACTTGAGGGGTTTCTTGACGAGAAGATGGAAGTGTATACACTCTGGGAAACATCAATTTTTGGGCAAAGATATTCCAATGGAGACAGAAGAGGTTATTGAAGATTGGTATAAAGAAGAAAATATATATCTTGTTTCCTGGCACAATCTATTGCAATTTTCCACCCATTTCCCTTGAAAATTCCACACAAACTGTCGCTCAAAATTTCTCTGGAACTCGACTTAAACGAAGCTTAGATGCTCTGAAGGCAAAAGATTAAAGGACTTTCTTCACGAGAAGATGGAAGGAAGGATTGACCAGATTTAGGATAATTTTTATACCCGATACTCAAAATGAGTATTGGGGTATTTTAGATTTGTGGTAAAAGTGGATGTGTGTAACGTCCAGAAGGAATCGTTTCCGACCCCATAAAGTATATATATTCTTGATCAGCATCAATAGCCGAGTCGATTGAGCCCTGTCTGTCTGTCCGTGTGTCCGTCCGTCCGTCCGTCCGTCCGTCCGTCCGTCCCCTTCAGCGCCTAGTGCTCAAAGACTATAAGAGCTAGAGCAACGATGTTTTGGATCCAGACTTCTGTGATATGTCACTGCTACAAAAATATTTCAAAACTTCGCCCCGCCCACTTCCGCCCCCACAAAGGACGAAAATCTGTGGCATCCACATTTTTAAACATACGATAAAATCAAAAACGCAGAATCGGTGAGGATGACCATATCTTCTACAGTGCAAAATCTGAACCAGATCGTATAATGATTATAGCCAGAATCAAGAAAACAATTTCATTCTTTCTCGCTCTGTCTCTCTCTAACACACAGGTTTCATGGTCGGTTTTGTCAATTGCAAAATATGAGTTCAAGGATCTCAGAACCTATAAGAGCCAGAGCAACCAAATTTGGTATCCACACTCCTGTGATATCGCACCTTGACCGTTTCGTGTCCAAATTTCGCCACACCCAGTTCCGCCCCCGCAAAGAACGAAAATCTGGGGCATCCACAAATCTCAGAGACTATTAAGGCTAGAGTAACCAAATTTGGTATCCGCACTTCTGTTAGATCTCACTATAAAACGTATATCTCAGAATTTCGCCCCACCCCTTCCGCCCCCACAAAAGAAGAAAATCTGTTGCATCCACAATATTGCACATTCGAGAAAACTAAAAACGCAGAATCATAGATAATGACCATAACTATCAGATTGCTGAATCTGGATCAGATCGGATCATTTTTGTAGCCAAAAGCAAGAAATCAATTTGCAGTGGCTACGCAGCGCCCGACGTCACGCTCAGACTGATTTTCTGTCTCTCTCGCACGCACTCTTTGTCGTGTCGTTCAATATTAGCGGCGTCTGCCGGAGGAGAGCCATACTGACTTAGTATCGGGTATAACTGTAGAGTTGCGGTGTCCGCAGCAACTCACAACGTTCCACCTCGTTCTTTCTTGATAACATCAAAGATATTCCAATGGAGACAGAAGAGGTTATCAAAGCTGGGGATAAAGTAGAGCATATATATCCCATTTCCTGGCACAATCTGTTCTACGTTGCCACTCATTTCCCTTGAAAACTCTCCACACAAACTGTCCCGGGCACTCATTAAGCATGGCGAACACCTAAAACGAAATCGGAGACTGAATCTGAATCTGAAACGCGGCCAACTGTTGCTGCCGTTTCCAGCTCCATTGATGCTGGTGCTGGAGCTCTTGATGAGTATTCAGTTGAGGACATGGAATGCAGGAGTAGCAGGTCGCAGTTTGGGCCAATTATACGGTTTGTTAACACACAAAACAGGCAAAATGTAATTACATTTTCAGCTGACGGCGAGAAGGAAATAGTGGGTGAAGAGGTGGCAGCTACCGTAAAGGGATGCCGCCTTTTGAAATCCGATTTAATATTGTTAACTGTGTGCAAAACTTTGTCATTTAATTTTGCAAATTATACTAGAAACGGGATTCGAGTGGAAGAGACAGAGAGAGAGAGAGAGAGAGAGAGACAGGGAAAGAGCTGGGTAGCTGGGTAGAGAGATAGAGATACACGAAACAAGATACGCAGTATGCAAATGTTGAAGACGTTTGCCAAATGCAAATGCAACAGAAGGGGACTCTACCCCCCACCCCAGCCGCAGCCCGTAATGTCGCTTTAATGCCGCTCCAAACTAATGAGCCTACATTAAGGGAATTCGAGAGCGCAGCAATTTGGAGACGCCACCTGCTGCTGCTAGTGCCACACCATTCCACAGGGCAGACCAGACCCATTGCAGTTTGTCACGTAATTTATTAAAATGCTATACGCACGCAGCCACAGAGATACACACACACACACACACACACACACATGCACATACAGCGGGGGGCCTGGAGGTGCTGGAGCAGCTTAAGGGACAATTGGGGTAATCATCGTTATACCATCGTCATAATCAAGGCGGCCATTGTATGCGGCAGCACCTCATTGATTTGCCATTATGGAACGTGCCACCTGCCTGCCCCTTCGATTTAAAGGCAGCGCGTGAATAATTCAGCCATTGAGAGAGCCAACGAAATTATCTTATTTGTGTCGCTAATCAAATTACAATTCACGCTTCAATTTAATAAGCATTTATTAAGGGATTTCTGGTTAGATTTTCTGTGAAATTTAATTAGAATTGTGCGGCCGGCGACAGAACTTTGGCTGTCCGAAATATCTTTGGAATGGAAGAAACTTTCGCTCTCTCTCTGCCCCGCTCTCTCCCCCCCCCCCCCCCCCCCCCAGAGATATCGCAGCAGTTCCCTTGCACTTTTGCATATCCCTTTGGCTGTGCTCCATTCCCTTTGTAATATTTGCACTTGGCAAGAGAGAAGAAGGACTTAATGAAATTTCTGCGGCTACTCAGTGAACCAACGCAAACAACAGAACAATGTCCGCTATGGGGGGTGGGGAGGGGGTGGAGATGAGGGTGCTGTCAGCTTAACCCAAAATTTTTGGGGCATGGAGCGGGCAATGCGGCATGAAAAATTTTCTGTGTGTGTTGTGGTCTGCTGTGGCAGCATCAAGCGGGCCCAAATATTGACTTAACCTGAACCGAACCGAACCGAACCAAACCGAACCGAATCAACTGTTCTATCTGTGTATCTATGTATCTGTATCTGCATCTGTATTGGATGTTTTGATCTCATTATCAAAGTGGCAATGGATTGGAAGGGCTGTGTGCGAAATCAGGGACGAAAAGTGCTTGTTAAGGATCCCAAAATTGATTTCTAACCAGAACCAGGCCTCCATTGAAGCTCGTTGTGTTTGTATTGCACTTGACACATGCTGTAGCCATGCGTGAATCTTGCCTCTAAAAACCCAACTTTGAAGAGGAAGACAAGCCATTAATTGATTTTCAACACACTTCAATGAGCAGTCAAGAGGGAAAGTGAGTGGCCAGCTCAGACGGCACGCCCCCTGATGAACAATGCGAATGCCCTGGAATGGTGGCAGCGTGGCAGAGCAATAAAATAACAAAAGATACGAGAAGAATTTTTGCCTGATACATGTGGGAATTGGTGGGATGCCAGGGAGGAAAAAAGGGTCTGAAGAGTTAACAGAGCGACAGACTAAAAGATCAAGAGGGTCTGTAGAGTTAAAAGAGCAAGTGGCAGAGGTAGGGTGACTAGCAGAAGATCTACAGGGTCTGTAGTGGTAACAGAGCAAGTAACAGAGAGACAGACTAGCAGCGGATGACCTGCAGCGTTTGGGGAGGTAACAGAGCAAGTAACAGAGATGGAGGCGGGGGCAGCGGATGATTAACTGGCTCTGTAGAGTTAGCAGAGCAAGTAACAGAGCGAGCGACTTGAAGCGGACAGTCTTCAGGGTCTGTAGAGTTAACAGAGAACGTAACAGAGTGAGAGAGACTAGAAGCGGATGATCAGCAGGCTCTGTGGAGATAACAGAGCAAGTAACAGAGAGACAAACTAGAAGCGGATGATCTGCAGTGTCTGTAAAATTAACAGAGAAGGTAGCAAAGATCTGCAGAGTCTGTGGATATAACAGCGCAAGTTACAGAAAGAGAGAGAGGGAGTGACTAAAAGCGGCCATCGCTTCTAGCCAAGAAAGGTGAGAGCCAAGCTACAGCGATCTCTATTAAGCCACAGGCATTTGAAGAGCGGAAATTTAATCGATATAAAAATAAATAAACGATATGACGTTGATTCGACCAATTAATGCTTATAAAATAATGCTGTTTTGGAATCATTTGAATCATTCATCTGAAAATAACATATCCCATCCCTTAAAAGCAGGCCATTCGCCTTGTTTGGCTTATAAATCCTCTGCTGTTAGTGGATAATCGTATTGAAGATGTGCCAGAGAAACTACAGCATTCTCTTACAGTTTTCTGAAGGAAACCTTCAGCGTTTGGTTGTCTGGGACTGCCTCTATTATACTTTAATTCAAGTAAAATCCAGTCCCTCACCTCTCATTCGGGTAGAGGGTATTTCGGGGAGCTGATTTGCGGCATTCCAGGGGTCTTCTACTAAGTAGACCACATCACTGCCGGCGGCCCCGGCCCCGGCCCCGGCCATGTCAGACCGCGCGTGGCCAACTGACAATGCCAGGAGCAGAGGAGCTGAAAGCCAACAACAACAGTGGAAAACGTTAAAAAAAAAAAAAAAATATATATGAAGAGGGAAACAGGAAACAGCGGGGATGAGAAAAGAAAAACTGAAAACGGCTGCTTTGCATGCCAGGCGATGCGCTGTGCCAATTTTTCAGTTAAAAGGCCGGAAAAAAAATTGCTCGAAAGCAATGTAATAAATGCGTTTGACGGGGAAGATGGAGACCCATGATGGTGTGGGCTGGAGAAACTGGAGAAAAGGAAGAGGAAGAGTCACAACTGATGAACAGCCGCAGAGGAAACGGGCGAATAAAGCGACCAACACGATAGAAACAGAAACAGAGACACACGCAATCCACTTTTGCCTTTGGCCCATAAACGAAGAGAGCGAGCTCCAGCTGCAACGCCACCTCACCTTTCTTCCACCCTGCCCAGAGTGTTGTCATTCGCAATGCATTCCAGAACATGACGAAATAGGATGGGACAGGACGGTAAAGCTGGGGACTGCCGGTCGTGACGGGCGGGGGCGCTGTGGACTCAGGTTTGGGGTCACCTGTGCACACATTCCTTCGTGCGCCGTCATTTTTATGTGACGCACTTTAAGGAGCGCATAAAAAAGTGGCCAAACCCAATCGGAATGGCAATCTCCCCTGCTCAGCACACGCTCAGTGCTTATGCTGTGTATTTTGATACCCTGTGAATATTTCAAAAATGCTGCAGAGCAAATATTAAATCATATCATCGCATTACATCAAAGCACGCGCTCAAAACGGATGGAAGGAGGCACTGTGTACCGTTTAAGGGGAAAAAAATTTCGGTTTTTTTTACTCGCTCACTCTCTATAAGATTTTCAAGTATTTCTGGATGTTCTGGCTCCACCCTCTGCCCTCGTCGCCATCCATACGCATGTGGCAACCCTGCCAAGGATGGGTTGGCTCCCCAATCCCAGGGTATTCAAAGCTTCGTTTGAGCATACCTGTCCTACCCTTCGCTTATGCTCCTGTACAGTTTGCTTTATCTTTTAGCGTTTTATGTCGCATTTGCGTATGGCAGAGCCAGGGCCAGGGCCAGGGCCAGGACCAGGACCCCCACGCGACTCCAGGTCGCTTTATTGTAATAAATTTAAAACATTTTGCACGCTTCATACACATTTTATGAATCCTGTGAGCCAGAGGGAGAGGCAGAGGGCGAGAGTAAAGTGCAGCCAGCTGAGCATCTTGAGAGTGGAACAGAGAGAGCAAAGATATTTTATTTGGCCATTGAGACACGGCCGAAGGGGGGGGGGTACGCGAAAAAAGTGCAATGCAATTGGGATTTATGCAAATGCTGAAATATATACGACTATGTAAATATATCATTATGCAGTTACGTGGACGTGGATATGTGTGTGTCTTTGTTCCCCCCGCTTTTTGGGAGAAACTTTCGACATAGATTAAAAAATGTCAACGGAATTTATGCGGGATTATGAAACAACAGTAACAGTAACCGTAACAGTCACAGCAGTTTCGAACACCCAGCTTTCAAATCTTTTATGCATATGCAAAAGTTGACATTACCCCATGTGCCCCATATGCCCCATATGCCGCGTGCAACGGCAGCACAACTTTTCCCCACCATTTTCAATGCCACACACACACACACACACACACAGAAAGACACTAACAATGTGCTTCTCCATTTTTAATAATGCTGCAAATGCATATTTTATGATTGCAACAACAACAAAAAATAGGTAAATAGTGGAAAAAAAGTGAAAAGGGAAAACCTTGTCGCAGCTGCACCGTAAATCAGCAAAACGCCCAAGGCCCAAGGCACCGCCACGCCCCGGACACGCCCCTGGCATTTGAATAATGGAGGAACCCAAATGAGGAACGAGGCTATTTGGCGGCGAATAAAATCAGGGATTAAGCTTGCGGATTGCTATATATGTAATCTGCCAAAAAGAAGCAGTGGCCAGGGCCAAAGCGATTGATAAAGGCGGAGGCACCGCCAGAAAGCAGCGAAATGGTGAAGGGAAACATAGGGATACTGGTGCCCCTGTTTAAGTCCTCTTATATATAACAAACTGCAGTGAAAACGAAAACCCACCCGAATCTCAGTCGGAGTAGGCGAAGAGCCGATTGTCATAGTCGAAGAGAAGTTCCATACCCCAGATTTTATTCTCCTTTGAGGAACACAATCAATTGAGTTATTTGCCTGACTATGCTATGCCTGCTACGAGACGATGGTACCTTGGAAGACATACACCTCCACCTCAGAATAGGCAGAATAGGAACCCCTTTTGCACAGGGTCACGCACCACAATAACCCCCTCAAATTCCACAAAATGTTACTGGAAGAACACCAGTCTTAAAGATAGCCTTGAGCGCAATTCAGCGATTGATCGCTTTCGAATACAATTCCTCAATCGCCCACAAAGATCTTTGCTGCATTGGTATCGGTTGGAAAATTGGAAAACCATCCATTAGATGCTCTCAAACTACCTCATTTGGAGCCCAAGTGGTTGATCCACCCATCTACAATCCAGTAAAACTCTATAATATAATGGCGTTCCCTTTTAATTGAAGAAGATTCAGTTTCCCCTTGATATATTTAGGTCGCTTTTCGTTTTCTGTCGCAGTTTGTCCACATCTCAGGCGAAATAAAGGCGCCGAAATGCTTTGCGCAGCTCCCGATTGCATGTGGGGCAGCGGGGGCTTTGAATGGTCGCCGTCAACCACGATAGGCACGGCTCGCAAAGGATATGGCTACATGCTGGGGCCATGGCGCAACCATCGGTGAACTTCTTTCGACACACGCTGCAGAAAGGGTAGGACAGCTTCTCTGTATTCTCTTCATTGGTCTTCTGACGCTTGGCAGCCGATGGTCCAGCTTGATCGTCGTCTTCAGTATCGGGTTGAGTGGATTTGCCCAGTAGCTGAATCAAGGGTTGTCCGCCAGTCGATGCCTGTGTGGTTGCCACTCCGCCAGTCGATGCTTCTCTGAATCTCACTGCTGTAGTAGTTAGTTTGCGCATTGTTTCGTTCGATGGGAACGATATCTTGCTTTTCGTATTTCCCATTTTGTAAAACACAAGAAACTTTTACAATTTTTGTAGTATTTACGACACAAGCTTCTCGACCATCGTGGAGAACGGTGTGTCCAAAGATTTATATCAAAAGATACGCTATGCCCAAGAAAAACTTAGAAAAATGCTGGAGAAGATGTTTGTTTAATTGTTGGATGATGTTCACCATCTCCACAACTTACCAGCGGACTATCATTCTAAGGCAAAATGTTAGTTTAAGCTAAATCACGAACGCCTTAGCCAACCCAACCTAACCCTCGGGGTCGACTTAAAATATCACCAATTCCCCATTCATCTGTTCCCACGCCAATTCTTTGCCACAATCGTAGTTTCTGTCCAAATTTTGTTTACTATTTAACGGTTTTTTTTTTTTTTTTTTTTTTTTTTTTTGTTTTATTTTTATTTTGTACATTCGGATTTTTATATTTCACTCCGATATACTGACAGAATTTAGAGATACGATTGGTATCGATATATTGATTGTATCGGCATCGAAGCTGAAGCTTTTGATTTGTTTTTGTTTTTTGTTTTTATTTTTTCTGAATACATTTTTATACCGATACTCAAAATGAGTATTGGGGTATATTAGATTTGTGGTAAAAGTGGATGTGTGTAACGTCCAGAAGGAATCGTTTCCGACCCCATAAAGTATATATATTCTTGATCAGCATCAATAGCCGAGTCGATTGAGCCCTGTCTGTCTGTCCGTCTGTCCGTCCGTCCGTCCGTCCGTCCGTCCGTCCGTCCGTCCCCTTCAGCGCCTAGTGCTCAAAGACTATAAGAGCAACGATGTTTTGGATCCAGACTTCTGTGATATGTCACTGCTACAAAAATATTTCAAAACTTCGCCCGCCCACTTCCGCCCCACAAAGGACGAAAAACTGTGGCATCCACATTTTAAACATACGATAAAAAAAAACGCAGAATCGTGAGATGACATATCTTCTACAGTGCAAAATCTGAACAGATCGTATAATATTATAGCAGAATAAAAAAACAATTTCATTCTTTCTCGCTCTGTCTTCTCTAACACAGTTTATGTCGTTTTGTCAATTGCAAAATATGAGTTCAAGATTCAGAACTATAAGACAGAGCAACAAATTTGTATCACACTCCTGTATATCGACTTGACGTTTCGTGTCAAATTTCGCCACACCCCTTCCGCCCCCAAAGACGAAAATCTGGGCATCACAAATCTCAAGACTATTAAGCTAGAGTAACAAATTTGTATCGCACTTCTGTTAGATCTCACTATAAGTCGTATATCTCGAATTCGCCCACCCTTCCGCCCCACAAAAGACGAAAATCTGTTGCATCCACAATATTGCAGATTCGAGAAAATAAAAAGCAGAATCATAGATAATGACCATATCTATCAGATTGCTGAATCTGGACCAGATCAGATAATTTTTATAGCCAAAAGGAACAAATCAATTTGCACTGGCTACGCAGCGCCCGACGTCACGCTCAGACTGATTTTCTGTCTCTCTCGCACGCACTCTTTGTCGTGTGGTTCAATATTAGCGGCGTCTGCCGGAGGAGAGCCATACTGACTTAGTATCGGGTATAACTGTAGAGTTGCGGTGTCCGCAGCAACTCACAACGTTCCACCTCGTTCACTCTATTTTTATATCAATATAAAGAAAATACATTTTAAGACCTCCATCGATAAATAATTAACCAAAATGGTAGCGGAAATGCATCGAAACAGAGCAAGCCATGAATGCTCAAAATCTGAGCATGAGCTGCAACTTTGGTTTAGGACCCAGAGCTATTCCCACTGGCAGAGCCACTTTGACTGCCACAGCCACTGCCACTGCCACAGCCATGGCTGCCACTGCCACAGCAGTAAAATCAACAACAAAAACCGAAGCTTCATTATGAGAGTCAGAAATTGTTATGAAAATTGACTTTATAGCCTCGGGCAAAACTAATTTTCTGCGCTCTCTCTCTCTCTGCGTGTCTCTCTCTCTCTCTCTCTCCTTCTCCGACTGCAGTAAGTGGCATAAAAGTCAATCGGCAGCGTGTGTACTGGTCCCTTTCCGCTTATGCCTTTTGCTTTTTCCAACCGAGTTCGGTTATTATGTCGGTCCTGCTCCTTCATCGATGGGGCAGAATCGTTATCATTTGACTGGCCATTTGCTGCTTATCAAAAGCTGATTGCAAATGCCTGCAGCCCTCCATCCGCCACTGTTTCTTTGGCTCCTCTTCGGCTTCTGCTTCTGCCTCTGCCTTCGGTGTGGAGGGGGCGGGAAAACCTCCTTTCTTTGGGGAAAAACTTATTGCACTTGATTCAGGCAAGACACGCCAGTCATTTTTGCTTATTGTTTTCCACTCGTACCCCCCAAAATGGTATTCACTCTCTCGAGTGTTTCTATAGCTTCTGGAGCCACGGCTGAAGCCTTTTCCGACTTGTTATTGCATATAAACTTTATAAATCTTTTGCTCGGTTAAACTTTTGCAATTGAGTTGTGGATACAAATTAACTCAACTTGCTGTGAAAACTTTTCCTAAATAGCAACACAGTGGCAGGCAGCAACAGTGGAAGCTCGGGCACTGCACACAGTGCGGCAGCTGTGGCAATCAACAATAACATTTAGCTACAGTAAATCAAAAGTTTTTCGAGGCCCATTCTCAACATTTCCAAAGTGCCGGCTGGCCCTCTTGGTAGCCCACCTCCGCCCACCATCCACTCCATAGGCGGTCAAAACTTATTTGGTCCCTGGACCGAATATTATGGGAAAATTCTCTCGATTGTTGACTTTAAAAATAATTACGTTTAATGGAAATATCATTGGGTTGGGAGTTTTTTAAAGTAGATAATATGGGAGGAATTGTAAAGTTTAGGGATTCAAGGGGCATATTTTTATCGTGTTAAAGATTTAATAAAGGTATGGCAGTTAATTAGAAAAAATACCTTTTAATTTCAAGCATCTCAAGGCATTATCTTAATCGGAGAAATTTGACTGATGAATGGGCTCTACAATAGACCTATTACTGGGTCGAAATACAGATTATTAGATTACTTTATCCACAATGTCTAAAAACTAAATTTTTAATTAATATTTTTTGTATTTTTAAAGAATTGAAAAAAAATTAATATGCAACAACTGTTTTTTTTTAAGTTAATTAGTTTTAGTGCGTCTATTTTAGTTCCCAAAAAAAATACCTTTCAACTTCAATCATCTCCAGTCCTTATCTGAATCCGAGAAATTGGACTGATGAATGGGCTCTACAATAGACCTATTACACGGTCGAAATACAGATTATTAGATTAATTTAGATCATATCTAAGATTCACAATACCTAAAAATTAAATTTTAAATTATAACTGTTTATTTTACAAGAATTATAAAATGAACATGCAAAAACTTTTCTTTAAAAAAATTAATTAGTTTTAGTGCGTCTATTCTAGTGACCAAAAAAAAAGGGACCTTATCTTACACAGCTTTAAGAAACTATTTAAAAAATATTATTTTGCTAAATTTCTCGACTTTTTCGAATAATATATTTGAAGAGTGATTAAATAACCAAGGTTTTAGCATATTAATTTTTTGTTTAATTCTTTAAAAATAAAAAGTTATACATAATTCAAATTTTAATGCAGGGATGGCTGCGTCTAAACTATTGACGAGCAGTGTATGTACAATATACACACTCAAAAACTGTAACTGCTAAAATTAAATTGCTATAAAATTGTTTGACAAAATCTTTAGACACTCTTTCTAGAAAAATCAAAGTCCTTCTGTTTTGCGCCTCAAAAAATGTATAATTAATAATATTACCTCTCGTTAGGCTACTGCCTTTCACCAACAATAAATGCAACCAAAAAACCTGATTACTAACCAAAATTGGAAAATTAAATCAAAGCCGACTGGCAAATGGCTCGCAGCAACCTGTCGTGCCGTGCCAGAATTTTCCATCCAAGTGAATCAATTTGCTCGGGCAGGTGGGCGACGTAGAGCCCTAGCCCTGGGCCCTGGGCAACGAAGAAATCTAATTAGCCATTTGTCGCCCCACGACTCACAACTCACAACTCACTGAACTGACAGAAGGGAAATCAAAAATGGAAAGACAGCTTCAAATTGAGACGAGTCTGGCAGTAACTCAAAGACAAACAAATCGACAAAACACCGACCTAGACGGCACTCTTAATTGCGGCAAGGAAATTTATGTTACTTACTCAGGCTAACCCGAAATGGGGCAAACAGCTCTCGTTCCGTTGCCATCAATTTTAATCGAAACGGAACCCCAAAGCGGGCCAGAGGCCACGGAGGGCAGGGGTGGCTAATCAAATCGAAAGATGGACACGTGCCGGACCGCACTTAATTGATTTCAATTTGGGCACTCAAAGTGCCACAAATTACAAGTGCGGGGGGCACTCATAAATTTGCGTTGGAGGAGACACTTTGGACTAATTTGCGACACATTCACGTCAAAAAAGACCAAAAAAAAGGAAGGAAAACTTTACCAGCGAAGAAAAACAACAACTGCGCCAAAAGGGAAATGACAAAAATCAGGCAGCCGCTCAAAAACCAAAAGAATTCCATACAAAAAAAAAAGAGGCAGGGAAAATGGAAAATGGAGAATGGAGAATGGTGGAAAAAGCGTTGAAAATTAAGTGGAAATGAATTGCTCGCTTGAATTTCAATGGAGCGTCCGGCACGTTAATGTTTACTCAAGTGGAAATCGAGTCACTCGCTATGAGCACCCCCACTGCCACGTCCCCAGTCCCCGCAGTCCCCCAGTCCGTTTCCGTTCAAGAACTTTTCACGAAAAACCACAAAAACAAAAAAAAATACAAGAAGAGAAGAGAAGGCCAGCTGTGGTTAGGTCGAAGCTGTGGATACTCTTTGGAGATCAATGGTTTCTAAGGGAAGCTACATTTTAGACAAAGGTTTAAAGAGGGTCGAATATATTTGGAAACAGCAAACAGAGAGCAGGCTGTAAGCCTTTAAATACCTCCCTTTCTGCCTTACAAACATTGGGCTAAAATCCCCATACCCTTAGCCAGGGTTGCGCAAAGACAACCAGCGAAAAGTCAAGCAAGGGCTGCTGCGGCAAAAGCACAAAGAAAAGAAATGGAAAAAGCAGAAAAGCAATTTCTAACTGGCTGCACGGACTGCCTGACTGAGTGACTGACTGACTGCCTGACTGAACGATGTGTTTGGCGTTTGTCATCTCAATTAGTTTGGGGTTTCTGTGGGTGGAGATCGAGCCATCTATCAACGTAAATTGATATTCTTATCCGCAGAGCAGATCTCGAGAAAGTTTACAGGAGATTCTACAGATTCTGCCCACTAAAACTGGTTTCCAAATTGATTTTTTATAAGCAAACCTTTGGGTAGTAAACCTCAAACCGCATGTGTGCGACCTTCATTGTATAATTATGAAGCTTATAATCCTCTACCAACTTTTGTAAATTTATTATGGCCTGTCTAACTTTTGGCTAGACTGAAAATCAGTTCTATATGTTCTAAATAATCCCCAGAGGGAGCACCGCCCCCTCCCCCACTTGTCAGGGCATTAAAACCGTCTGAGCGCACATTTGTTCTGGAGTTTTGGCCATAACCCGTAAGCCATAACCGTATTTAGCCGCAAAAATCCGGATCATGTTCGAGTTAGTTTATTACTTCATTTTTAGTAGCTGCCAATTTCAGGCGACAAAACACACAACAGAAGACCTGAGCAGGTCGGGGGGCAGGGGAGCAGTGGAGCAGGGGGCATGTGGCTGAGGCTGTGGCTGTGGCTGTAGATGGGCAATGAACTCTGATCCTGGACCGTTCTACTTATGTCCAGGATATGAACTGCACTTGTTACGCACCCAACTAGCCCACACTTTCCCCGTTTACCCTTCCCCCCATTTTCCCCACCTCTCGTCTCGCTGGCTCCATGCATTGTCCGGCTTTTATGGCACGTTGTAAACATTGCGCATAAACTTTGCACTAAAGTGTTGTCGTATAAATTGTATTATGGCAGCTCCCTGGTTGGCCATTCCATAAGGTTACCAAGGACGGTACGGCTACGGCTACGGGTACGGGTACGGGTACCCAGGGTTCCGGCATACGAGGGGGACCTCAAAAAAAAAAAGTAAAAGTTTTATCCAACTCGGGTTTTGTTTTACTTTTTAACTTTTTTTTTGTCTCTTGTTAAACTACTGCTTACAGACAGTGCGTTTCATAAGTATAACATGATACAAGAGAGTATCTAAACCTTTTTCGCATTGCCAGAAATATTCTCATATTAAATCGAGTATATTTTTCCTCTTTTTGCACCTGTTCTATTTTAATTTTTTTTTCTTTAATAAAATCGAGTATATTTTTCCCCTTTTTGCACCTGTTTTTATTTTTATTTTATTTTAATTTATTTTTTTACAAATAAAATCGAGTATATTTTTCCCCTTTTTAAACCTGTTTTTATTTTAATTTTTTTTTATTAATTTTTTTTTTTTAATAAATCGAGTATATTTTTTCTCTTTTTGCACGTGTTTTATTTTAATTTTCTTTTTTTTTTTAATAAAATCGAGTTAATTTTCCCCTTTTTGCACCTCTTTTATTTTAATTTTTTTTTATTATTTTTATTCTTTTAAATAAATTGGAGTATATTTTTCCTCTTATCGCACTTGTTTTATTTTTTTTTTTCAAATAAAATTGAGTATAGTTTTCCTCTTTTTGTACCTGTTTTTAATTTTTTTTATTTTATTTTTATTTTTTATTTATTTTTTAATGAAATTGTGTATATTTTTCCTCTTTTTCCCCCCGGTACTACCCCAACGAAACGCACTGTTTACAAAGCTAGATGTTTATCTGTATTGGCTTAGCGTTGCTTTTAATTACAATTGTTGTGGCCAGGTTTTTGTTGAACTTGCCACCGAGCAGCGAGAGGGAGAGGGAGGGAGAGAGAGAGAGAGAGATACACGCAGAACAAAGACCAGAGTCCGCCCCGAGGCTGCTGTTTGACTATGAAAAAAAATTGTTGATATTCGGCCATTTTCGGCAACGTCAGTCTGTCAGTCCGTCATTCAGACCCTCAGCCAGCCAGACAGAAACTTAACTACCTCGTTTATCCCTCAGTTAGACGATTCTCAGTTTTCGGGGTAACTAAATTGCATTTTCACGCCCAGATGCAACGCATTCGATTCAACATTTACAGTTTCTGGCATCCAACTGCCAGGGTGGTCCTCCATGGTCGGTGGTCCTTCTCGTCATCATTGGCACTGGCCGCATCCTTCCTCTTTCACTTACTTTGGCCCTGTTTCCTTTCACTCCTTCTGTTTGGATTTTACACCTCTGCAGAGGGTATGCTAATTTTCATCAGAGCCTTGGAGCGTGCGGTATTTGGACCATTCTGAGGCTGTAAAATAAACTTTCCCTCTGTAATCCCTGTACGTGATGCCAGGAAAAATATTCCACCAATTGCTGAAATTTAGCTTTAGAAGATTCAAAAGGTAATATCCCCAAAACAACTTCCGAAGGGCAACTATCGTCTGATTTCTGTAGGGTATTCGATGTGGCTTCAACCGATGGGGCTGCTGTCTCTTGGTTTTTCGTGGAGACCGACGCATTGTCTGGTCTTGTGGCAGTGAATTGGCCTGATTCGTTTTCATTTCGTGACCATTATTTGGGAGAAAGGAATGGCACAGAAAAGGGACGCTGAATATGCAGAATGCATATCCAATCGCCTCAGCCCTCAGCCCACAGCCCACAGCCCTTCGTCCTCCTTGTTTTCCTTTGGCCCGCCAGACATTTTGCTTCTAAACTCATTTGCATGATTTTTCATTTTCCTCAGACCCTCGGACCCGTACCCCATCGCATCCTTTCGGGGCCGCTCTCTGTTCATTACACAGGCCAACAAATAGGCATCGGAGACCGGTCCAGATGAGGCATCTTTTGATTTTGCTTTTGCTTCGGCATTTCCAATCAAATTTTCGATTTTAATTTCGATGGCAAATGGTTAGTGGTAAACGGTGTGGTTAAGTATTCAAAAGATACTTAATGTTTGAGATACATGGACTGAGAATCTCAGGGGGAGTGCTTTAAGGGGGAAAAAGACTTTAAATCGATGCGAATTTTTGTGGAATGGAATATTAAAGAGGATGTGCCATTGAAATTTCCTGGTGTCATTATTATTGGGATATATTTGATCTATAATTATTAGTAGTCCGTTTCGGTACTTTAAAAACATCAAAAATTACATGACTGTACATTTTTGGTGCCACAAATCCAAAAACAACGAGTGATGGTACCTCCACCTCCAATCAACCATTTGTCGAAATATTCCAATTTCTATTCCAATATTCCTATTCCAAATATTTTAAACAGTCAAGTGCCGTCCCTAAAATCTCCAAAAAGCATGATAAATCATTAAATAAAACCTAAATATTATTCACATAAAAGTACATGGATTTGTGTGGTACAAAAACATTTCTATACCAAAATTACATTATAATTTCATGAGATAAATTCAATATTCTGCTAATCAGTGTAATTCCTTTCACCATTTTGGATGCTCTTGTTATTTGATAATCCAATGGCTAAAACCAAAAATATTTTCAATAATTTAATTGGCAAAACAATGCAAAAGAACCCCAAAATAGAAAGAGATGCACAGCGAAATCCTGGGGGACAGAGAGAGAGAGAGAGAGAGAGAGAGAGCGGAAGACATTGCGTGTGCCGCCGAGTCATAAATCATAGTTAACGGTTTTTTTTTGCGCCATGACTCTTTGTTCTTTTTGTTCTGTTTTGCTTCGTTCATTCATTCTGGTTTGTTGGTGTTCTATTCCCTTTTGCTGGGCCCACGGCGACTGTCAGTTTTGAAGGCCGCGACACGCGCCCGTATCGCTGTGGAGCCAACAGACCGTGGGCGTAGCGGTGACAGTAGATGGCTGATGGGAGGGAGTAGGAGGTGTGTGGGAATAACTGTCCTATTCCCCCTCTCTCTCCGCACACTTGCAGTGCACCAGTGGAGGAGGAGCAGAAGCAGGAGCAGCATCTACAAATTGGCCGCATTTCCTTTTGCGTAAAGTTCGCCCTGGACCTTTGGCCAATGATGATGATGACGACGATGACTCAACCCTGAGGGGGCTTGGCACAGTTCTATTTTTCGTTGGTTTGTCTATGCTCTTGGAAAAAAAGGTATTGGGAGTTTCATGAGCGGTTTGTAATGCACTTATCTTTGTCCATAGCACCCAATCAGCACTTTCGGATGAGCGGAATAGTAAATATTTAGATGGGAGAGGCAGAAACGAAGGAGATGTTCGTGCTTGATGTCCTAGTGGAAGTTGTCTGCCATTTTCTCTGTGATTAACATTCACTATTCCTTAAATTTGAGGGCATCTTTGTCCATAGCACCCAATCAGTACTTTCGGATGAGCGGAATAGTATAAATTTAGCTGGTACTAAATTGCGAGAGGAAGAAACGAGAGGGGTGTTAGTGCCTAATGTGTTTTTGTCTCTGAGATTGAGATCAACGCAATTTCGACTTGCTCACACGCACATTTTTCTTAGCTTGTTGAATTCTGCATTACCAATGGCCTTCACTATTTTAAAACCCACAAAAATCGGTAGCCAAACCTTTCACAATCACAAAACCCTTAATATTACCATCAAAAATGCATTCAAATAAACTAAAAATAGTTGGACAATATGTTGCCCCGAGCTGGAAGGGTATCTGCAGTAAACTGCCTTGCATTTTTGTTGTTTCCCTTTCCTTCAAAGCTTTTGCTGCAATTTAGGTTTTAGTCTTTTTTGTGTGACTGTACTGTTTTTTTTTGCTCTGTTTTTCCTTTTGCTGCATTTGACATTTGGTGACTTTTGCTTGTGCGCGCGTAATTTATGTGAGTTTTGCTCCGTGAAGTTTGTTTTCGGTTCGAGGGCAGTGCCATGAAAGAGGGGCAGTCAGAGTGTGGATAGTGTGGTGCAAAAAAAAGAAGAAGAACCCATAGAGTATGTACTTGAAGTAACTACCAACAAGTTTATATGAAAAGACAGTAGACTGTGGCATCGGCAACAACAACAATAACTGTTGAAACTTTGTCGCATAAGTTTCGCTGCCTCCCATAAGTGGGTTTACTTACCCAGATATCTCTCTCTCTCTCTCTCTATCCCTTAAACGAACTGTTTTTCACCGTTGTTTTGGGAGAGCATAAATCGAATGCTGGCCTTGCACTTCCTGTATCGTCGGTGGAAAACCTCTGGTGTGGGAGCAGCTTAAGTATATCAACATCTTTGTCCTTGTCTGCCTCACAATCAGCTCAATGTTTGTTTGCTGTGTTCTCTGCTTGTTGTTTGTCTGTTTGTTTGTTCGTGTTGTGCTGTGTTTGTCGTTGTCTTTGTGTTTGCTCCATGAACAAACAGTTGGGTTGGCGGTGCCACGAAGGGAGCCCGTGCAATTCATATTCATTAGCTGCCCCATTGTGTCATTGTCATGAAATTGTAATTCTACCGAGTATTCGCTAATAATTAAGTGTTCTCGGGCCACACTGCAGGCCACAACTGTGGAAAGAGCAAAGGAGGAAGGCCAGTGGAGCAGTCCAGTCCAAAGAGCAGTCCAGGTCTAAGTATCAACAGCTGTTGCCCTACAAAAAGGTGATGAAATATTAAGGAATTGCTCAAGATTTGGTCTGTGGTAAAGCAGAATGAAAATATAACAAATTAGTTGCCCCAGAAGTGGTTATAAAATGTTTAATTGAGAGCTTGTCCACTCCGAAAATAAACGATTAGCCGGGAGCTTTCTATAATTAGTGATTCTATCCATAAATCCGGAGAAGAAGGCCTCTTTTTGGCAGGCAGATCAGGAATCTTTCTAGCAGAGAAGACATATCGATAAGCGGGTAAACCCTTCCCCCAAAGAACAAAGACACTCGATGCTAAGGATATGATTTTTCCCAGTTTTTTTTTTATATTTTTTGTGCCAGCTAATTCCATTAATTTTTTGCCATTTAGTTCGTCAAATGCTGTCAGTTGCTCTGCGGTTGTTTACTCCGTTTTAATTGAATTTCCTGTTTAGCTGCAAGTTCCGTCCGTCCATGTCAACAACAACAGCAACTGCAGCATAAAACTGTTAAAATTTGTCGAAAATCTAATTAAATTAGCTGGCAAGAGGTAAATACGTAAACGGAGAAGTAAATGTCAATTTTTCAGGGGTATTAGATGGTGTTTTAGGGGATTTTTATGGCGAGAGTAAACGTTTCTGTATGCACAGATAGAAATATTCGTAATCGCTGATATCCTTATGATATACATCTGCCCTTTGGTTTCAAATAAAATTGCCTATTGCTGGATATTTGATTTGAAAATCGTTATAATAACCTCTACAGAGTGACCGCTCTCTGGAGAACTTTCTTAATCAAAATCTGTGTATGTAATTATGAAGCGAAGAGACGCAGACAAGCCGACACACACAGATACGGCTGGCAGACATCCTGCCAACCCGTTGCACATTGGCCATCCATTTGCCACAGTATTGCTCTGAACGATATCATTTGAATGAACGAATTAAATGTGCGAGTGGACTTCAAAAACAGGTTTGAATCTGTATCCATGCCAATGAGCAATTGCGACATGCTCACACGCACATTTCCATTATCTAGTTGGATTCGGCCGAAATGGGACCCCTTGTGTCTGGATGGCATTGTTCACAGGAACAAACCATCAGAATTTGAACATACTACTGATGAAAATCGGTATGACCACCTTTCTACTCTTCGGCATGTAATACCTTCCAAATATGATAAAACCCAACGAAAGGTGGTTCCATCAAAGTTTCCGACTTATGTAGCCCAATGAGTTACTGTGCCCTATCACTATTACTCCCTATTCTGTTAATTATTCCGCAGAAAGATATCTTTTGTTTAGTAAATCAATAAAAACCGAGGAATAAACAAAAGAAAGATGCTCTAGCCAACAATTATAAAGTACAACAAGTATAAAGTAGGGTAGAATAATCGGGCTTGATAGTTGGCCACGTCTCGAACGCCCACAAAGCAGCCACACACACAGACACCCCACAAGGTGTGCATAGAGAGGGGAGGCGGAGTGGCAGGAGGAAGTATCGGAACAGCAGGGCGGCTGCCAACTTTATTTAACTGTTTGCCAAGCTGTCAAGCGCCAGCTAACTGCCAACACACACACACACTCCCACGCGGACACACACACAAACACACAAACACCCACACACTCAGAAGAGCACAACAGGCTTCCAGGTGATCCTGGTATTGGTTTCGGTTTTGGCTAGTGGTTTGTAGGGGGCGGGGCAAGGTGTACAAGAAGATAGAGACTCGGTAACAGCGGCTGGGTGGATGAGTGGGTGGCAGTGCAAAGCCAAAAAGGAAACGCGGTACATTTGCGCTCAACGTGTTTGCCTTTTGGAACGTTTCACGCTTCGATTGCAGTGCAGGCAAAGGGAGAAAGCAACGGTTCAAACACAAGGGAGAGGAGGAAATAGTAAGGGGTAGTAAACACGAAGCAGGCTTTGGGTTCCACTGCACTTGATACCCTAGCAAATTGATGGTTTATACGATTTTGATCCGTTTTGGTTGAGAACTGATCGTTCCAATGGAGGCACATGAGGCCTAAAGATCTAGGAGAAGAAAAATCCACACCTAATCTTTATGGCATCGGAAATGCTTCCTGGACGTCTTTCCAAAGTCTATATATCCTTTTCAGGGGTATAAAAAAACAGAACATTCGTTTTAATCTTACTGCCACGAACGAGAGCAAAGATGGAGGGCGGCAGGCGGTATAAAAATATACAACAAAAAAATCCAACAAACTGCAGACCAACATCAAGCATATCATAGCAAGGGGGAGCCACCATGGAGATATCTCTCTGTGTGTGTGTGTGTGTGTGTGTGTGGTATTGCAAAAATTAAATTTTAAATATTTATAAACTACGGCCCGTACAGAAGGAGTGTTGGGTGGGCGGAGGGCGGAGGGACTCGTAGGCAAGGAGGAGACGGGCTCTCCAATAAAAGGAATTTGCAATTGGTCTGATTGGCTTTTAATCGCAGCAGACAGTTTTTAATAAATATGCATAACCGTTTGCCATTCCAATTTGAATTGAAATACAGTGAAGGCTGCATTCTGTGGAAGGATCTCCGTCGGTGGGAACACAGAGAAGGCTCTAGTGGGGCTCTAATGGGAAACTGTGATCACCAAGGGCCTACCGAAGCAAAGCTCAAGATCTATAGCCTTAAAGATTAAAGATCATCCCTCTCGATTCTTGCATTCCCAGGTCCAACTTCAAGAGATACAAATTTTCCGCTAAGGGGAAATATTCATCAGCAGAGCTTCAACTGTAGCCCCGCACCATGAGACCAGATTCATTGAAGTGGGCGCTGGCTCAGCTTCTTGCGGAAACGGATGCTGCACCACAGCGTAGCGGAAGACGAGAGCCGAAAGAATCGAGGGAAATTTATGATTTTGCCATAAAATCCTGTTGATATGTGGGTCCGGGCCAGGAAGCGCCTTGCTCCGTCCCCCGTACCCACTTCACTCACCTCACAGCTGTTACTTATGCGCATATGTGGCACGTAGCACACACACGGACACGCATTGCAGACATCCTGCCTCCTCGTGGCACATTGTGTTGCACATTGGATACGAGTCCGGGGTCTGGACTCCCCCCCCCCCACAAGAAATGCAATCGGGCAAACGGCAATTCCGTAAATCGAAGGAGAAATTTTTAGCCACATCAACATCCAAGGAGCGAGCTCCTCACTGCATCGTAGGCAGGCAATCAAACATGCCTGCGATACAGGAAATACTCCGACTACCGAAACAGTTGTTGACTGTTTTCTGGCATCGATCTCATCAGCATCATCATCGCTCTCCGCAAGAACTCGTCGTCATCGTCATCGTCCCTTTATGGTGCTGTTTTGTCGCATCGACTGAGCTCATAAGCAGCCGCGCCACTCGTCATGCGAGTATGCATGCCAGAATCGCTGGGATGCTGATGTACGCTGAGAGAAATTCGAGAATTTCGTCTTTACACTGAGAGGTATTTGGTGGGGAACACACATTTTAGACAGCTGTTTGAAAAAAAAAGTAATGCGAGGAACACAGAGAGCAATCTTTGAGCTTGATATTTTGAAAGGAAGTTTCTGGTTAAAAAAATAATAATATTAATAAATATAAATAATAATAAAGTAATAATAAAAACAAAAATAAAATAAATAAAAAATTAAATAATAATACAAATAAAAAAAGGATATAATAACAACAATAATTAAAAAAAAAAAAAAAATTAAAAAAAATGATTAAGTGAAATAAATTAATACAAATAAATAAATGAAAAGAAAAACCAAAATATTCACATTTAAATTTATACAAATAAATTGAAAAAAAAAAAAACACAAATATAATCACATTTAAATTTAGAATAAAATAAATCAATGAAGCTTAAATAATAAAAATAAACAATAAAAAATAAAATAAACTGGTACAAATAAATTAAAAAAAAAAAAACAAAATAATTACATTTAAATTCATAATAAAATATATCAATAAAGACTAAGAACATTTTTAGTATTTTAAAATTTATATATTTAATAATTTTATAGGTTAATAATTTTGTGACTAGTGCCTTGAATATAAGTACATCTTAAAGCACTAGAATCATAAAAAAAATATATTCCCATTATTAAGTTGTTGCAAAAATGGGGACTAAAAGCTGTTACTTTCATAAATATTTAAAAAAACATGAAAAACTTCCTTTTGCTACTTCCAAAAATCTTTAAAAACTTTACATTCTCCATTCCCTAACCAACAAAGACTTTTGGGTATCGTCTTTATGAAAAAATCCTTTAGTCATTTATTGAAATATTTTGCAAAAGTTATCTACCGCTTTTAGCAGTGCATGGGGGGGGGAGGGGATGGGTGCTCGCTTGAACGGTCTGCGGCAAAAGGCTTGTTTATTTGCTGACAAAATTGTGAAATAATGTGCTGCAATCAATTCGCAATACATGCACTCTGACCCCGCACCCGCCCGCCTCAGTGAGGCGCGGCAACGTTTGTGGAAATGGCAGGCGGGGGGAGGGGCAGGGGGAAAAAATTGTGTGCAGTGAAGTGTTTTGAAGTGGCAGCTGCCACAGAACGAACTCCAACTGCAACTGCAGCCAGCAGCCAGCTCCCAGTGGCCCACTCTGGCGCTCTTTTCCACTGTCAGAGGTAGCATGTTTCTGATGAATATGTTTACATCAATAACAAAAACTCCGGTTCAGAGCATCAATAATGAAGCGTTGCTCTGACTCCACTCCACTCGACTCGACTCCGATTGGATCTTCTGTGCCATCCCCAGCCAGGGACACGTCAAAATGAGTTTACTTTGTGGTCGGTAGTCGGTCTGATGAGCTCATGGAGTACGAAGCATCGAGAATGGAGTACAGAGCACACACTAGACGGAGTGCTTGACATCCTCTAGCCAAACAGCAAGGATTATTGAGGAGCGCCGAGCACTGGGTAATTTGAAAGTGATTCTGTCTGCTTAGTGGAAGGGCGGAAGGCGGAAGGGAATCGGTTTCTAATTTATGAAATGTATTCCCATGAGGAACTGTTAATTGAAACTCTGAAAATACTCGAAAAATGTAAAACAAACAAAAGGGGATGAAAGGGAGCAACGGTTTCTCCTATCACCTTTTAGTACTCAACAAAAACAAACAGTCTCACAATAGGACTCGCTTCGAAACAATATAGAATATCAGAAACACACAATTTATTTTACAAACGGAAAAAATTTCTCCACAGAAAAAACAAAATGAACCCTGAGGACGTGAAGGGTATTTTGAAGGTCGGCAGCAGCGGGGCAGAGCCGCCAGCAGCGGGCCAGAAGACGGCCAAGTTCGATGAGCTAAATGTGCTGGCGACCTTCCATCCGGAGGGCAAGACCTACGGACACATGGTCATTGACGAGCCGAAGACCCCGTTCGTGTTTGAGAATGACTTGCCCAAGGAACTGGACACCGCTGAACTGATAGAGAAGCTGCGCCGCACCTCGCTGCTGACGACGCCCTGCTTTGGCATGGACCAGGACTCCGATGACTCGTCGGACGATGAGGACTTCCCCGAGACCATGGAGGAGAAGGTGCGGCGCCTTGAGTTCGAGCGCCGCCGCAAGCTGCACTACAAAGAGTTCTTCTCGGTACCGCTGGCCCGTCGCCTGATTGCCGACGAGTTCGGCGACATGTCCGACTCGGAGCACAGCTACAAGTCCGAGCCGAGTGCTTGCGTACCCGAGACTTGCCCGAAGGACACGTACGACACCATGATGGGGGAAGACGAACAGGCTCGCACTTCGCACTCGTTGGCCCACGCCGGATCCGAGGACGGCGGGTATTACATCGAGCCAGAGCCGGGCTTTGACCCCAGCCACCCGTGCTACCAGAAGTTGATGGCCGAAATCAACCGTCCAGCCACCGCCGAGACCGGCAAGGCTCTCGATAATGCCTCGGACGGCCAGCCTGTCCGTGTGCCAGATCCCTCGTCCGAGACCGATCTCAGCGCCGATTTGAAGAAGAGCCAATCGGGCAGCACAATATAAAGAGAGGTTAAAGATGTTTGCTTTTTCGCTTGATTTGTTAAAATTCTCATGTTATTTACACAAATAAACCAGCAGCTCATAAAATCTATTGTAAGTTCTAGTTTTATTTATGGAAAATGGAACATCGTGTAGGCCAAGAACCCATGACAGGTGCTCCCCTCCCGAAGACATTGTCAATCCATCAATGGAAAGGTCCTTCGCCCCGAATCCACCCTCAAATAAGCGGCTTAAGCCCATACCTTGGGGCGGGCTAATTGTTGTGATGCTGATATGATTGGACGACTCCCCCGCCCCCGCAATACGACCTCCACTGGCACTCTTCCTGTCCAACTTCATTTGGCTGGTGGAATATTTAATTACGCCTTGACCTGCCTGTAATTACCATTAGCCAGATACAGATACAGATACAGGCAGGCACGGCCCGAACGATGGCACTTGGCCAAAGTTTTGGCTAATAACTTATTTCGTCATTTTGTTTTGTAATTGAAAATTCCTTTTGGCAGGCCAAAGGCTGAGTTTTCCTTCCGGCCTATCGCCAGGCGATTGTTTTGAAACAAATTCATTGTGATTTACTTCGCAGTGCCATTGGGAGGAGGGGATCTGGGCTGGAATCAGATTGTCGGCATTTAAGAAAATGCCTGGGATATTACACCTGAAAATCATTTGAAATAATTATGCAAAATGTTTAATGTATCCGCAAAATGTTCAAGACATTTTCGGTTTTATTATTATTCAGCTTTGGCCAATTCATTTGCAAATGAAAGAACAACACAGTTCTGGCCAAGGATTGCAGGGTGGTGAGCGGAAAGTGTCATGAATATTTATAGGGGTAATGGTATCATTGAATAGATTTCAATTAGATTTATTTGCGAACACTTCTCTGTGCGTGTGGGTGCGGGTTGACAAAGTAGAGAAATGTTGGTGCAGGAAATTGACCTTGGTTAAAGGCAACAAAAGTAATATAAGTATCCAGCAAAGTCAATGGAAATGAAGGCACAGATTGTATATACTGTAAAAGGGTTTGTTATCACAAGATATGTAGGTCATAGGTCAAAGATTCAACAAAGTTCGAAAAGTATTGTGCTTTAATTATGCAATTTTAAGGTAGGAATATACATGGAAGCAATGCTGAACATTGTCATTGGGAAGCAACAATTGCCGATGACCAGCACTTTCGGATAAGCGTTACATTCAATGTCAGATCGCTTTAATTGGCACTTGGAATAATCAATTGAATATGCCAAAAAACTTCAGGAACAGTTTTTGCCGATGATTAGCGCTTTCGGATGAGCGAAAAATTCAGTTCGCTGAGGAAATTTGGAAGCATCAATTGAATATGCAAAAAGACTTCAGGAACAGGCTTTCATTTGGATCTTTGCCGATAATCAGCACTTTCGAATGAGCGAAAAATTCAATGCCACATCTATTCAACGACCGTTGTCATATGGAATCATCAATTGAATATGCGAATGGACTTCAGGAACAGTTTTGTATCCAAGTCCGAGCCGAAGAGCCGATCAGCACTTTCGGATGAGCGAAGCATTCAATTTTTGTCTCTTACT
Organism: Drosophila miranda; assembly: GCF_003369915.1. Taxonomy (NCBI): domain Eukaryota; kingdom Metazoa; phylum Arthropoda; class Insecta; order Diptera; family Drosophilidae; genus Drosophila; species Drosophila miranda. The sequence goes on along the minus strand of NC_046677.1, from coordinate 15,666,203 downwards.
CGAATGCGATACGAAGAAACAAGGCGGATATAAATGATTTTGATTGCGACCTGCTCACACGCACATTTTCTTTATCTTGTTTGTTTCATTCGTCTGTTCTTTGTGTTGTACTCTTTCCACCGACAAGACAAGGCGCCAGCAAACGGCTAAGATGGCAAAAGGAATATCCAAATTGTTGCTGTTATTAATTGCATATTGGCCACGTTTGACAAGGCTTTTAAGTGCATTTAAACCGAAAAACACTTAAAATGGATAAACAACATGGAGGCCACTTAACCCCCCAAGAATGCATGGCGTAAAGCCTTTAATGCGAACTTGCCATTTGGCCAGGACCTGAGAGATGGGCGAAATGAAATTTAAGTTGGCTCCAATTGATGGCCCAGACAACGCAAACGCAGACGCAAAATCCGACCTCGAGCAGTAAAATGCCGCAGCATCTTTGTCCCCATCTGGGTCGCCGGCATCCATCTCCGGCTCCGGGCCGGGCCTGTCTCCTGCTAGGCTTCCGTTTTCAGTCTCCGTAACAATTGCCGTGTACATTTCATTAAGTGCATAAGCCCGTCCGGCTGTCAGCGCTCCTCTGCCCCTACTCCTCTGCACCTCCTCTTTTGGTACTGTTCGTGTGGAGCGTTTTTAAGCCGGAAAATTATTTTTAATGCTATTTACAGGCACAAATGAAAATGCAAGCGCAAATAAAGGCCGCCAACAGTCACGAACTGGCCAACAACTTAACTGGCATAAATGCCGACTGTCCGAAACAGAACAACAATAAGGACTGCTGGACTAAGGACAAAGGAGTGTAGCAACCAAAAGATACCCATTACAATGGGTCCTGGAACCCATAGATATGGAACAATGAAAGGACAGGGAGCCAGTGTGGCCTGGAAGCTTGAATCCGATCACCGAAAACGGTATACCATCTATCTATACCCACTCCAAAGAAACCACCAGGTAATAAAGCACAAGAATACGAAAAAGAAAAGCAAGACAAAGGCAAGGCATAAGGAATGCTTTAAAGCTGGTGCTCGGACCTCAACCTGAACGCGTGTCACTAAAAAAAGTTGGTCTAAATATTTGCGAAAGAATTTCCGCTATTTGCGATGGTATTTCGTGTGGCATGAAGCTCCAGCTCTTCAAGTCCTGTTGCAGCCACGGCACGCAAGGCCCCCCGTGGGAGACAGCAGCGGTTGAAGCGTGTGCTGGGCCACTTGAGTTGCATTTGCTTCGTGTGGCATCAATTTTCATTTTGATAAATTATAAAATGCCCAAGCGATGGCGCAGGACACAGCCTCGTCCCCCCCCCTACACAGCTAAATGGATTGCCTTGGCCCGGCCAGCGTTAACCCATTGAGCGGCCTGGGGATCGCTTGCCTGGGGAAAAGTGATGCAAGTCGCAGAACAGTTTGCCGCAGAATGGATGGTATTATCAATCATAGTAAATATAATCGTTTCTAAGCCACTTTCGAACCGTTTAATATAATTGTTATGACTTACCTAAGGACATATTTTCAATCGTTGAATGTGAAGCTATCCAAGATCTATAAAAACAAAATGGAGTGAGTAAAATATGTGGATCAAGATGGGTTTTCGGAAAAGAGTTATTCATTCACAGAGGAATGATGAGTAAAAACAGCCTGTTATAATATTAATCCTCTTTACAGATCGATAGTTTCTGTCTTCGTTTAAAAGCCAGGCTCCCGAATGATCCCTAAGTCTCATTTACCCCACTCTCAATGGGTTAATGTGCCTAACAGTGCATCAGGGCTAGCAGCTCGTGGCAGCATCATTAGGAGTCCTCCCTCTGCCTCGCCCTATCCTCTATCGTTGCAACGCTCAGCGTCATGTAAATGCAGAGTCGCAAGTGTGGCAAGCAAGTGACATTGTTTAATTGATTGCCACTCGTCTGGGGTCTAGCGCTCGTGTGTGCGCCCCCCGGGCCTGGAGGGAAAAGCTAATAAAGATTTATGTAGTTCGAAGTTTGTTGATTTTCCCGAGTGTCCGGGTCCAAGTACAAGGCACCTGGTTAAACAACGGCTTTTGGGGTGGGTCAGTGTTCTGCGGTCTGGGGTCAGGGTCACGCACAGGTCACCCCTTTTTTTTTCGGTTAGCTGACTCTCTATCGCCTGAACAAATATGAAAATGCACGCAGGACAAAATCGAGCACGTAGCACCTAGGATAAGGTCCAGACTCGTTCCATGCTTGTGTTTATTTGTAATCAATTAACGGATAAGGTAATCTATTAGCGAACCAGCTGTCCCCGTTTCAGGATACAGGACCCAGTGGCGTGACTTGTTTGGTTAATTCACGGCAGCTGAAGGAAGTTTTCCTCCCTAACCTTCCTCTCCCTCCCTTTCCCTGTCTCTGGAAAATTATTTCCAATTGCAGCACGCATGAATATTTTAATGTTTTGGCATAAATTATGGGGAAATTGATTGGAAACGATGAATATGAATGAATGAGCACTGAAATGATGTACAATATTTTTGTTTTTCTAATATAAGCCTTAACTATATCGAGATGTTTTAAGAGCTACTTAAAAGAGGGGCCTCTGGCATACGAAATTACAAAGAATCATCGTATAAATTAAGTCATTGGGCTTATCACATTTACTATATATATTCTATACATTTAAAAAATATCCCTTGATTAAATAAAGATTATACATTACATCGCCAATTGCATCGATCGAAGTGTGGTGCATTTGACATTTTCCGTACTTTTTTAATGATTAGTACCTTTTTTATTATTTATTTATTATTTTAGTATGAATTTATTATTTTTTTATTTTTATTTATTTATTATTTTTTTGTATTTTTATTTATTTATTTATTGGGAATTAATGCCACTAAAGAACTGAAGTCTATACGTATAACCATTACATACAAAAAATAATTTTTTTTTAATCAGAAAGTTGAAAATTGACTATAAATGGTAGAAATCTTCCACTTTGGGTCGCTATATCTTCAGGTATTTATACTCCATCGGAACGCATCAAAAAAGCTGTGAAAGGTCGTGCAATCTTCTCTGTAATCTATTGGTTTCTGTGGATACACCCACTTCAGATGCTGAATAAAAATTGTAAAAGTGCGGAAACACACTAAATTGTATTTTTTTTAAATTCAAAGAAGATTTTGGGCATTATGCTCATTTAAAGCAAGTGATTTACTCATTCAGCCCTACATTCTATTTTTTGCCTCGTGTCTAGAACAAAGTGACTGTCCCACAATCGAATTATTTATATATTTTATATTTATTTGATGAATATATTTGATTTTATTTATTTTATATAATTGTGCATAATTATTTTTGTTATTTATCTTATAGGACATTTATTTATTTTATATTTACTATTTATTTGATGAATACATTTTCTTTTATTTATTTCAAATAATTCTGTCTAAATTTATTCCCTCTTTAAAAGGCCACTTTTACCCTTTAAAACCCAAGTTTTGTTGTCTGTGTTGCTGCTAACACCTATCTGCTTGTGTTTGTTAAATAACCCTGGTATATCTGTGTAAAAGTGTGCTTATAACCAAACATCCTTCATGTGCTTCCCCCCGCACTGTCACTGTCGACTGCCTACTTAGCGCAAATGATATTTCCTCTGCCGCAGTGTCCACAATTTATAACGAATGAAACAAAGTTTTCCCGCCCCACAACCGACTGTCTTTCCGAGAATACTTTCCTGCCTGTTGGGTTAGAGGAGAGGGGGAGGACACTCCGTGTGGCTGCATCTTTATGCGCATATGTAAACATTTCCTGGCTACAAGAAGTGCAAAAATCCCATGGCTAAACTACTTTGGCTTAACACGGCCTCAACTTTTCCAAAAAGTTGCTAAAGTTTTTGCAGCTCCGCAGTAGATACACACATACACTCGCATGTACACACATCTGCAGTTGTATCTAAGTATCTAAAATGGTGTTATAATTCACAACTTGAACCGGAACTGGGAGCGGCAAAACTTTCACTTGACGGAATTCCGAAATTAAATTAAACAAAGTCAAACAATACACAATGTTGGACATTTGTATAAAGCTGTGAAGAGTATTTTGAGGGGTTTCATCGGTGCGATTAGCCGATAAGTGTGGGGTCTTTATTCATTTTTGTGTTGAATAGTTCGGAGGTTTCTAGGGATGGGATCATCGCTGAGCGCTCGTCGTTGTCTAGGGATGGGATCATCCTTGAGCGCTCTCGTTTTCTAGGGATGGAATCATCGTTGAGCGCTCGTCGTATTCTAGGGATAGGATCATCGTTGCTCATCGCCGTTTTCTAGCGATGGAATCATCTTTGGCTGCTCGTCGTTTTCTTCGGATGAAATCATCGTTCATGCTCGTCGTTTCTTAGGGATGGGATCGTCGTTGCTCCTCGTCGTTTTCTGGGGATGGCATCATCGTTGTTGCTCGTCGCTTTCTACGAATGGTATCATCGTGACTGCTCCTCGCTTTCTAGGGATAGAACCATCGTTGAGCGCTCGTCGTTTTCTAGGAATGGGATCATCGTTGCTGCTTGCGATTTGCCTACAAAAGCTGTACACCAACCCACATAAGTATCTCGAAATGCATGAGTAACTCTTTCAACAGTCCATGGCCTTCGACTTACGAGAGGTCTATATGTACATTCTCTGTCCTTCGGCCACCAAACACTAGTTCCATTCCCACCGATTGGCAATCTGCCAGTCACGTGTAAGCGTTAATTCAATTAATATCATTATTCGAACGTTGTTCAAAAGTCGATTGCCTCGACTTGTTTATAAACGCTTTTAACTTTTCATAACGTCCATAATCGAATAGTTTTTTGCCATCGATTTGCTTACTTTGGTTTCGATTTGGATTCGAGTGTAATATAGGAAAAAACCGCTCGGCTTTTGTTGTGTCGATTGTCGATTGGAAAATGGAAAAATGGCAAGCGGAGGAGTCCTTTGAAACTGGATACGGGCCAAAAGGGATAGAGAGGTGGAGTGTTTGCCCAACAAAGCTGGACAAAAAACAACAACAAAAAATTGAATGAAAATACTTTCATTTTGGCATTATTCTACAATATTTGAATTTCTCTTCAGCACAAACCATTGACTGACTGACCGGAGTAGGCCATAGATTGGATTTGTTTTTCACTTTTCCGCTCTCTTTGGGTTTTTTTTTTGTGATACGTAAACTACACTTCCAGAATGGGAAGAATTTTTGCAAACCAAAAATTCCTGGCCGCCAGGACAACATTTGTTTGCACAGCTCTTCTCTGGAATCCCAACGAAACACCGAACACCGAACGCAGGAAAAAAAAAAGAATGGAGACAAAACCTCACCATTCACAGGGAGTGGCAATAATTTAAAGTATGTTATGTCTGGTTTTTCCTGCCTGTTTGCCATTAAATTTATGCACGAAATGCTAAAATAAATATGCATGCAAATTATTTGTTTTTAGCTGCCAAAAAGGTTATTGCACAGAAAATATTTTCATTGATTTTATGGCGTTAAAAATTCAATTTTTACCTGACAAACGACCATCTATCAGAATTTTCCAACCACCTATTTTTCACATTTCAAGGGGAAAAATTAAACTTGTGATGGGGGGAAAAATGCCAAAAAAACGGTACAAATTTAATGCCAAATCTTACAAAAAGAAGAAAAAAAAACTGTAAATGGTTTTTGCTATTCTACGACACTCACCTACGAGTGAAAAATTTGATTGAATTTCCGACTATTTTCGGCACTCCCAGCCAGAAAACAGAAGAGAAAAAAACTAAAACTCAAACCAAAAGCAGACCTCACTACCACAGCGCCACAAGGGGGCCCGGGTCCGGGTCCTCATCCTGCCTGTCCGGCGGAGACTTAACAGCTCTGCAGCTGTCCGTCTGTTAGAGTGAGGTTCCATTTGCTTGTGTGTGTGTGTATCTGTGTGTGTCGTTTAGATTTAGTGCCGCTTGTTACGCTTTGATGTCATGTCATTTATAAGCGCCACTGCGCCCTGACCTCCATCCCAGGCTCACCCAAAACCCCACAACGCTGCGTGCCGTGTGATGCCTCAAAATGCAACAAAATGCAAACTGACATTTTAGCCTGGGAACAACTTTAGAAAACTTAACATGACAGACCACGACAATGACGTTGACGAGCCCGTCAACCCGTCGTCCCGCATGCGAAATGCGCAAAACTTAAAGCCGGAGGCGAGCTTAAAGCTGGAATCAAACGTCACGTGCTACGCCACACCCCCCAACGAGCTACCCCCATCCCTTACGAAATGGCCGACCAGCTGAGTAATTTACGCACAATAATCCGCATCGCTGAACACTGCTTCCTTCGCTGGCCAGATGATTGATGTATGGACGTGTTAATTAGGTCCACTCGTGCCGCATTTACACTTGAGCCAGAAAAAGCCGAGGCAGTCGAACAAGAGAAAGAAACCAGTGGGAGAATTATAGGCGACATTTGGACTAGATGATGCCCTACACGGCCCCAAACAAGGGAGAAGCAGTGCCAACATTTCTGCCACTTTATTTCGTTTCTTGGGTGTAAATAATACTTCTGTGGTCTTACAATAAATCTGTAAATTTAAATAACATGTTGCAGATACTTAGATAGATTTAAATATATTTAAATAATTAAAAATCTACCAAAAGTGAACCCTATATCACGAGGATTTATAGGGAATACCAAGGTATTTCTAGCAATAAGCTTAAAATATGATAAAATACTTAAGGATTGGAAGTAATACCATCTTGATCAACTATGAGATCTATGAGAAAAACGGGTAATGGATTGACAGAAATATCCCTTTATGGAACACCCATCTACAATAAAGGGATGAGACCCTCTCTGGACGAACACCTTCCTAGATCAGAAGAGTGCCATTCCAAGCCTATTTATACACAATTCTTTGTCCAATACTTATCTTCCATCGACTCTACTCTACCCGTTACCAACGTCTACAGAAGACAATACACCCCCGTTCTCCGCCAGTACTGGGTATAATTAAAGTGAGCGAAAGCGAAAACGAAAGCAATAAAAATCTAAGCAAACGAGTAAGAAACTTTTGAAGAATTGATTGATTCCTCCGGCACAAGTACATTAATCAGGGCCACAAAAATGCTGATTTGATTGAAGTCACAGCAGAATCCGAGACCGTAACCGAAGCAGGCAAAAGTTTTTTTTTTGCCAAAAAAGCTTTTGATTACCAGTTAACCAGTGTTGGACAAGCACTTTTTTTGTTGGCAAATTCAATTTATTTCAAGTTCTGCTCAACAAACACGGACAAATATAGAAAAAAGAGAGGCGAAAAAATGCAAAAGTTGAAGAAGGAGAAGGCAGAGAAGAGGCAGAGGCAGAGGCAGAAAATGTGCAAGCTGTTCACTAAATCAAAAACAGATTTCGGTAACAAATTCGTTATGCACGTGACATGTCCAAACAATGCATGTGAGTACATGTGTGAGTGGGTGTGTGTGTGGTCGCCTAAAAGAAAATTTGAATAAGTGAATTTAAAAAGCGTTGGCGGCAACGGCAACGGCAACGGCGACGGCGACTACAACGACGAAAAGGCGGCAAAAAACCTTCAACAAAAGTCAAACAACAACAAGCAAAGTGCAGCAAAAAAATATATAAGTACACTAGCTCAAAGCAGTCTACGGACTACAAGATACCTCGCTTTTACAAGAGAATATTGGAGGAGATACTTTTCAAGATACTTTTTTGTATGCTATTTTTTTCCTCCATTTTTCGATAGAAGCGACAAACGCTTTTTCATGTCCGTTACATCTACTCTGATACTCTCCAAATACTGTGTAAAAAGGGGGGAACAAAAAAATACAAAAATTGTGTTCTCATAGCAAAGCCAAGGACACTTTCATGAAATGCAATTTCGCACTTGTAAACTTTTATGGCTGCTTGTGTGTGTGCGGGTCAGAGATGCTGTGCACCAGAGCGGTTTAAAGGCTGGATTTTGTAGCTAAAAATAAGGGGATAATAAGGGAGAAAGGCTAGAGAATGACAGGAATATGACTGGAAGTGTCTCAAAGAACAGATGAATAGCTTCGAAAACAGAGTATTTCAAATTAATATTATTATATTTTGGTGGTATTTTAATTTAATTAATCAACACCGAAATCGGGTATGCTTTGAATATTGGTTAGCCAGCACTGGTGATGGTTTTCCAGCACTGCTGATGGTTGGCCAACACTGGTGACGGTAAGCCAACACTGCTTGTGGCTCAGAAACACTCTTGAAGGTCAGCCAGCACTGCTGATGATTTTTCAGCACTGCTGATGGTTGGCCAACACTGTTGATGGTTAGCCAGCACTGCTGATGGTTAGCCAACACTGTTGATACTTTCACATGGCACATAGTTTGCCTTTATATGGCTACAATATGTGAACAGCTGGGCAGCCTCAGTGCTCCCCTCCCCTCCACTCCACTCCACGCCACTCCACTCGACTTCCTGCCTTTCACACTCCACACCAGTATCCGTACTTCCCTTCTATCAGCAACATGCAAATCTGACTGTTGATGGCGCATTTTGCACCGCCGGGTTTTCATTTTTCTACCCCCCTCCGCCGGCCACCCTTTTTGTATACTTTTTTTTTTCTATATTTCGCTGACTTTTTCGGGTGTGTAACTTGTTTATTTGTATGTCGTTGGGTTTCATTTGCGCCTTGCCTAGGCTCAAAAAGGTATTCGGAGTCCTCTCTTTTATATTTGCACACTTTGGCTAATGGATTTCTTTCGCTCCCGCTCCTACTCTATCTTTTTAGGATTCGTTTCGCACTCTGCGGTTGCACACGGCGTGTGCTTAATATTTGTTGTATGCCTCATTTGGCTAGCTTCGGTATTCGCTACGTTTTTAATTTCTTGCTTTTTTCACTCCAAGGCCTGGCCTGGAATGGCTGGCTGGCCGCCTGGCTGGCATTTGCAGCGCGACTTAATTGAAAATTCAATTAGACCTGTGTAAATATTTTTTCGGGGCAACTTCATCAGCAATGGAAAACCCCTGGCGGCAGCTGCAAATTGAGTTAAAGTTGTTTATCTAAATAAGAATGAGTGCAGCAGCTAGCAGCAGGTCTGCTGGCCACCTTTCGCCTTCTGCGACTGCGGCTGCGGCTGCCTCTGCATTTTAATTAGAGTTTAAATATCTCAGTGCAAATTGGAAACTTTATTCAACCGCAAAATGAAAGTGGCATCGCCATTCTCCAGTTCTCTAACCCTATTTTGAATGCTGCAAAGTCAACAGCGTTGTTTAAATAAATACATTTCGCTTTCAGTTGGGGCTTCGGAGAAAGTAAAGGCAGATCGGGGTCACCCCTACTATTAAGAAGAATGTTTGGGTCACCAAAACTCTTTTGGGTAATTGGTAATTATGGTGTCTAGATCTAATCGGGCTTTTGGAAGACAGTCCCTCTTAAACTTCTATTCTATCTCGGCCTTCTATCTAAAAGAAGCACTATCCCGAGTGTGGGGGGGAAAGTGGGTGTCCTCTCACGTTTCTATTGCTTCTTTTTTCCGTGCTTTGGCTCACTGTACAGCACGTGACTTGATTGTCAGTTGCAATTTAAGAATTTGATAGTTTGACAATGCATTTTGGCTCGTTTCGCTGCGTTCAGCTTCCAACCAGCCACCCAACCATCGATTTCTATTCGATTTCTATGGCAAATAGAGGAAGAGTGGGTGTCAGACCAGCGTAGAGGTCATGCAGCAGTTGTGAAATATATTGCGTGCTGTGGGGATTTTTAGAGAAAGAAAAGGACTAGAACAAAAAGAAAATAAAACATTAAAATGGAGCATAAATAAACGGGCATTTATCTTGTTTTTTTTTTTTGGGTGATTTTTGGCCAAGGAATTTCAAATATGTGGCATCAGTCGCCTTGGCTAATGTCTCAATTGCATTATTGAAAGGAAAGCAATGGAGATGCCTTGGAGAAAGTCTCTGAATTAAGTTCCAAAAGGATCCTTTAGATGTTCTAGTCTCTATGGACGAATCTTGGCCAGGTCTTGAAGGTGTAACGGCCCTAAAAAGACGAAGATCAGAATCGTGCGATTTAATGAATGATCTTCCGTTCTGTTGGGTCTCTTAAAATCTCCGCCAAACCAATTGGTCAAATTGAATGCCAAACGAATGGCTTCAATCGTTTCAATCTTTCGATTTTTAATGCGCTTTCCGCTTTCATTTTATATATATATATATTTTTGCAACCTACTTCCAATCCTTCTCTGCCTCTTTTACTCTCTCTTTCTGCTTCGCTTTGTGCGAGTTTTACTCATTCATGTGCAAAACTTTTCAATGGCAGGCCAGGGGCCAGCGAATGGACAGGGTGGGGATTGGTCAGAGCTGGGAACCACAGTTCATTTAAGCGTGTAAAAACATAAATCAAAAAGGCCTGGCCTAATGGCAACCAGCCTGGCCGCCGCTCCCTTCTGTGTCTCCCTCCCCAAGCCCATTGTTTTCCCGCCTTTCTCTTTCATCCCCACACAAAGTGTATATAAATTGCCTACTTGCATTTTAATTAAACTGGCTAAAAAGCGTAACCAATGTCAAATGCTAGACCAACTTTCTGTGCCGTTCCCCTGCCGTTCCCAATGTCCACTGTCCAATCCAGACACGGACAATGGCCAGTGATGTGGGCATTTGACTCTTTAATTGACCCACACACCGCAGTTGACCTTAAACAAATTGGAAAAGGATTCAATTAACTTTCGGGGGGCACAGTGTGGGCCTCTGAATGTTTTTGATTTTGATTCCATGAATGGCAGATACTTTTATGGCCCTCATACCATTACCTTTTTCTCGTAATCTTTCTCCGTGTTTCCCTGGGGGCTGTTTGTGGCAGCTGCTGCCGGCCCCGGCCCCGGCCCCTCCTGCACTTTGATGTAAATAATGTTTGCTAAATATTTCCCGTTGCACTCTCATTAAATTTACATTTTGGTCGCCGTAAAAAGTACACCAAGTACGTACGGGGGTGCCACTTCCAGTTGACAACATATGGCACCTCTGGCCGAAGGAGAGCAGAGCCTGTCGGGCAATTTGCCTAACCCTCACGAGGAGCGGAGCGCTGCGGAGCGGAGGAGACAGCGTGACCAGGTAATGGACTGTAATTATGCTAAATAAGCCATGTAAAAAGTGTGGCTGAGTGGAGAGCGGAGCAGGCCAGAGGGATGAGTTGAATCCTGCCCTGCCTGAGTGGCCGAGTGGCCGAGTGTCCTGCTGGGCCCCGTTCGGCTTGAGTGGCTTTAATTTTGGAGTTTTGAAATATTAACCAACAAATAGCATGACATTTTTTTAGTATTCATGAAAGGCTTTCTTTCAAACCCTTCCTTTTCCTTGTTGATATTTTTTACACTCATCTGTCAGCAAATAAAAATCGCTTAACCTTTATTTCGGGCCTGCCCATCCATTATTTTATTTATTTACATTTATTTCGGAGCTACTTTCGCTCTCCATTTCCGTTCCGTCTCTGCACCGTTAATCCTTGAATAATGCTGAGCCATTTTCCGAAAGGAAAACTCTGCCATATGAGGAGACACTCTAAAGGGGGGAGGGTCTGGGATTGGGAGCATCTATTAATGCCGTACAATTTACAGTTGCTTTTCAGCCTGCTTAACCAGGCGCCGTTTCGGTCCTCCGTCCTTCTCTGTTCTCTGCTCCCCCATTGAGAGAGACCACCCACCCGACCGCCACCACACAGAAAAGCTGGAAAACGTACCAGAAGCCGTGGCCAGGGGAAGGCCTTAACATTTATGATTAATGAGCCTTAACTTTTGCACTTCATGGCAATTTATGCGACGTCTGGCCATTTGGCTTTTTCGTATCTTTTTGCCAGACTCCCCGGCTCCCCCCTCCTTATCGCCCCACCCCCCTACCTCATGGGCCGTGGGTAAGTTAAGACAGGCAACAATTGTAAATGTTTGTTGCGCAATTAAAAGTCCGATCCAATGTTGGCATTCATTCATTCCCCCCCCTCTTGGTAATTTGATTTATTCAACCCGCCTCGGCCTCGGCCTCCGCCTCCATCTCCGACATGGCCGCAACCGAAATGGTAGCACGCGCAAATCAACAGAAAATACAGAGAATGATGGGGCCAAGTCGCAGAATCAAGTACCCTAAACGATGCCTCCTCTGGTTGGAGATCTTTGGGGTAAAAGTGGAGTGTTAAATGGGGCACAAGATAAAGGTATAGAGGATCGCCTCAAAGTCTCATTCAAACTGCGGAAATCATTAATGCAGTAGGGATTCTGGAGGCTTAGTTGAGGCTTTTCTTCCTTCAAGTCATAGAAAATAAACCGCTACTTCTGAATTCCATATAGAATCTATGAACATTAATATATTAGGGATTCTGGAGGCTTCGTTGAGGGTTCTTTGAGGTTTCTCTGAGGCTTTTCTTCCTTCAAGTCTCAGCCAATAAATCCCTACTTCAAAAATCCATATAGATCTGCGAAAATTAATACTTTATGGATTCTGGAAGAGTGTCTTCCTTCATTCTTCGATAATAACTACCTTTATACTTCCCAGTTCCTTGAGGCTTCTCTCCCGCCAAATCCTATCCCATATACCCTCTCATAAGCGTATCTACGTACAAGTACTGCCACAAATTGTCAATAAATATATCAATATGCAGCACGAAATTGGTTTAATGTCAATCAACAAAGGGGGAAAAAACTGACAACGATTGGCGACCGTTTTGGGGGCGGACTCATCCATCAAGGGGTAGCAAAAAATGTTTGTTAAATATTTACACAACACTCCATAGAGCTGGTATATTATTCGTTAATTCGTTAATGGATCACTTTTATTAGAGATCTGGGGAAAAGTATTTCAATAAATTCTCGAACACTTTTCATGGCTTTTGCTGATTTGCAACTAAATCAATGAGGGCTCAACGGCTTCGAATGGCTTAGTATTAAATGGCATACAATTACTTTGGAATGCATATTTGATAAACGGATTGCAGCATTTATTGGCCATATAACACGATAAATGGACACCCTTTCTCCCTTTCTCCCTTTCTCCCGGGGCCTCAATCATTAATCTCTTCGAATCAATTTCCCAGCGCTGACCTCCATTTTAAATATGCATGGCAATTACAATTACAAAATTATATTTCCATATTCCAACAACAACTGGGGAAACTACCGCGAGAGAAAGGAGAAACCCTTTCATTTGTCATATTTTTTTTTTTTTTTTCTTTGATGAAATTCGCCCTTAATTTCCAATTAAAATTGACAAATCTACAACAACAGTCGGCAGGAGAGCAGGGGGAAGAGAGAGAGAGAGAGAAGCCGCAAAAGCAGCAAAAATTAATCATTATCAGTGTTGATAAGCGCCTGAATTATTTCACATTTCCAGGACATTAAAAGTGCATTAAAACCGTAATTAATAAAAAAAAAAAAAACGAGAGATACATATGTGTGTTTAAATATAGGTCTTGTAAGCGGAGAACCATATGTAGGTTAAAAGGATTTTTGTCGTTCTTCTAAAGAACACATGTTTTGGAGGAGGTCATGGCTGTGGGGCTTTAAAGGCGGTGAAGTTCATGGGAACTCGGACAAAGAAATGAAAGAAAGTTAGTCCCGAACGTCCTAGGAAATTGGCCTTGCAGAGGACCCGGTCCTGAATGGAGGTACCTTTTTATCTACTGGACATCCAAACATCTCTTTTCTGTATCACTCGTACATATATGGATAACGAATCACCTATTATTCTACGAAGCAGTCCAACAGTGATCTAAATTGTATTGTTTCGAAAAGAGGTATCCATTGCAATGGGGACATATCGTTTCACTCTACTGAAACTACCAGAAAGGTATGACCAAAGGAATTACCTTCCAAACCAGTCATTAGGTATATAAAATATCATTTCAGGGGTTTACCCACACAAATAACAGAGTAACCCATAGTCATAGCCTTTTAAATAATTTAAATTATTTAAATAATAATTTAAATTAGTGAAAAAATCCGCAAAAGTAAGTGAAAAACGGAGCCTGCCTGAATATATCCTAATATTTCGATCAGTTCTTCCCAGGCGACAACCCTTTATTTATTTCTGCTTCAAGAGGGACTCATGGGCCATCAGAGTGTAGAGGCAAAGAGTCAACGGCTTCCTGCAAAAACAAGACCAAAGTAATGCCTAGTCGGGCGGAACGGCACCGCAAGACACATGAGGGCTGAGTGGATTCGACCTCACCAGAGAGAGAAGTTTGTACTAAAACTACCAGAAAAGTATGAACTACCTTCCAAACCTCTTATAAAGTATTTACCAAATCATTTAGTCACACAAAAGACAGAGTATCCACCAAAAAAAAACTCTCTTTTGCAAACATATTCCCTAGAAAACACAGCGAAAAATTCCCCAATAGGCCACAGTAGCTTTTCTAGAGGTATTTCCACATAAAATTTCCCTGCAACCGACCAGATCCCCCAATAATTTTCGCCTTTACACACTTCCTCTACTTAAATTGCTCAATTTTTTTTGTTTACTTTTTCGTTTTCGTGTGATATCAAATTTCATGCAAATCCAACATTATGAGGCACAAAAAGAGCGAACGAAAGAACTGCCAACTCAGGCCCCAGGAGCTGGGCTGAGGAGGGAGCGGAGGTGTCGGGGAGGCGTAATGGAGGGATAACTGAGCCTAAATAGGCGTTTCGTGACTTGCAGGCGAGTCGGCGCGACGGTTGGGCCAGCCCCTCGCCATTAACGGGGCCTAATTAGGCGTGGTCTGGCAGCACCCGCGAAGAAAAACGAAAACCATATAGAAATATTAAGCAAATCGCATGAAAATTTTGCAAATAATTCAAAGGGGGGACATGATAGGGGGCTCTCTCTCTCTCTTTGGCGCTGCAGCTGGCGAAAATTAGCTGGGAGGGAAATTAGCACGTTAGCGTGATTCACGCGACAGTTTTACAAGGCAATAGAAACGGAACTCTTGGGGCAATAATCACCATTCATTTCACTCACACCCCCAGATATTGAGAACAGCGAATTTCCTGTATTTGTATAGGATCTATGATAGCCAAGACAGCGCGATGTCTAAAAAGAGACTGCACTGAGAGAAAACTGCCCAAAATCTTCGTTTATTACTTAGTCGTGCCTTTATTCGATCACTGTTCCAACTCCTTTAAGTCTCATCAATAGCCAGGATATTCTCCAAGGCCACTGTAACGCTTCCCAGGTACATGGAGCTTCCAGCCGCATGCTGCACGCAGTTCCCTAGCTGCACTTTGACAGGCGGCTTGGCAGCCCAAAGGAGGCCCATCAGAACGGTGCCATCCTGCAAGGTCACCTTCACAGAGCAGCCCAACCAGAGCTCCAAGTGTTGCTGCAGCCACATGGGATTCATTTCGATCAAATTGTGTTCCATTATGCCCGTTTATCAGTTTCAGATTTGGTTAGATTTTTAGATTTATTTTGATGAACAGTTCAGGTTTTGCCTTGTGAAATGACTGTCAATGGTGACGGAAATTTAAAAGAATTGTCTTAAAAAAAAATATAGTATTATTTAATTTGTAGGAAATATATTTCCATATTTCTCTAGGTGTAAATAAAATAGTGTCATAAATATAAATAAATATATTAAATAAATATAATAAATAAATAAAATAAATATACATATATAATAGATAAATTTAATAAATAAATATAATAAATAAGTATAATAAATATACATAATAGATAAATATAATCAATATATATAATAAATAAATATAATAGATACCTATAATAAATATATATTTATAATAGATAAATATAATAAATAAATATATTAAACAAATATAATAAATAAATATAAAAAAAAAATATAATAAATAAATATAAATATTTATAATATAACCAAATTTTCCTTTGTGGAATTATTAAAAATTTATTCATCCATAGCCTGTCTTTTTTACAAATATTCAAACTATTTTTCGCCACTTTCCGACTGCCTTTAATTTTCTTTAAAAAGGTGTATAAAACGATGACGTATTTTTCCTTGAGGAATCCCTCATTCAAGTCTCAGAAGAAGTTCCTCAGTCCCACAAGACCATGGTATTCTTCAAGGATTTATATAGATTAATAATATCTAAGCTCCGAGCATCACCTTTTTTTATTGGTTTATCTGTTTAGCTCTTGGATCGTTCCCCAGAATAATTCACAACCCGCTGAACTTTCATTTTCTCCTACTTTTAAGAGACCCGCCCAAATCAAAACCATTGCTCTTAATTGGCTTCAATATCTTTGTGGACCACTTACGACCAGTTATACTCGTAACTTTATGGATTTGTCAGTTGATAAACTTGCTTGAGTTTCCTTTAATTTCCGTAAGCTCCCCCTCGGGCGACCATTAAGCTGTTGCACTCGATTCAATGGCCAAGAGGGGGAAACCTGCAACTGCAACTTTCATTGCCAATCAAAATGCCATACACATACAATCCACACGCAATCCACAACACTCTAATCGCATTTCTCGCAAATGCTTAATGTCTTGAAGCCGGGCAGAATAAATACGAGACTGGACATGAGGATGAGACAGGGATAGAAAAACCAGGCCCCTCCCCACCCCTCCCCGAAGGATGGAGGCAGACTCCAACTAGCTGGAGCTTTGCTCTGAGTGCAATTAATTAAGCAAAGCTGAAAGTCATGCCCCCACACTCTCTCGCACACTCTTTCTCTCTCTCTCCACTCTCTCCTCCCGCCCCAACACACTCATATACGCACAAATTTAATTGCTTACAAGTTGGAAACATGGCGAAACACGATGAAGAGCAACAAGGAAGCCATGTCTCCTGCCAGGGCCGAAGTTTTTGATACCCTCGCAGATCAAGGGATCCAACTAACTTCGAGGATAGGATTAGGTATATAGAGAAATAATAGATCCTTCATATATACCTAAGATTATCGTAGACACTATGGACATTCCATCATCTCCTCTTAATCATTATACCCCTCCTATAGGTGAGGGCATACTTCGAGTAGTACTTGCCAACAACAATTGTAATAAAGCGTCAAGAGCAAAGCAAGAAAAATTGCAACAAATGTTGAACTAAACCATAAAGTGTGATTAATTGAATATTTCTTATGCTGCACGTAGACGCAACAAAAGGAAATTCACTTTAGGGGCCCCAGATCTCGATGACCCTACATTGTCCGCCGCACTGGAGATCCAGGGGGGAGATCCAGCGGCAGAGAGAGAGAGAGAGAGAGAGAGAGAGAGAGAGAGAGAGAGTGTGTGTGTGTTCTACGGTAGCTAAATTTTCTAGCTGGCGGCAATAAATTTAAATAAATATACGATTACGCGTGCGTATTAAGTTGCTTCAGGCCAACGAGGCCCAGAGAGTCGGCTTCTGCAGAGTCGGGTCCGTGTCTGGGTACGGGTCGAGGCGTGGCGTGGCCAAGCACAGTGGATACAAAACATCATATGATAGAAAGAGAGCGAGCTTAAGATGATGTGATATAGAAAAAAAAATGTTAGGGCATTTGGAAATCTAAAAGAAACCAATATTTATATGTAAACGATCAGAAATGTAGACTAAACAATGCCAAAATGTTCATTGAGGTATCTAAAAACTGTTTTATAGCGGGGTGTTTCATGACGCCTCATAAACAGAGGCCGTGCCAATGCCTGGGGCGCAGAAAACTCTTGGCATTCCGATGCGCAAATCCTTTACAGTCTTTGGCGACGCGTAAAAGTCGTTCGATACGATACAAGGATAGCCCATGAGGAGAACTGAAGTATCATCACGGAACCCTAAAGCCCATAGCACGAGAAATCAAAGGAAAATTGAATTAGAATCTGTTACTGGCACATTTTTCTGTCTGGGTATGGCTTAGTCTTTGGGAATAGCCTATGGAATCTATTCCTGATTCATCTTCCTATCTGGATATAGCTTAGTCTTTGGAAATATAGCCTACAAGAAGTTTTTGAAAAATATCAGGTGCAAGTGGGGAGTATTTAGGGTAATAATTACACCATTTCCTCGGCTTTTAGTCTTTTACCAAATCTTTTATCAGTCTTGACAAGTCTTTTATCAGTCCCCATTGATTTTAAGCGATGAGGGACTACAAATCCCTTTGTTATTAGTTTCTAAGGCCAGTTTCTGGTAGCCACTCAATCTAGGAACAGCCGTTAAGTACGCCTGTTATCAATCCCCTCATTTGCCCTCATTTTGCCCTCATTTTGCCCACTGTGCCCCAGGGCTCTCGAGCAGCTTCCAAACAGCCGCCTATTTCACAGCTAGAACAATGGCAATGCCTGCGCTCTGCTGTGATGGTACTCTGGTCCGCGTCCACAGCTCCACACCCCACTCGAAACTCTGTGGCCTTTCCTGTGGTGCCGCTCGTGGCTCGTTATCTGCTGACTTCTAATTCAGCCACAATAAATCAATGCAACGTGCTGCAGCGGCAACAGCAGCGGCGGCGGCGGCGGCACTGGCAACATTTTGCGGCGCAAATGTGTAAGTGAAGTTGATGAGTGTGCCCAGAGGAGAGAGAGAGTGGTGGCTGGAGGCGTGGCCAGCCGCATGACAAACACCGAACACACACACACACACACACACAAAAATCTCTTCTCGTCCCGCTCGACTAATCGAAATTTGTTGGGCATTTGTGCTCATTTTTTATGCCGCCTTGTTGCCGATTTTATTCGCTTTTAATTGGCCATAATACAAATTTATTATGGGCCTCAACTTGTTAATGGTTCGTTAATGTTGCAAAACTTTTGCCACCGATCCGAAAACCCCCTCCTATACAGGTGCTGCCCCCTTCCCCCAAGGGCTGGCTTTTTTTTTGTAATTAATTGAAAAACAACTGATTAATTAATTTCGGAAATTGTCAGAACCAAAAGAATAACAAAAATTGTAATGCCTTTAATTAACTTGCGTCAATTGAAAATATATATATTTTTTTGTAAGTTTTAATTTTTCCTTAATATATGCAAATTATTTGTTGTTTCTGACATCCATGGAGCCCTTGAGGGTATGTGGAAATTTATTAAAAATTGTCTGCAGTGGAGTATTTATTTGCAATTTTTTTGACTCTTAAGACCTGCGGGGACCTGTCAAAAAAATGATTTTATGCAAGTCATTCCTTCATTTTTTAATTATTCGGAAAATATTCTTAAATTTCCTATAAAATCCAACCAAAGAGTATCTTAAAGTCGTTTTGCTTCCCCAGAGATTTATCTAATTTGTTTTCCAGTCTAAAACATTATATCATAAATATTTTTAATAATCAAAAAAACCTTTAAAAAAGTGCCCATTTTAATTGGTTATAAGTGATTAATTTGTGATGAAATATAGTTAAATTTAAACAAAAAAAAAAGGACCTAACAAATGTATATTTTAGAAAGAATTTTTTTCACTAGAAGCTTAGCGCAATTGTTCATTCGGATGAGCTGTCAAACGGCTGTCAAGTGAGCAAAATTTATTCATATTTCAGAGTAAAACACAGTTGATGAAAAAGACTTCCCCAAGTCCCACAGAAATTCGTGGATCAAAGTCTTATTTCCACAAGGAAAGCGATCTTGGAGGTCAAACATTTCCTGAAATATCATTGTGTTTCCATAAAACAAAAATGTGTGTAGGAAATATAAGAAATTAAATAGTTTTCCTATTAAATAAATAATGAAAAATAATAAAAAGAAAACCATGATTTCTGGGATGAAAAATGTACTGCCTTGAGGCGGGAAATCCACTTCTGCTGCAGAGATTAATCCTTGAGGAGTGGAAACACTCTCTTACAGATATGATACGACTAAAACACTCTATTTAAGCCACAACTGAGTGATAAAAGCGAGTGAAACAAGTTGTAACAATCCCCATAGTAGGCACAGTGTACACCCAAGTAAAATGATATCCCAACACTCAATCGATCATTTTTTATATTGCAAAACATGTGCAAAATTATGGAAAGACTGTCAGGAGATGGAGGAGATGGAGGATGAGGTTTCACCGTAATTTAGCCCCTCGAGAGGGGCTGACCATTCGGCGCCTCGAAAAGGTGTTCAACATTTAACGTCCCGTCCAGCAGCTTCGTTTCGGTAGCGGCGGCAGCTGCCACTGAAATTAAATCCCCCAATCAATTTTAACGAAAAAAAAAAACCCCCCGAAGAAAGATACTGGAAAAAAAGAGATACATTTTAAATCCACAACTGGAACTGGTTCTTATGCAAAGCAGCTTGTGCATGTCGTTTCTGCTACACCTTAACCCCCCCTCCACTCCACTCCACTCCACTCCACTCTGTGTGGCACTCTTTGTCTGTCTCTCCCTCTGTGACTGTCCCCCTCGCCTGTCTGTTGCTGTACCCTTCTCCACAGCGCGACTCTGTGTCTCTGGCTCTGGCTCACTGCCTCCATGCCCTACTCTGAGAGGTGTTCGTGTGACGACGACAACAACAACTATAAAAACCAATCATCAACAACAACAGGAACAACAACAATTGGCAAGCCGAGTCGGAATACATTTGTGCACCTGATGATGCGTGGCCAAGACGCGTGCCAAATGTGACAACAAAGGATTTGAATGGTCTTCGAATGATGCTTCGAAAGGGGGGAGCGATAGGGGGAGCGTTAGGGTAGGGGAAAGGGTTCCGCACCAGACACCAAGACAGCTGTCTGGCTGAAATCGAAAGTCCTCTCCGCCACAAAGGAGACTCAACCACACTTTTGGCTGTCGTTTATGGGTTGTGGCATCAATTCGATTGCAGCTGATGGTGTGCCAGAGATTTGAATGCACTTGCCAGATAGTTTTCAGTTTTAAGATGATGTTCAATGACAATTGTCGGGCACTGTAAACATGTGTCTTCTAATGGCGGAGCCAGAGATAGTGAAAGAGAGCTAGAGATTAGGAAAAGTAGTTGAAAAGCGGAGAGCACTGCTCGTTGAACATTGGAGATGATTGAAAATCCATCTTGAGTGGACAAACCCCTTGAGTACAGAGACATCTCTAGTTTAAGCTCTGGA
Organism: Drosophila miranda; assembly: GCF_003369915.1. Classification (NCBI taxonomy): domain Eukaryota; kingdom Metazoa; phylum Arthropoda; class Insecta; order Diptera; family Drosophilidae; genus Drosophila; species Drosophila miranda. The sequence goes on along the minus strand of NC_046677.1, from coordinate 15,645,292 downwards.
ATCCACAATAAATTGTGTACGAAAAGAACCCGTGAAGTTGCTTCCATGAGTTACACCAATTACAGAGCTCTCTAGGTCTCAAATATCTCAATTAGAAAGATTACTGGATGTGCCTGGAATGACTTTATATTTTCAAACAATAATTAATGGTAATTATCATTAATTTGCCCCCATCTAATGCAAGACTTCCCATAATTATGTTTTATTTCCCCTTTTCATTGGTTTCGGTTTTCCCGCATTCCAAGTGAAATCCTCTCGACTTTATTTCCTTGCACTTAACCACAGACAAAAAAAAGATTACGGTTCAATTTGTGCATTTTATTGTGATGAATCATTTGGATTATTATGAATAACTTTTGACTGGCAGTTGCAACTTTTTGCGTGCTGAAATTAATTAAGTCTGCAATGCCATGGCAACGGGGGGCAGCGAGAGGGGAGCGACTGAACAAGAGGCGGCGAATAGGGGACGGAACACACCCTGTCTACACCCACACTCACACCCACACTCACACCCACACAAACAATTCGCAGTTGGGTTTTTTCTTTCCTTTTTTTCTTTTCCCTTTTCCTTTTTATGCGCCTGCTTAAATATGAATTGTGTTGCATTTTTGTGATACCCTGTAAGGCGAGAGTTGGGGCTATGCTGAACTATGGGGTGCTGTATGTAACAGATGGAGGGAGGGAATATTACTGGGCCTTTTAAACTGAAATGTCATACAAATATTAATATTAAATAATAATAATAAATCAAAATAAATAAATAATGATAATAATAAATAATAATAATAAGAAATAATACAAATAAAATGATACTAAATAATAATAATAATAATTAATAATAACAATAATAACAATAGCAATAACAAATAATAATAATAATAGCAAATAATGACAAATAATACTAAATAATATTACTAAATAATAATAATAAAAAATAAAATACGCAATATACAATATCCATTTATATCTATTCCTATCCTAAAAAATATAATATTTAACATTATTTCCAAGGCAGTTTATGGCTTTTCCATCCATTTTTCATCTACAATTTTTAAGATATAGCCTGGATATTTAAAACTTTATTTTTTTGCTCATTATCTAAGGAATTTTAAAGATTTTTAGTTACACTAGGCAACAAAATGGCACTTTTATATCCACTGTGAACCAAACCCCCTTTTTCTGATCGATTTGGGGCTTTAAAAATAACACCCATAAGAAACCCTTGAAAATAGTCATAACTATAAATAATCATAAAATAGTCATATTATGGGGATCCCATATTGTAATACCTATCCTTCTACATGCCATATACACTACATTTTATATCACAAGAATACGGAAACCTCCTATCGAACACTCTCTTAGATGTACTTTTAATTCTTTTCTACCAAAAAATGTAAGCCCTTCCAAATACTGGGGTATCAATCAGTCTGTATGCCACACCGCATGGCCTTCTCACATGCAACATGGGCATATTTTTCACTTTCATCGAAGGCAGGCCCTGCTGCTTTCGGGGAGCAATCGCCCTCTGCCGACAGACGGGACGCGTGACCGGGAATCAAGCCAGTCCGGCCAGTTCAGGCCAACTTGGGCCCACACATGGCCAGGTTCTGGCTGTGCACAAATATGGTTTTTATGCCGGGTCATAAATGTCAATTCCCAATGCATGTTTCCCACTGCTGTTTCGATTCCTTCCTCTATTCATTCGTACTCATTCTCATTCTCTTTCTCTAATTTTTTTTGATATAGTTTATGGTCATTTCCAAGGTTTGTTGAACTTTTCAATTGCTGAGTCATTTGGTCTGTCGCGTGCCGCCTGCCACAAAGAGGGGCACACGTGAGCCAGGGTTCGAGGTTCGAGGGCAGCTGTGGGCGTGTCTCTGTGGTTAGTCAGAGGACCATGTGTGTGTCCTTGAGCAGGCGAATGGAAATGGAAGTGCACACACACACACACACACACACAAAGGGAAAGGAAAAGTGTTTTTTTCCACCCGTCTGACAGGATTGTGTGGGGGGATCTCCAGTCCTGTCCAGTCCTGTCCTGTCCGGACCTATAGTTAAGGATAATGATGACAAAAGAGCTTTTGTCAGGCTCGTTTCGGTTCGTTATGGGTTTCGTTATGTTATGACTTTTCAAAATAATTGAATAATTGCGGGGGGGAAGACAGGGTGTCTGTGAATGATTGCTGATGTCTGGTGTTCGGGCTGCACCTTATAAAGAGATGACAAGAGCCAAGGGCAGCATAAAAGGGGGCAATATCATTGAAAATCTAGCGATAGAAAGGTTTCTAGACCGGATGCACATTGTAATCTTAATCTGCGTACCAGAACCCTCTCTTAGGCTTCTGGAAAGGAGGTTTCCACCACGGCTCATCGGTTAAGAGCCATAGATATCAGTTTAGGGACATATAAGCTGGTATATCCATCTGGAATACAGCTTTTTACAGGTGGGAAAAGTCTTTCTGTGGATCTATTCACCGCGTATCCTCAATCCCTTAATGGCAGATCTTCTCCTTCGGTTGTTTTCTTCTTATCCCAAAGTATTTTCGGCTAATATAATGATCTGGTCTCCTTTAATCTGGTATGTCCATCTATAGGTCTCTTCTTTTTTTATTCTTAATGAACATGGTTCCCCTTCTGGACTTCCAAGAACCTTAATTTGGTTTCAAATAAATCCAATCACAACGAAAAGCAGAGGGAGGAAAAGGATTCCAGGTTTCCAGCACTCCGTCGGGGTCTGTTGTTGTTATTTTTATTGAGTCAACGCGTCGCAGCGTCAGAAATTAAGTGGAAATGAAGTGAGCACTTGAATTTCAATTGGAGATGCCCTTTCAACACAGGCCCAGGAGCCAGGAGCCGAACCAAGGCCCAGTCCAGAGCCCCAGCAACCCCTGAGAGCCATCGCAATCCCTGGCCCAAGAAAACCTCAGGCCCAGGATCGAGCTATAAATAAGAACCAGAATACATTATTTTTACTTTTTGCGGTCGGGGCCCACTTGAAGGACTCGACGGGAAAGGGTTTTGTGTTTTTGGCCCATGAAATTGTTTGACTAATGATTATTTAAGTGAATTACCATTAAGAGTTCTCCGTTTCTCTGCCTCCGGCTCTCCACTTTTCCGCCTCGAGTGGAATTGTATAATTGTTGACGAATGTTTTGGCATTGTGGCCCCTTCGGCCGCCTCTTCATACTGCCTATTAATATTAATAAAGTTGATTAAAAGGCTTACACATAAAACTAAACAATCATACACACATACACACACACAATCGTACACGTACGAGTAAAAGTACGAGTACAGTGACATTCGGTCGAGTGTTTGCCTTTTGCTTCAAGTGGAACTCGTTTTGATTTCTTTGATTTGGCTTAAATCGCTTTCGTTGATGATAGAAATGGCATTTAAGAGTAAACAAAACAGCAACACTTTAAATTGTTAGGCAAACTTATATGAAATATGAAACTATTTGAGATATTCACAAGAGATATTCTAGTGGGAATCTTGCTTGAATTAATTAATCCATTTTTAGTCTATTTTATGGCTTGGAAAATGGTACTTTTTCTCGGAGAAAAGAAGAATATTCATATTTAAATTAAGCACAATTGAATTGAAGAAATAAACAATAAGTGATAATATTTTATTTATTGAAAAAAATATACATAAATATAATTTTGCGTTTTTTATAAAAATTAAAAAACATACAAATTTTAAAATAACTGTTAGACTGCAGTTTTTATTTTAAAATTTATAACAGTTACGCTCCGTGGTAAAAATACGCATTTTAAAAGGGTCATATTTATTCCATATATGTATATATTCCACTTTAAATAAATGAAAACATATCAAATTGGTAGGAAATATATTTATTTTAAATATGAAATATATTTATTTCAATTATTAAATATATTTAAAACAAATCTTTTCATATTAATCTCAAAATGTAAGTGAAAACCGAAACTTTAAATCTTAAAAATATTTTTTAATATTTAAAAATATTTATTTATGTAATTAATTATTATTTATTTTCTTTGTAATTTTTTATCTATTTTATTTATTATTATTTGTTTGTTTTATTTATTATCATTAATCTATTATTATTTATTTACTTCATTTATTATTATTTATTTGGATTATTAATTATCATTTATTTACTTTATTTAATGAGAAAAATCGGCATAAACGAAACATTTTTATTTACAAAAATAAAAACCAACATTTTTTTGTAAAATTCTAAAAATCCAGTTCTGGTTTCGAATAATATCTCACATTTTAATTGAAAAGTTAAGAATTTGCTACATTCCATTGGAAATTCCATTCCTTTCTGATTTTCCCAACCAAAAAGGTGGGTAATTCTTTAAAGCCTGGTACGTTCCCCAGTTCAACATGTCTTTCCTTTAATAAATTATATCCATGACAGTCATAAGATATAGCATTTCGATTTCGATCTTTGCCCACAAAAGGTGCCACAAAGTAAGCCATAAAATCGTTTAGTTCCTGGAACACAAAAGCCTCCGCAGCACACAGCAGTTTAATGCTTGAGTGACGGTCAGGTCTCTGGTCTGGCCGGCTTTTGGTCTGGTTCCAAGATCCCAGATTGCTTACTCGAGCAACAATTTCCCATAAACAGGCGTTGCTAAAGCGATTTGCATGCTTTGAGGGATTTCCCAGGCTTCCGCAACAGCGACGCAGTAGCCTCCTCCTCCTCCTCCTCCCCCCCATTCAGGCGTGGCATGTGGCACAAACTTGTGAGGGGGGAGGGGCGAGGGTAAGATAAGCACAAATTAGTGGTAAATTAAGGCATCAGCAGGGGACGGGAGACAGCAGCTCAATTGCTGTTGCCGTTGCTGTTGCAACTGTTCTTGCAGCTGCTTCTGGGTCCCATAGTTCGGGGTACACTCACGGCAAAACACGTCAGTCGCAGGCCCCCATTTTGATGGACGTCCACTCAACACTTTCACCAGCTGACAGTAATCCTTCCTTCCTTCCGCCCAGTGACCTCTCCTGCACCCCCATCGGACTATCCCTTCCACTCCCCCCCCAAAGAGCAAATCCTACGTTCCGTTGCTTATCAGTTTTCAATCACATTTTCACTCGCATTTCGGTACCGTTTCGTATCCTGGCCATAAATCAACAAGACGCCATCCGATAATCCTCCATTCCGTGGGGGGGGAGGCGGCGGTCTGTCAGGTAGAAAGGGTGCATATGAGGCGATAGGCACCTTCCAGCAGAAATAGATAAAAATTGACAGCCTGACATGTGTACAAATAGCAAAAGACCGAAAGGACCGAAAGGACTCCTGCCTCAAAGAGAGACGTGTTTTAATTTTATTGTACGCTTGCCGCTTTCAAGGTTTCCCTTTCCCCCCCCCCCAAAAATTTTATTGGAACATATGATGAGAAATGGGAAGCCAATGGGGGTGTCCTGCCACGTGTCAAACGCGATCTGTTTTGGCCTCCAGCTGCGGCCTCAAATGTCCTTTTGTTTCATTCTCCGGCCATGCACCTGTAGGTGGAAAGTCGGGGTTTCAGGTTACTTCTTTGGACTCGGGGATTGGCCTCATCGAAATGTATCTGGGGACATCTGTTTAATTTCCTTCTTGTAACTATTTTAGCTCTAGTTTCTACTCTGTTTTCGGTTTTTAGTTAGGGAAATTTATTATAATTCTTTATTGAATTTATAGTCATCTCTAGTGGAATTTATGGCCATGTTCCACGGCTCATTTCTAGTCTGGAAATTGGTTTCCTGCATCTCTTATCGAATTATTAGTTTATTTATTTATCTATCAAATCATTAACGTTTTTTATGGCCATCTGTCGAACCATATGGCATTTGATTTAGTGTTTTTAAGGATATTTGGAAATTATAAAATGCAAAAAAAAAGATGTATAAAAAGTTCATGGCAGGAAATTTGTAGTAGTAGATATTAGTAGTAGATTTTAGTAGTAGATTTTAGAAGTATCTTTTAGTAATAAATTTTATTAGTATTATTAGAACATTCGATCAAGGACATATGCCGCTAGGTTTCGGGGACTTTCTTTAAAAGGAAATGCTAGTACCAATACCATATTGATTCCTTTCTTAGTACCTGTTTAATCCCCAACCATATTGAGTGCAATCCTTGAACACATCACATCTGTGACATCAAATACTGCATCCAGAGATCCAAAGAAAACTACTGACAAATTCCCCAAGCAATTACCGAGCCATTAACTGGTGATGTAACCACTCATCGAGTCCGTTGGACTGCCTTCAGGCAGACTCGTACGAGCAAACAGGACAGGACCTGCTCGACGGCAAGAACATAATAAAGCAATAAAAAAAAAAGAAGGAGCACTGAAAGAAAGGCAGCACGAAAGGACGAAGGAAAGGTAAATGCCGGTGAGGGCAACTAAAGAGCCGCAAATGCTGCCTGCCTGCCTGCCTGGCCTGCCCTCCAATCGCTCCCTTTCTTGTGCCTTTGTCTAATTTATCATCAAACCGGCAGCAGGACAAAGGACATGCGGTGTGGTGACCATGAAACCAGCTGGCTTCCTGACTAACCCGAAATCGAAGCCGAAACTGCGGGCCTGGAGGTTTATGACTAAATTGAAACAGGTTGAACAGGAACCGCCTAGGTTGAAGGCAGGAGGACTCTTTGGGCGGAAGAGAAAGCGGCTCCAAAGAGTTCTTAGAGGGATGCCAGGCCCTTGCTTGTCAATCATTTGACTTTTCACTTGAACCGATATCTGTTTACACACAGCTCCGAGATCAAAGCGAGCGGACAGCCACTTGAACACTTATCCCAACACAAACACAAACACAGTCCCTATCCCTATCCCTATACCATCCAAGATCCCTCCGCCTGGGGCTTATCTCACTTACAAGTAATTGTAATATTATCCCTAATAAGCAAAAGATTGATAGCATTCTAGGGAAAGCCATGGCCCGGCCATAAAAATTATTAGAAGAGCCTCTCACTCGGCACCAGGACCGGCACCAGTCCCCCGGAAAAGGACACAAAGGATGGCCGGCCAGTGCCCGGTTATCGGCGGACCTCCGACTGACTCCTCGTCTCATCATCGCTCGAGTAAACAATGTCATAAAATCATCAATCAAAGCCTTGACCCCCCGCCACTACCCCAGAACGTTTCCAATCTCTGTCTTGGCCTCCGCCTGCGCCTCCGCCTCAGACCTGGCTCCTTTCTGGTTTTCTGGCCCTTTGTGTTTTGTGTTTGTGCCTCTGTCTCGGGCCCTAAACTGTTTAAGCAAACAACACAGGACTGGACACGCGTCCGGATTTGGTTTTTGGCTTGGGTTTCCATGCCTCTACCTACCCCGCACGTACCCCTCACCCTCTCAGCCCTCTAGCCCTCTCTGGCGTCACTGGACCCTGGGCCTGTTAATACAATTAAGTGTTAAATTTGTTGCTGCCGCTTCTTTTCGGGCTCGGACGGACAATGTTGGGTTATTCGTAAGTCGGGCAAATTGTTTTATGGGCGTGCCGCTATTTACATTATAAGTAGATACGGGATGTGGGCCCTGTTCTTGTGGTTTGAGTAGATTTTCCGACGGGATTTTCTCGGCTGCAAGATGGAAATGACATTAGCTTGTGTGGAAAGGGAGGCCTTGAATGGCATCATAAACTATGGAACTATATTCACAATTGGCTGAGGGGGAAGGGGCCGGGGTTACGTACATAATCTTTATTAGGTGTGTGTTTCTCACTTGGGAATTGCTGTCATCTCATCTCAATCGTGCGGAAGGGTCTTCAGAAAGTTTTAGGCATTATATCAGTAATATATCTTTTTTATTACTTATGCGACTTATTTCTTATAATTATAGAACATTAAGGGTCTTTCAGGTTGGAGTTTACTATAAGGAAAACCTCTATAGACGAACGCTTTGAACTCCAAATATCTATTTTTGCGGAAAAATTAATTTCCCCCTGAAGGAGATATTATTTACGATATTATTGAGTCACTATAATAGTATTATATCTTTTTCATATCGTTAGAGAAATATTTCTTATAATTATAGAACATTAATGATCTTCCAGGTTGGACTTCGATCTCCAAACATCTATTATTGATGAAAAATGAATCTCCCTTTAAAGGAGATATTATTTATATTTATATTTATATTTCTTAACTCTTAGGATACATATGTATTTCTTATAATTATAGAGCACTAATTGTCCTTCAGGCTCGACTTTACTTTAAGGAAAACCTGTAGAGACGAACATTATGAACTCCAAATATCTATTATTGTGGAAAAATGGAACTCCCCGTAAAGGAGTTCACGATAATTAAGGAACATTAAAGGTCGTTCGGGTTCGAATTTATTTTAAGGAAAACCTTTAGAGGCGAATACTTCGCTGTTTAAAAAATAGGCCAGTATTATAGTCCTTGACTCCAAATATCTATATATTATTGCGAAAAAATGAATCTTCCCCTAAAGGAGATATTATTTATCATATTATTGAGGCACTATGCCGGTAATATATATTTTGTATCACTTAAGAGACATATTTCTTATAATTATAAAACATTTATGGTCCTTCGGGTTCGAATTTACTTTAAGAAAAAACTCTATAGACGAACACTTCGCTGTTTAGAAAATAAAGGTCTTCCTTGACTCCGACTAATCGGACTAAAACTAATCTCCCCCTAAAGGAGATACTAATTATGAATATAAAGTGTTGATCTATGTAATCCTATGGATAAACTACTGCCTGAGATCATTCCTCACCCAGATTCCACCAATTCTTTGGGTATAGAATCTACAAAAAATATGTTATTGAGGCTACATTTATTTGGTTGTACTTTTGACCCTTAAGCCCTAAATTAGACGTACCAAAAAAGGAAGACAGACCTTCGCATTCAACCTTCCCTCTCTCCCAAAAACATTCCCACTTTTTAGATAGAACTTCCACCAAATTGTTCTGTCCTTCGTTCTTCCATAGAGGTACTGCCCGAGCAAGATCAATCATGTCCACTTAGCTGCCGAATCACCCTGACCTACACCCACATATCACCGAAACATACACCCACAGCCCACATCAAGCATTTCTTCATCGTTTTCCAGGGGAAGTTGCATCGAACTTGGTCTCCTTCGAGCATCGACCATCGAACATTGCCCCTCTTCGAACCGGCAGCATCGAACAGCGGCTGTTGGAACTCCATTAACAGCGTATAAGATGCAGGTTCCAGCGGCTAACCGCTAGCTGGCGCCACTGTTAACAGACACGCACATTTCGTGCAGGCTCTGTTAATGCTGCTGTTAGCCTTCGTCTGGGGCGATGCTTGCTTCGTTTGCCGTCGGCCTTTTGTTGTTTTTGTAAATCGCCTTCGGTTCGGGGCTTCGTGTGGGCTTCGGTTTATTTATGCTGCAGCATGTTGCATGCAACATTCGGTGTGACGTGGTAGGGGAGGGGCAAAACGGCCTTGCCGCCGACGTTCGCCGACGTTCAACCCGCCTGCTGCCACACCGAATTCAGTCATTGACGCGCGCGGTTCGACAGGCACGGACGCTTGGCATAACGGTACTTCTTCGTCAGTTCGTGTTGTGTGGCTCTCAAGCATCCAACCACCCAATCACCCAACCACCCCACACCCCGACGAAAGGCTCTCTTCTGAGATTTACAGTTCGTGCGTGACAGCGACAGCGCCAGCTCGTGAGTGATGCCAAAGTGTGCAAAAGTGTGTGTGTGTGCGTGCTAGTGTGACCGCTTGACGGTTTTTCGAAAATTTTCAAAATACAAAAAATGCCTCTATCGCTGCCACAGATCGGTGACGATAACGGAACAAAAAGCGGAGATTAAAACAAAGAAAGAAACGAGATACATCTCTGTGCCCCTGCCTCTGCCAGTGTGCCCCTGTGCCCGCTCGCTCTATATGTGCGTGTCCACCCGCCCGCGTGTGTGTGTGTGCGTGTGCCAGTGTGCCAGTGTGTTGTCTAACAATTAATTAGCATTTAAATCGCTCATTTATCTAACGTTAGACCATCCAGCCATCCATTTATCCGAAAGGGGGCCCCTAATCAAACAACTAAAAAGAAAAGAAAAAAAAAACGTGAAAAACGTGAAGCCCGTGGAGAAAAGGGGAAAAGCAGAGAGGGAAGCGAACAAACATTCTGTAAGTAAGTGTGTCAACCTGTTAATTACCATAAAACAAACACCGAAATCAAGCCAAATTAAATTATAAAATAATACGCAACGTTGTTGGACCTTTAAGGCCGAAAAGAACTGGCAAAATGCTGGTGGGTTGGGGCGAAAAAAGTGCGTAAAAAACACGACCGACCCTCCTGAAAAAAATAACTAACATTTGCATTCAAATAAACACGAAAAACACCCGCAATAAGTGCTGCTGGGTCCGGCTCTACGGGGGAGGTATGTCCCTTTTTTTTTTTGGTTTTTTTGCGGGTCTCCAATTTGTCGAATCCTTGGCTGGAGAGTCCGGGATTTGCCCAAGGATTTGCATACACTGACAAACTGTCAAAATGGTTTAAGCTCCAAGAGAACGGAACAGATTTAAAGGGTGCCCCACAATATCTGGGAATAGATTAGATTTTTGTTTGATTTTTCCATGGGAAATTTGTTTAAATATTTGAGACTCAAATGAGTTATTTTCTGTGTGGTTTAAAGGGTGAATATACTGATTAAAGTCTTTATATTGATCATAGGGGAATATGAAAGTGTTTGAGAAGTTGAGGCTTTGCTTTGAAAAGCTCCAAAAAGACACAAGTAATTTTGTTGATTTTTGGGTGGAACCTAGATCAAGATTTTCCACCCAAATGCAAGGCTTTGTTAATCAGTTTTCATTGTAGATTTTTGTTATTTTTTTTGCAGATTAATTATGGATTAAGAAGGGATTTTGGTGTATAAATTGATTGACGATTTGGTGTAGTTTTTGCCATCACAAGGAAACAGGTTTTCTTTGATTTTTGACAACAAATATTTGAGTGGAAGTGTTCGTAATATTACATTTATTTGTATGATATTTTATAATATAATATTTCTGTGAAATTTCGTAGTAACATTTTTCACATTTATTTAATTTATTTATATTTATTTATTCTCTATTCAGCGCTAGAAAATAAATACAAACAAATAAATAAAATAAACATGAAAAATGTTACTAAGAAATCTCAGAAATATTAGCTTGCTAAATAAATAAAGGAAAAAATGTCCCCGCTCTCCTTTCACCTCTTCTTCATGGCAGTTTCCCCTCAACTTCAGGACAGTTTCCCCTCATCTTCAGGGCAGTTTCCCCTCAATATTTTCCATCCAATCCTACTCCATTCACACCTGAAAAGCCATGCTTAATCCCCTTACGTGTGTTGATAACTGTCGGTTCTTCTGCTGTACTTACAACTGTACAGAAAAGCTCTCCTAAGACAGCTTGACCTTTTTGACCAAAAAACAAATCCAAATTTGTAAAATGAAAAGCCCTTGACTTGTCTGCTGCAAATGGAAATGGAACCAAGAAAAAGAAAAACAAAACAACAGCCAAATTGATCCCAATGAGGCACGGCACTCCGCGAGTGGGCCTGAGAGCCGTGTGCCCTATTAGCCTCCAATAAAAATTAACCTGGCTAGCCCCCAACCCCCATCCCTTGCCAAGACAGCCATAAATCTACAGACAGGCCGCAAAGTCAAATGAAAATAGCACGTATTCACTCCCGAAAAAATATTTTCATTAAAAGTGTGGAAAAGATTCACAATATGTGAGAAAAAAAAAAACAACAGGCAGCTGGCAGTCAGGGAAAGGGAGAGGGATAGAGAGAGAGAGAGAGCAAGAGAGGCTGCGTTGAGATGGGGAGCAGGGGAGCATCAACATTCATCAATCTGTCAGTGGGGCCTGTCAGCTGTTTTAAGCACCCACAAAGTGCTGTTCCAGGCAGACCCAACAGAAACAACAACAGGAACAAGCAACAGCTATTCGGAGACGCCACACAGTCATTCAATAAAGATTGAACCAAAGTGAACCAGCAAAACCGAAAGATAAGATACAGTCGAAGATTGTGATACTCTAGCGGGTCGAGTGTTTCGGTGGTTTATTAATATATATAAAAATATTCTAGGGAGGAATATGGAATAGTCATACGGTTTTGAAGGGTGTAATCTGTTTAGTAGTCAAATATTTGTATGGTTATGAGATCTAAGGAACAAGTATCTTTAGGAGCTGACAGAAATGTGTACTGAAAGAAGAGCGGCTGTCATTTTGTACTTATTTTATTCCGAATTAATGCCAATAAAGAATTAACTTTTAAAAATATAACCATACTAAGGCAAAAAATATTTTAAAAATATGCCCAAGGTGCAGAAAATTCATATCTTCAGATATATCCCCTCTATCGACATGAACAAAAAATTCTGTTAAAGGTGGTCTAATTCTCCTTTATCTACATTAATTGTTTTGGTTATCGCCGCTGCTGAAGCCGAGTAAAAATCATGAAAGTGCGTAGAGCCGCCAAACTGCAGTTTTTGAATTTTTAAAAAAGTTTTTAGGCTTATATTTCAAAATCCAATTATGAGGAAATTATCTACTCTTTCAGGCCCTACAATTTAATTTTTGTCTCGTCGAAAAATTCTTTCTGAATTACAAAGAAATTCCTCCTCTTCTGCCAAAAGTCCTAGTACCCTCCCTTAAAAGAGTATCCATTTAAAGAAGGATAAACCAGACCAGACTCTTCAGAGTCAGTGAAAAACAAACACAAAAAATGTAAATGTGAAAATTTGGGAATGCATTTCTTTGTGGCCCTTTCGACAGACGGGTCGTAAAATTTTTGTACTTTTTGTACTTTTTGTACTTTTTCTTGGGCAAACTTTGGTTAACTTTTTCTTTATTCTGTTAGGTTTTTGTTTTTTTTTTTTTTTTTTTTTTTTTGCTTAGCCACGCGCAAAACGTGCGCCAATCAATTTCAAAACGTACCGAAACAAGCAAAAGATACAACAAAAGACCCTTAACCGTGTGAACATTTTTTCACTCCCACGGCGAAAAACAAATTAAAGGCAAAAGCAACAATAACAATAACCAAAACCAAAATGAAAATGAAACCGAAATGAGAAGAAGACCGCGTCAATTCGTGTTAAAATTAGAGACAAAAGCAATTTGTCTTTGTGCAATACTTGAGTCGATACTCAGATACAAATGTATACTTGGAGCCACTCGAAGATGTATCTTGCAGATACACATTTACATCTGATGAGTGGGGGGGGCGGGGGCGTGGAGTGGAGGGCTGCTTGGGTCTATTAAGCGAACGTGTTGATTGATTTTTATTTTCATGGCATTACATGTAGAGATATCTATCCACCCACAACCGCTGGAAATTGTCTGTTTTCCCATTGCGGTTTTCCTTCTTCTTCTCCTTTTTTTTTTGGTTAATGAAAATTCAACTCGGGAGGGCGGGGGGCAGAGTTGCTGCTAAATCATTCAGCACTTGAGCATTGCCGAGGGTTTCTCATCTCCAGTTGATTCTATTAATTACAGAATCGAGCTGGAAAGTGGGTCTCTGCTCTGTCGATGACTTATTAAGGAGTCTCGGTCTCGGTGTCGTCTCCTCTGGGTCTGGGGCGAGGGAGTTTTCATGCTCTGCTTATTCCAAGAGTTCCTTCTGGGGGGAAGGCAATTCCTTCTTTAATTTCTATAAAGAAAGGTGGACCCTAAACTAGTTTCGAACCGCCCCCTAAAGGGTATCGTTAAAGTCTACATTCCGTCCACATTCTTCCTCCCTTCTGCCCCGAAAACACTTCCTTTTTTTGAGTCAACACCTTAGCAAATAGATTTCTGTGTCGCCCCAGCACTTAGACTGCTGCCTGCCACTTGCCAGACCAAAAATTGATTGATTTTATTTGTCCGAAATGGGAAAAACGAGTCGTTCGCCCCTTCCAAAAAAAGAAAAGGAATCGCCCAGAGGTATCTGTCACTGACATTTTGTGGTTTACTCATTTACACAGCTCCAGCCTCAACCTTTGACCTGTTTCCCGGCACCCCTTCCTCTATGCAAAGTTGTAGAATATTTTCATTATTTAGGGCTGCCCCACCCATCCATTATTTTATGGCTATTCTTTGCCAAAAAATATAAATTCCTCATTCACTTACGGCTTGGAAATTGTTTCATATTTCCTGGTTCTGGTCCTGGTTCTGGCCCATTTTTTTGTGTGCATTATCGATGAGAGGAGGTTTTTCATTTGTTTGAAAACTTAACCTGAGAGCTTTCGGCGTAGTTGGGACTCGATTTCATTTCCGATGCTGCATCTGCAAGAACCAAAAATTGTCATGAATAAATGATGATGACGCTGAGGATGGATACAAATATTTTACACAGTATAATATCTCATTTCTATACCGCTTTCATTGTATTTGTTTAAAGGGAATTCCATGGAATATATTTTGGCAGCAAAAATATTAGATATTCAATCGTCTGCTCCACAAATATTTCCATCGATAATGAGGTGCATTTTTGAAGATCATTTCTCATGTACATATATCCCCTGAAGCCCCGCCACTGAGTACTGGGTATCCCATTGTTCTTGTCTCCTTTTTTTGTGTGTGTTTTTGGAAATGTATGGCATATTCCCAATTGGCTTTGGTTTGGGCCAAGTTAAATAAAACCTTTGTCGCCTCTCAAGAAACCCGCCTGCTCTCGGCTCTCTGTGGCAATTAATTCGAGCCTCTCCGCTCTGCATGGAGATTGTGTGCAGCTTTTTGTTGTTCTAAAATTCAAAAATTCAAAAATTTCTATGAAAAATTCATGGACAGAGTTTGATTGAAATTGACTTAATGAAAATATATTTAAATGGCATATTTATATATATGTATATACTTTGCATGGCTGCTAGGTATTTGTGTTAAGGAAAATCAAAAGAATATTTTAGCACTACGGAAATTTGATAAATTTATAAAATATATTTGTGATTTTTGATTTTTTGATTTTATTGATTCTGATAGATGTTAAGAGTTTAATTTAAATATTTTCCTAACGCCAATGACCAACAAAATGTTACATATTCAATGGCTGGCTAATTTTTCCGACAGCAGAAAAGTTTCAAATATCGAAAAGAATTCCTAAAATAAACATTAAAAAAATCCCAATAAATCCCTGAACAAAATTAACATCTTGAATATGTAATCGAAAGCCTATAGATCTATGCCGAAAAAAAAGTGTCATCCTAAATAAGTAATTGAAAACCACTCTGGGGCACAATTGTTCACACTTTTGCTGCCATTGAAACATTTAAAATGCACAACAATAATATTTATCCAACGGAACTCGAAATTTAAAATAAATTTTGTATGCACAAAAAACGTGAATATTGATGGTATTTTTTTGAACAAAGTGATACAAGTGCAAATATAGGAATTTATGGCCAAAATCAGGGTGAAAAAAACCCAGGAAAATTATAGCAAACAAATGGACGGTGGATATATACATATTGTATGTACTGTAGGCATGTACTTTTCTGTGGCAGCTCGCGATTGATTGACAGTCAAATTAGCGGCAAATAAATGCCGAGAAGCCATGGCAAATAATTTATAAAAATGCGCGATACACACGAGTGTATGTACATAAATATATATATCGATGTGGGGTATATGGCATATCAATCAAATAAATTATGGAAATGGGCAATCCAATAGATGCAAATCAATAGAGATACAGAGGCCTGGGCAGGGGCATGGGCACATGTGCAGCAGACAATCATCATTCACTCGTTCGCTCAGTCACTCAGTCAATCAGTCAATCAAATGTTGCACATTAGGAGTGTTTCAGGGGGAACGGGTGGCGGGTGGCGGTGCCTCAAACAGCCTCAAGTGGCATAAACAAGCCAGAGCAGCTCTCTCCCTGTCCCTCTCAAACGAAATTGGCGCCGGCGTCGCTGCAACCTAATTTTCCAATATACTCGCATCAAACTCTTTTTGGCCTTATAGAGCTACTGGCGCTATATCAAATATGGCAATCATATGCTGCCGGGCTACCATCGAATCGAATGTTTACACAGGGCCCTGGCCGGGGGGACGGGGACGGGGCAGAGATGTGGCACACGCATCATCACTCATACGTCACGTCGTCTGACTTGTATATCAATTTGGGTGGGATAGAACGTGAAACAAGCGGCGGTAAGGGGGGGAAAAGTGTATGGGATCCTAATAAAAAAAATACAAATGAAAATTCATAGATGATGGATACGAACGAATGACAAATGCTCTCCATGCCACATCTTTGAATAATTGAATGAGTAGGAATACGAAATTAGGTGAATAAAAGGTCCTTCAGATAATGCCCTTGATGAATCGGTTCAAAGATTGGTGGAAATTCCTAAAAAACAACTCGGTAATGGCTAAGTTTCGGTTTAAGGCAGCCATACCTGGCATATCTTCAAGATTTCGTTCGGCTGCTCTACGCTGGGCAGCGATTGGAATTGGTTGAGGTTTTTCTTTAAATTGCTTCGACACTAAACGAAATTTGGACAACTTGTGGCCAAATCACTCGGAAAACTGGAGCTGCTGAATCCAGATTTTTCTGAGATTTTAGAGAGCGAGACTCTATTGAAAGATTACACTGTTCAACAGAGATTTTGCACATTGTAGGCTGTAGGATAACGAGATCACATATACCCCCAAAATCGTATACATTTTTAGGTATTGAAACCCTCACACTTTCCTAATTTTCTTCCGGTATTTGCTGCGGCGATATGCTAAAAATTGCTGGTTTAAAAGGAGCATTCTATGGCCTTTCATAGGAATTTTGTTTCGTGTCGATACAAAGGCTTTACCCGAAGATATATCGCGCCGAGAAACAAGTCCCCTGCCCAGCAGCGCAGCGAACGTACCCCCATCTGTAGGGTGCACAAACAGGCATCATGCAGAAGTACGTGCCTCATGCCCCATGCCTCATGGCTCAATTCAATTGCAGGCCAATTGACGTTTGCATAAATATTGTATTCCCCCTCTCTCTGCCATCTCTTGGCCATTTTTTATGGCGTTCTTTGCTGGCTGCTGCTTTCACTCTTAATCGCACTCGTATGCCCTCGGCCAGAGTTTGCATAGTTTATAAATTTTGTAAGTTTCCCTCGGACCGGACCTCGGACCCCCAGACCCCATCTCCATTGTTTTTTCGGGGGCCTGCTGCCTGTTGATTTTTTATGGCACTCGATGCGTGTTGCTCTTTAGCACAAAATAAACAAATTAAAGCGAACAAAATGCTTCGTTTTTGTTGTTTATAAGTTTTCCTCGTTCTTGTTGTTGTTTTGTGCCGCTGTTGTCGGTTTATTGGATGGCTTGAGATTTCTCAAATGGTGTATAGAGGCCCGCCTCCGTTTTGTTTATGGAGTTTTGAAATCGATTTGGCAACGCCACAAGTGGGCGAGATACGCTGTCCCCAGATCCCCTTCCCCCCCCCCCCCTTCCACCCACCAATCAATTCTATAAAAAAAGAATTTCTCATTGCAATGGAATTTCCAGGCAGTGCTCCGCCACAAAACATATATTTTTATATTTTGTGTGTTATTTATTCGATTCGAGTTATTAATTAATTCCCATCATCATCATTTTAGTTTTGGTTATTTTTCGAGTGCCGCCAGCCAACGTTTTTATTTGCGGCAACTTGATCTGCCTTCAATCAAGTCAAGTGCTTCTGTGTGCTCGAATCGAATTAGTGCGGCCATTGGTTAATATTCATGAATATTCGTTGGCCATCATCATCATCATTTGGGCAGGGGCAGGGGCTTCTCATACGAGGGGGAGTGCATTATTTTTCATTGTTTAGTGGGCAATAGAATCAGAGTAAGGGCTATTGAATTACAATTGATATTAAAAACATATTTATGGGTGGAAAATTTTAAGAAAAAATCTACATATTCTATGATACAGCAAGGAAATTGCATTACGAGACAGTTTGAGCGCATATTCAATGTAGTTTGAATTTACATGAATTTATGTTTAATTTAATTATTTTAACTTTTGAAATTTCGTAGATTTGTAAGGGATAATAAGCATGAAATAAATCTGATTAAAAAATAATATCATTTTCTTGCTTTTGAATTTGTTTTTAAATTTGTCAAGGATAAAAAACATACAATAAATTAAATTAAATATGAATATAATATTCCTGATTTAGAGTTATTTTAAAAATGTATTTTTATTTTAATTATTTTAACTTTTAAAATTTCGTAGATTTTCAGAGGATAAAAAGCATGAAATAAATGAAATCAAATAATAATAAAATTTTCGTGATTTCGGAATTTTTTAAAATTAAATTAAATTTTAATTATTTTAAATTGTAAATTTTGGAAAATCGTAGAGGATAAAAAGCATTAAATAAATAAAAATAAGTAATAATATAATTCTCCTGCTGTAGAAAAATAGCTTCTGAGCATAGTTTAAAATGATTTAAAATTCATTTATATTATTGTTATTTTATTTATATATTTTTTAAAATTGATTTATAATTTATAAGTCATCTTAACTTTTTTAATTTTGTAGATTCGTGGAGAAGAAAAATTATGAAATAAATAACGTTAGATAAGCACAATTTTCCTGCTCTGAATATATTTTAAAATTATTTAAAAATATTAAAAAATATATATGAATATTTAAAAATATTTTATGAAATATCTGAATGCAGAAAAAAGCCTTCCATGTGCATCTCATTTGACTTTTCCATTTTTCTTAAAAGAAAAAAATTCCTCTGCACAAATGTAGATTTCTGGCGGCCAAAGAATGTAATTTTTGAATAAAATCAGGAGTTTTTATCACCCATTAAATAACTCATTCGTTCCTTCAACTATTTTAAAGCAGACTTGTTATCCATCAAACTATGGCCCTGATCCTGATATCCCTGGAACCATCACCCATCACTCTCTCTCTCTCGCCACAAGGACTTTCGGGTGATTTATGTTACCTGCTGAATAATTTTGCGAATTTTCGCACTTGTAATTTGAACATTTTTATGCTGACCCCACAATCCCTCCCGCCCCCGCATGGCCAAAAACCAAAATTCAATTACCTCATGAAATTGTAACCTGAGCTGAGGAGAAGCACGGAAAATGCTGGGGGGGGGGGGGGCGAGCCACAAAGAACAAAACATTTCTTTCTTTCATTCTCGTTTTTTTTGGCATATGCTAGACGTTAATCATTCAGAAGAGAGGAGGGTGGTGGGTGGGGGCAAAGTCAATCACTCAAAAAGGAGCTGTAATTGATAACTTTTCAATTTTCCATAGCCATACGATGGTCAGGGGCTGGGAATGGGCAGGGGGAAATGCTTTTGTCCTTGGCAACATTTCATTTTCCCCAGGATTTTCACACATTTTCAAAGAGAGAGACAGAGAGAGAGAGAATGAACCACATGACCAAAAAAGTACAAGTTCTTCGAATTTCCATTATTTGAAAGCCTGTCCTGTCCGCCCCAATGGCACTTGTGGGGCTGCCCTTTTGTCTTTTGTCCATTTGTCAAAAAAAGAGACCCCAAAACTGAAGGACAGCACGAGTGTCATATGATTTTCTCATTGTGCTAAAAATTTCAATTCATTTTTCAATAAATTTTACTTCTAATTGCTGTCCAAGGGGGGGTTGGGGGCAGGGCAGTCGAGTGTCCCCAGAGATGGTGTGTGTGTGTGTGTGTGTGTGTGTGTCTATCCAGTCATTCATTCGATTACACTTTTCCGCCACTTAACGACGAATTATGCAAATGAAGCTGCCAAAACACGCGAGCCAGGCCAAGATCGTGGCTGTATCCGGGGATACAACGAATTGGGGAGTGCCCTTCAAGAGGGCAGATCTTCAAAGGGAGATCCTGGGCTCTCCTTAGTTCGAATACCCTTTAAGTCCCCCCTCGAATTGGTTTGATTAAAGTCTCCCTCTGACCTCAATCCCCCACATATACGAGTATTTTTCTCACCTGGCTCAAGTTATTTAGGACTCTTGCCCGGACCTGGGACCCAGCTCAGTGAGAGGGTATCGCTGACAGGCTGACACACGAGACCACCCCCAAAAGGAAACCCAACAACAGGCTGGGGAGTCGTCGTCTCAGTCACTTGTGACTGTATCGCATTTGCTTTGAAATTAGTTTGCTGCCAACGAAAAAAAAGAAAACGAGAGAACGAGGCAACGAAACGAAAATACAGGAAAATGAGACGTGTGTGACGATGTTAGGACTCCGTGCACCTGTCGAGGGGTGGGGGAAAGCAGGACAACAACAATGTGGGGTGGAGGCAGGCGTATAGCCGGATAGGCGGCAGGAGAGCAGGCACTGGCTGTTGCCTATGGCAGTGAGTCCTTGTTGATACAAAGACAAAAACACACACACACACACAGACGGAAATTACGGATACATATCCAGTCACATTAGGGGGGGCGGCATAGTGTGGGAGTTGAAGTTTTACATCTGTCAGATCGGCAGATAGCATGCAAACACTTTTTGACAATCATTCCGGGGGGGGCGCTCCTTCTACTCGGAGGAGGAGGACGGCTCTATGTCTTTTCTTTTGTCAATCAAAGCATTCGATTTGGCCCACATTCACATGTGATTATATAAATATGATTAGAACAAAAGTTCTAAAGTTTCAGGGGGGTGTTGGGGGCCTATAAGTGCTTGCCGAATTGCTCCAAATTGCATGCTGGTCGGTGTCCCGAAAATTGCTATAAAGTTTCCTCATTCTCCTCCTCGCTCTTCCCTCCCCCAATCCCGGTTTCCATTCATCATCTGCTGCTGCTGCTGCTCATCTTCAGTCAATTGATCAACTCTGGGCTCAGACCTTCAATTATCCATCAATTAGAGACACATAAGGCCTATCCCCAGTCTTTCCATTTAGAACGTAAATTATTCATGATTTCCATGGAAACCCCCGCCACCGCCCAAAGAACAAAAAAAAGAAAGCAAAGAAGATAAATGACCAACAATTAGTCACACCTACGATGACAATCATTGAACGATTGGGACAGGGGCAGGGGCAGGGGCATGGGCAGGGGCGGTGGACAATCGAGCCTTGGTGGTGGTGGGGGGGAGGAGACGGACTAATGAACATTTTCGTTGGCACAGACACAAAAACAAAACTTTCAATTCGAGCTTAATTGCGGCCCACGGGGAAGGACCGATTACAGGGGAGGGTAGTGCGAGGGGGGGGCGACCAAAATGCATGCCCATGTGTAGTTTTGATTAGCGTCAGGTGCCATGTCAAACAGCAGTTTGTGGAACCCAGAAAATGACATTTGAATGATGACAACGAATCGGTGATGGGTAACAGGTAACAGATCACAGGTGGCTCTCCCCCCCCCCCCCCCCCCAACACTTGTTGTGCTTCGGCCACACCCCCAAAAGCAGACCCCAGAATAGACCCTGGAAATGTCTCTGTTATGCTCAACCAAACAAGCAAACAAATTACTTCTGACTCAGAGGCGTGCCATCCGCATTCTCCCCCACTCCCCCCTTTATACACTACCTACGTTTCATTTACCTATTTGTTTTTGTTTCCTTTCCAGAGAACCATTGAGAAGGAGGCGACCAACGGCAATCAAAATGTTCGGCCAACACAATTTGCTGGCCGCTCTGTTCATCATCGGCTCATTGATAGGTGAGTGCGAGTCGCAGTTTATTTGTGTTTCTATCTGTTGGACACACGTTGGACCAAATTCTAACCAATTATGCAGACTTCATTTGTCAACGTTTTTCGGCGAATATTCAAATATGAAATTTCACACTCTGGCTGACATTTGCCAGGCGGGGAGGCAACGCTGACCGCAGCCAGGCGCCGGGCTCATGGCGTGCCTCATAAATTAATTTACACTTGAAACTGGCCAAGCCACCAGGCAGCAGCAACAACAAAACAGCAAACGAAATTGAATGCTTGAATGCCACCCATGGTGCAGTGGCATGGCAGAGGGGGGGGGGGGGGGGAGGGGTTCAGTGTCCATAGTCCAATGCGACCTGGGAACTTGGGGATCCATTCCCTAGTTTTCACAGGAAATATCTTTGGTTTTTGCTTGTTTTTTAATAGAATAATAATAGAAGTTTCCTCATAGTTTGGGTGCCCTAACCCCTGCCTCTCCTCTGCCTTCGTTTCGGACCACCCTCTAAGAGTGCTGCCGCCCCTCTCCCGCCTCTCTGCGGTCATTATCCATCCTGGAATGTGCCACGCGGGATGCCACGCGTCTGTTTAATTGAAATTGACGCTTACTGGGTTTACTTTCTTTCGCGCATGAATTTGTTTATTAACAATTCCCTAAAAAAAAAGAAGAGAAAGGGGGTAGGGTAGGGAAATTGGAAATTTATTGAGGGTAGTCAGGGAAGCTGGGCAAATTGCTCTGCGACGGCACTTTGTCGTATGTCGTAATAATTCTGTTGCAATTGAAATAAATTAAATTGCATGCGGAGCCATTGTCGTCGTCGTCGTCGTCGTCGCTGGAGCTGTCGTCGTTCCCCCGTTATTTGTGTGCGCTATTGTCAAGCGGAATTCTCTCTCTCTGTCTCTGTGTGTGTGTGTGTCGTATCCCTACCGAATGCAGATGCACTAAACCACAGGCCCAAACCCGACCCGACCCGAACCCAAGCCCCGGCAAAGTCATCACATCTCGTGATGTGCACATGTCACTGCGGCATTTGTTTAATTAACAAAAACACCGCCCTGTACCTCCACCCCCCACCCAACCCGTGGGGTGCTGTGGATTGTGGGTGCTAAGTGGTGGCCTCCCTTCCACCCACCGTTTCGTTCCGTTTCGCTTCCAAAAAAGCCTTGCGGTTGTCAGTCATCGTTTGTCTTTGTAATTTGTGCCCTGATGAGTTATACTTGCCGAGTGCGTGCGCGTACGCGGACGACGAGTAGTGCCCCACTGATGAGTGTGTGCAAGATGAAAACATTTGCTGATGGAACTGTGAACTTTTGTTTATGAGAAAGGACAAATAAAACACTAATTTACTGCTCGGTGTTGGACGATAAATGTGGGAAAGGGGGGGGAGCTTATTGACTGCGATTTTGAGAGTGAATTATGCTACTAGGGATTATCCAGTATGGAATCTGTGTGGACTACAAGGGGATCAAAGCTATAAACACTAGTTTGCCATCAAAAAACCCAATTTCACACATTATATGCATAATTTGTAATGTGGAACCCAAGTGGAACCTACGTGCAGACCATATTCAACAAAAACGAACTAATTTTCTTAAATTTAAAATTAAACCGAATAATTATGTGTGGTTCATATGTGGACACAATGCGGAACGTATCCAACAACAAACTTTGCATCAAACATATATATTAAACCAATTTTCTGGTTAAGTAATGGGTTTTTTAACTGTGGAACCCAAGTGGAACCCAGTTTCATTATCCATTTTCCACCCAAACTACCTAATTTTCCTCAATTAAAAACAAAACCCATATTTTATGTGTGAAACATATGTGGACTCCATGTGGAACGTATCCATAAAATCCCAAAAAAAAAGATTGTAACAAACTTAAATGTCAGACCAATTTTCTGGCTAGCCACATATCATCTGCCTGTGGAACCTGTTAGAAAACCGCAAATCAGCTAAGCGTTTGGGATCAGAAAACTTTTCCAATAAAATGCTGAACAAAAACTTAAGCCAAACCGCAGCACAGAAACCATTTGAAGAGTGTCGAAAAACGGAAATGAAAACTGTGGCTGACATTTTCCGAGCAGTAGAAGAGGACAAAGAAGACGAGATGGAAGATGGAAAGAATGAAGGGCACAAAACATAGAGAAACACAAACATTAATCATTTATGTAATTTGATAAGCCATAAACGAAGTTTCCGATAATCTTCTTACGTGTGGCAGCCACAACAAGGGGCACACTAGGGGGGTTGGGGCTGTCCTGGGCGTGCAAGTGACGCATTGCATGCAATTTCAATTGATTATGCTACGCTTGATGGGGTTTTTGGCTGGCAACTGGGGGCTTAAAAGATGAGAGACAGCTGGAAAGGCAAAAAAAAAAAACTACTTTTGGCTTTCACTTCAATTTCAGACAAGGGCAGCGGCAGCGAGCGTCGAGGGTTGGCCAAACTTGTCGCATGAAAATGCAATTCAATTGATTTATGTGCTCGATGCAATTACTTGAGAGGCAGCTAAGCGTTTGGGGGGGGCAGCAGATCCTGGCTGCGTGCCGGGTGCCAATAAAAATCCAACTTGCCCCTGCAACTGACAGCCGCATAAATTGCTGGCTCCAGACCTCGTCGCACAGCCACAATGGCAAGCCTTAGACACCTTGTCACTAGGTGCGAAAATACTCACCCCCTGGCTGCTCGATCTCCCTCTCTCCACCCGCCCAAGTCAATGGGCGTTTCTGGTGACGCCCAATTAAATTTATTGCCAACTCTTTTGTGCCTGCAAAATTGTTTTTAATTGTCCTTGGCAATTAAAAACACGGCCAGCAGACGGCAGATAATGTGGAGCCGCACGTCAGAAATTACTTAAGCAAGTCGTGTGCACAAATTAAGAGCCGATAAACAGTGGGATAAACTGGAAGATGGCACATAAAACGAGGAATGAGTGCCCCCAAATGATTCCCCAATTGTTTGAGCAAAGATCAGGAGCTTCAATGGCACTATTCCGATGCAGGTCGTGAGGCAATACAGCCTGAATACTGTACTCCCAATCTCCCATTTCCACTGATTGTATTCCACATTTTGTTCTAATAAAACTCTCTAATCTTTCGACACAATTCGTCAACATCAAAAAGAAATATTTGACATTTTAATAGCGCTCTTTTAGTGCTCAATATTTCAATAAAACATGCAGGAAATAAATGTTCAAAAAAAGCTTAATTAAAAATTGAAAAATTAGATTTAGGAAAGAGGCCCTTAAAAACCTTTGTTTAACAAAAATTTAATCAGTGGTCTGTGTTTTTATTAGAACCCAGATAGGAGTGGGTTCTTGGCACATTTTTGAAGCCTTTGCCAACACTCTTTCCACTCTATGCAACACTATTTCCCTTAGGCCCCAATCGAAGCTCATTTCGTGGCTTTCTTTTTGCCATCTTTCCCCCTCCGGCCCCCGGCCACCGTACCCTGAGCACACTTTAGCTTCTCGCAAATGAATGAATGATTTTTATGAGAAATGGCTAAGAAATATCCTAGTACCTGAAAGCCGCCGCATCAGCCTGCAGCCGAAACCAATGAAAATCTTTATCCTTTTATTCTGCATTTTTTCATGTTTTTTTTTCCCCCGGCCCGTCCCGTGGTGGATCCTATCCTTAAAAGATGCAAAGTAACTTCTGTCCGAAACCAATGTTGCCACATCTTGAGGCACTCTTTTTTAAGCCACTTGCAGCCGGTCTCAACCAACGGATTTTTTCCCTCCCGGCTTTTCCTACATTTTTCTCTTTGCATAGGAAAATCCACAAAATCGACATAATGCAATTTCATCTTGGCTCTGTTTTTTCCTCTGTTTCCCCCCTGTTCTTTACCATCTGCTGCCGCTGCTTCTGGTCTTTTCTTCTTCTTCGTTTTTTTATTATCTTTATTAAAGTGGGTTTTTTTTTTGGCGGGGGGCGGCGGTGCACGGAAAACTTGCTCCCGGAGACGGACAATGTTTTTAACAATCAGTGGAAAAGTTTTCCAAGTTGGCTCAATTTTTCACTTGAAGTCTTCGGTTTTCAGTGGCATTTTTTTCTGCTCGAATTTTTCTCTAAAGAAATTTCATGTGTTTTTTGGGACGGAACTCCTTTTTTAGGCAAGATCTTCAAGAAAAATACCAGCAGAATTCTGCTAGAAGATTTTGTGGTTTTTTCAAAATTTTCATTGAATTTTGGGAACCAATAAAATTTATTTTTAGCTCTAAATAAAGTCCGAATCAGTCTGCAAATTTAATAAAAATTTAAAGCAAAAAACTTCTACACAAAATTTGCATCTTTTTTACTCCTCTTTTTTACTCCTGCCACATTTTTCTGTGAAAATTCAGCTTTGGTTTCTGTTTACATCGGAATATCTACAAATCGAACTCATAAATCAAACTTTGTGCCACATATTTTCCCCCCTTCTGCCCCTGCATCCCTCTATCTGGCTCTCCTATTCATCTGCCTCTCTCTGGTGCTCCCCTCTGTAAATATTTCACTCACTTGCCTCACATTTTATTCAAATTCAACGTGTTGCTTTATGCAACCTGCACATCACATCGCTCATAGCTTTTCCTCTTTCCATTTGGCGCATCCTCTGGTCTGGTTCTGGTCTGGTCTGGCCCCCTCCCCTCCTTCTCTGGCCTGGCCTAGAACAAGCAAACACCAGTCGACGAGCTATGCCAACGAATAATCAAAACAAAAACCAAATCTTCTATGCACGGAATTTTCTTTTTCTTTTTTTTTTGTATATATAAATTCCATTTTAGCGCAGGAGCTGGACCGCGGTGTGATGTTTAGGGGGCAGGAAATGTATCCTAAACTTTGATAACAAAAAAAAAAGAAGAGTGAAAAGGGTACTTTTTAGATCCAAACCAACGTTAAAGTGTGGTTAGACGTTAGAGCCGGGGTAAGGGGCACACAAAAGAGACCCAAAGCCTGCACTTCCTCGGTGCAAAATCCAGGAAAAAGTCCTCAATGGAATGCTACTTTCTGCTCTTCTTTTATTCCGAGGTATCTCCTTGGTCAATCCCCCGTTCGTGTCTATTTATTTGCCTTCTCTGTGATTATTATTTCATTTGGCTTCTGCTTGGCGGCCGTCGAAAATCCCTTTTTTGTTCCATAATCTTTGGCGACTTTGTTTGTTTTAATTGTGTGTGATGTTGGGAGGATGGTTGGAGGGGGGCGGGGCGCACATGTGGGGCACAGTTCCACGTTTTACGCTCCATGGAACGTGTGGCAAATTGATTAGCATTTAAATTGCTTGCAAAATGTGTGGCAACAGAAACAGAAACAGCAGCAACGCAAAAATTAAGCCATAAAGCTGAATGCAGACCAGAAACCAGCACCGTACCCTCCCCCTCTCCCCCTCTCGCGCGCTGGCATATGGTTTGGGGCCTCCTACTCCTCCTCAATGCCCCCATTTGGATTCCCATTGCTGCAATGAATTGCAAATAACGCATTGACCGCACTGCACCTTTGCCGCCACCTTTTGCGGACAACTCGGGGTGAACCTCAATCCCATATTCCAGGTGTGTGTGCGATATCTGTCTCTCCCTCGGACTGTGCCCGTGCCCCCTCCCCCAGCCCACTCTGTTTGTGCCGCATGTTGCTGCTGCCATCGCACAACAGCAACGTAAATGGCAGCAACAGCGGCAACAGCGGCGGCCACATGCAATGCGTTTACCGCCAAAAACAGAAAACTTCTACAACCCAAAAAAAAAACAAAAAAAAAAAAACCTACAACAAAATGCTGCAACAACACCAACAATGGGCCAAAAGGAACCCACAAAAAAAGGGGGCAAAAAAGAAAAACGACGAAAGAGTGCACAACACGAGCATAAAATTTTTCATGAATTTGTAATTTATGTGCTAAAATGTTATCGTTGTTATCGCTCCTTTTGTGTTGGTGTGTTGGTGTGTGTGTGAGAGGTGCATGTGTGTATGTGAAGGCTTTGTTGTTGCTATTCCTGTTGTAATTGTTATATACCCTTTGCAGAAGGTATGCTGATTCTTCAGTGCACTTTTTCGTCCATTTTTCGTTTAAAAAATTGTTAAAAAATAATGCCATAAAGTCACGCTTATAAAAATAAGTCTATCTTTTAGAAAATTGATTAATTATTATGGGCTAACATTTTTTGTTTTTTTTTTTTAAAATCATAATGAAAAAGCTCTTCAAGCATCACTAAAATAAAAAAACAAAAATTGTACTCCATTATTCGCTTAAGTTTTTTAAAAAATAATGCAAAAAAGTCACTCTTATAAAAACTAGCCATTCTTATAGAAAATGGATTCATTTATTGGTTAAAATAATTTTCTCTTGGAAAATCGATATAGAAAAGCTCTTAAAACAGCACTAAACTAAAAAACAAACAATATTAGTCAATTTTTCGTTTACAAAATGTTAAAAAAAATTGCAATAAAGTCATGCCTTTAAAAATTGGCCAGTCCTGGAAAAAAATTTATTAATTTTGTGGTTCAAATATTGTTTTTTTTTTAAATCGCGGTAAAAATCTATAAAATCTATAAAATTCAGGCTTATACAAATTAGCCAATCTTATTGAAAATTTTATAATTTATCGAATACAATTATTTTCTTTGTGAAATAGAAAAACTTTTAAAGAAACAGTAAACTAAAAAACTAAATATTTTAGTCAATTTTTCGTTTAAAAAAATGCTATAAAATCATGCTTTACAGACGCGTTATAAAAATTAACCAATCTTATAGAAAATTTATAAATTTATCGGAAAGAACTAATTTTCTTTTCGAAAATCGCTATGAAAAAGCTCTTAAAACAGCATAGATCTAAAAAACAAAAACTAAACAGTAAAAAATCTATAAAATATATAATCTTTAAAATAAAATAACCAATATAATCTATATAAAATATATAATCTAAAATCTTTAAAACCATGAAGCTGGCAGGAAAAAAATCTATCAAAAAATCAGAATTTAAGCAACGAAATTTTTGTTGACTTTCGTTTAACAAATTTTCTTATAACCGCACATCATATAGGAAAATCTGCTCCACCGAATCCTAGCACTCCAATTGGAACCTTCAGCTTTCTGCCCTAAAACCTGGTTGCTCTTCCAGGGTATCCCCAGCTTCGACCTTTCGTTTGTGCTCCTTTTTGGTGGCTGCCTTTGGCTGCTGCTGTTGCTAAAAGTTGTTGGCCAACGAATTGTTGAGCACTTTCGGTTAGCATCAATGGAATGGTGGGCGAGTGGAGTGGACTGGCGGTAGAAGAGCTGGTGGAGGGGGGGTGTAGGGCATACAGGAAGGTATGGGTTTAGTACCAGAGCAGACAGAGGTTTTCCTACATTTCGAGTGCTTGTAAATCTGTTTTTACGAGCACAAAAAGTACTCACAAAATAACACGAAAATACGAAAATTTATCATAATTTTTGTATTTTTATTTTTTCAAAAATAATTTGCATTCAGGAAAACTAATTAAACAAATTTCTGAGATTCGTAAGCGATAGATGGATTTATGGGAATATATTTCAGGGTTCATTTCGGCTTTAGATTTGTTTTTTCTGTGGAAAAACATTCATTCAATATCTTGTGTGTGAATGCACTCATGAGTGTTGCATTTAGGAGTATAACAAATGTCTGCTTAGGCGTGCATCCAAGCGCTGCCCATTCATTGTGTTATAATCCCAAGTGCATTCATGAGTGCACTCATTTCTGCTTGTGAGTTCTGGCAGAAATTTCCGCTTTCTTCTTTTGTGGAGAGGGAGGGGAAGATTCTTGTTCTTGATTCGTAAATAATTGCTGTTCCATTATTCCATCAATTAAATATTCACACATTTTTTTTATTGGAGGATTTTTTTCCTCCCATTTTTTCGTGGAATTTCTTTCAACTTCGCAGCGTTTCATCTTTCGTGTTTCCATTTAAAAATATCATAGCCAATATCGATGACAACGACAACGACCTCACCGCCCCCGCCTCCTGCGCCTCCTTCTTGGGCGCCAGCTGCGGTTCGTTCTTAAAAAGACAAAAACAAACAGCCATCCCAAAAGAACAAACAAACAACTCAATTTTGCTACTGTGGAAATTACTGTTGTACTTATGGCTTCTGCTGATGCCGTTGCATGTGGCAGGCCGTCGCACCACTCTTCTGGGGCAGGACGATGACGTGGCCGCTGATGAGATGCGACGCGCCAGTTGTCCAGCCGCAAAAAAACATTCAATTGAATCACCCTAACGACTGCCACAGCCACGCCATGCGGGTTAAGGAAGAGTCCAGCGCCGTGGGGGTGAGGGGTGGAGTGCAGTATCTCCTCAAAGGTCACCGCCAGACCCTTTTCCAATGTGTGTTTTTATTTTCGTCTGGCCATGCGCTAAGTAAACCGATGTTCCAGCCATTAAACTTGATAATGAAATTGGAAAATATATAACACAAAGCGTGAGCAAAAAGATGGGAAAATGTTTGAGGATTGAGGGGGTTGGCAGCTGAATAGATACCCTTTTTTCGCTCTTCTAACAGAAGGAGTGTTCGGACTCTGAACAGGGGGGTAGAAGAAAGCGAAGAAATTGGTCAGAAAATTTTTTAAAAAATGGGCTATAGATTGTATAAAGTCCCATCATCCCTACCCAATGAAAAACTGCCCTTAAAGCAGATATTTCATGAATAGATTTTTACCGAATTTATAGGGAAAATTTAGCTAAAGATTCGATATGATAAAACACTGGATTTCCATGCAGTTTCAAGGAAAAATCGAATGCTTTATTTGATATATGTTATTCCTTTAGTGATTCCACTACCATCTCTAAGAAATGCCATCCTCCAAACCATCTTCCATGACTTAGTTATGGGAACCCCTAGCCATCTTCCATGCCTTGGTTGTGGTAGCCCCAGAGCCCAGACTCCATTTGCTGTTGCTCCCCTCTCCTTGTTTGTGGGCTCAAGGCAACAGAATATCCGATCCATATACAGCACGTATCCATATCCATATCCATATCCATTAAGCTGCCGCCGTCAGCTATTCGTGTTCGCGCTCATGTCCAGACGTCGCCTCCCTGTACACCCCCCCTCCCTGCACTCCTCCACCACTTCGTTCTCTTGTATTTTTCTTCTGTCATCGGTTTTGTTTCGTTTCGCTTAATGCAGCCCGCGACATGCAAAGCGGTCAATCCACTGCCCCCCCCCCTCGTGCTGGTGCTGTGCTCCACATCGCGTTCTGACCTTATCTTACGTACGCTCCACGACATAATAAAACTCGCTCTGCTCGGCTCTGCCTTCGCTCTGCCTTGGCTCTGCCTTCGCTCTGCCTTCGCTCTGCCTTCGCTCTGCCTTCGCTCTGCCTTCGCTCTGCCTTCGCTCTGCCTTCGCTCTGCCTTCGCTCTGCCTTCGCTCTGCCTTCGCTCTGCCTTCGCTCTGCCTTCGCTCTGCCTTCGCTCTGCCTTGGCTCTGCCTTGGCTCTGCCTTGGCTCTGCCTTGGCTCTGCCTTGGCTCTGCCTGAGCTCTGACTTCGCTCTGCCTTCCCTTCGTCTTGAATTATATTTTCTCCTCTCGTTTTGGGGGCTCCAGAGAATCGTAAAACATTTTTATAATGCGTTCACGTTGTAGCCAGAAGATCGTTTGGAATAAGCAGTGTAGGGACAGTGCGTTTCGGCCTTATAGAAGCTCTCACGCTTTTCCAGTGGCTCCCACACATCCACCGACTTACAGTCATGGCTTTTGCTGTACTGTGCGGAGGTGGCTTAATCTCCATTCAGTCTTACGGCTATCAAATATTGAGCGGGTTTTAAGTGACACTTTCCATCAGCTCTGACACACGCTCTGCTCTCCATCTCCCTCTCTTTCCCCCACTACTATCTGTCTCTCTCCCTCCCTCTCTTTTCAAGTGCAGTTTTCTTGAGGATCGTAAAATGTATTTTTTATGGTTGAAGGCTTTTTAGGAATTGGTTTTTCTTTGCCTTTCGGTTTAGATGATGAAAAACTTGTGACTCCGTTTATCGATTGACTAAATTTTATGGCTTTCCCCCCCCCCCCCCCCCCCCCCCCCCCCCCTCCCCCATCGACCCTTGGCTGCTTTTCTTTGTGTCTGGGTATTTGCTAGTGTTTATGTTATAGTTTTTCCTCCCCCCACCCCCGAGGATCGTTTGATCTTTTCCATCCATGCATTTTCCTAATTGGAATTCCCGTGGCATTGGTTCCGGTTTCGTCATGGCGTTGAAAGCCACGGAAGCGGTGTGGCAACTGCTCTTCTACGGGGGGGGGGATAGTGGGTGGTCATTGTGGGTTGCCTGGCGTTGGGAGGGCGGATAAAGTTCTTTTCTGCTGCTGGCGCCTGTCAAGCAGAAACTATATAAATCGGAAGCTTCCTGCAATTTCCGTCATTGACAATATACGGGTGGCATACAAAGTTGCAGTCACACACCCCCCAGCCCCACCCCACCCCACCCCACTCCACTCTCCTTTCACTCTTTCGCTGCTTTCTCCTTTGATACCCTGCCCGTCTCTGTCGCTCTTTTGATACCTTTTCCCACTCCATTGCTCTTTGGAAGACCCTCCTCTCTCTATCGCTCCTTTGGCTCCCCCTCCTCTCTCTCCATCCCTTCTTGGCTACCCCTTCTCTCCCTCTAACCCTCCCTTGACACTCCTCCCCTCTCTCCAGCCCTCCTTTGATGCCCTTCAGGTAAATATGTATTTAGATAAGTGTCACTTATCTTCTAACGAAAAATTCCCATTCTTTCACCAGTTCTCTCTCTTTCTACCTCTCCCTCACACTTTCTCCTGCTCATGGATACACTTCAAACTGACTGCCGCACACGCAATTAATTCTCTTAATTGAAATTGCTCCCCCGCCTGCAAGAGAGAGCAAAAGAGAGTGGGGTAGAGGCCCCACCTAATTGGTAGTTACTCTGCCACCGTTAAGGCGCTGTGGGTGTGGCAGGGAGCCGGGGAGAGAGGTCAGGGCATATCACTTGCATGCGAAAGTGGCGCCCCAAATGAATGCAACGAGCAGAAGCTGCTGGCATCCACAAAAGCGGCACAAGAAGAATGGGAATCAAGAGATGGAAAGGAAAGGCGACTGAGAGGAGGATGGAGCTGGAGCTGGAGTGCCACTGGGAATCGAGAGATGGGAATCGAGAATGAGAATGCATGAATGAATGAATGAATGAATGAACGAATGGTCATGCCATTGCACAGTGGCTGCAGAATTTATGCCAAGCACACAATTAAAAAAATATATCTTCGTCTTTCCGACCAACCCACTCATATTTTAACCCAAGAATTTGAATTCCAATTAATTTTAAGTCTCTGCTGCAAAAGATTTTAATTCGAAAAAATGTTGGCCACATTCCACGTGCCACAGGCAGCACATAAAATGGGGCAACAGTGATTAAATATTCCAAAGAAGAGGAACCCATAAAATGTTTTCCTCGGGGGCCATAAAAAATAAACATCAGGGCATAAACCTAAGTCAAAGAATTAATTACAACAAATTTTCGGTTTATTCCGGGGAAATAAAAAAATAATTTCATTCTTTTTTTTTTTATCAGAAACTAATTAATTAAATATTATTATTATTAATTCATTTATTTTATAGTTTTTATTAATAATATTTATTATAATTATATTAATATTATTATAATTATTATTATTATATTAAATATTGATATATTAATTATTATTAAAAAAAAATCATTATTATAATAATTAATAAATTAATTTCTGAGACATAAAAATAGCAATAATTTTATATTTATATTATTATATTATATATTAATATATTATAATTCATATTATTAATAAATGAATATAATAATAATTAATAAATTAATTTCTGAGCCATAAAAAAGGGAAATAATTTGATATTGCCCCTGAATTAACCACAAATTTGTTGTAAATAATTAATAATTATTAATTAATTAATTCATTTAATTCTTGGGAGATTATATGCCAATTTCCTTCCACATTTCCCTGACTCTTGCCCACTGTGCCTCACAAATGAATGAATGCATGAATTTCTTGGCAATTTTGTAGCAGAGGGGCTGAAGGGGTTGTGTAATGGAGAGGGACCTGAGGGCCGAGGCGGCAAATGCAGTAACTGGAAAATTGCGCGACAATTAAAGATTTTGCGCGCCACCAGCTGGAGGAGTAGCTGCAACACCAGATAAGGGTCGAGAGGAGGGGTGTGAGGGAGCCTAAGAGGCGACCAAAGCGGAGGCGTCACCAGCCGCCTCGTCGTCGTCGTCGTCGTCGTCGTCGTCGTCTCTGTCGTTGCCCCGAATGTAAGTCAAGTGAGGCGTAAAGTGCATGCGGGATAGGGGTGAAAGTGTATAAAGGAAAGACCCCCCCTCCTCCCCCCCACCAACAACTTTTTTTCGCACCCTACCGCCCCCCCCTTTGGTTAGTGTCAACTTGTTGCAGGGCCACAACCAGACGAGGCCTGTCAGATCGCTCTCTCTCTCTGTCTCTCTCTCTCCTCTGCAGCGAATGTGACAACTTGGCTGACAAAATGCTAACAAGATGATGTGGCGCACAAGTTTTTTTCTCTCTCTCTCTGTGTCCGCGAGTTTTTCACAATTTGCTGCCGCGTGCAACAAGCTGTGCCAACAAATGACCAAATGTCTGGCAAGTGTCGCCACCAAACGAAAGCGGGAGAGAGGGGGGGGGGTGGACGACCACCCAAAGTGAACAGTGGGGTGTGTGGCGAGTGTGGGGTGGGCTCTAGGATCTGTCTCTCACACTCGAAAGTTTTCCTTCAACAACAATGTTCTTCCCCCACCTCTTCCCTCTTTTTTGTTGCTTTTTCCTTGCTTATATTTGAAATACTTTTCCTGCGTACAATTTATGAGCCACAACACACGAAAAAAAAAAAAAAACGGCCCAAACAAATACCTTTGGCCGGCCAGGCGGCGTATGCGCAATTTTTGCCCCCTTTTCGTGGCCGTAAATCATTCCGGCCAATGCCTGACATCTCTCTCTATGTGTGTGCGTGTAGGTGGGCGTTAACCTGCCTCGCTGTGGGCGTGGTGGATGCGTGTGTTAATCTTAAGAGCGCGACTGCAGTCGTCTCCAGTCTCCAGCTTCTGCCACGGACAGCAGCAGCGGATGGCATTTAGTTTTAATTTATGGCACATTTGGCAGGCTTTATGTTCCCCCTCCCCCACCACCATCCCTCCTTTTTATTTGTTTTGGGGTCACGCCCTATCATTGGAAGGCGCAGAGCGCCTTGGGGCGATCCCTGATGTTAACTAAATTTATCGAAACTTATCGATTTTCGATA
This sequence comes from Drosophila miranda, assembly GCF_003369915.1. NCBI lineage: Eukaryota > Metazoa > Arthropoda > Insecta > Diptera > Drosophilidae > Drosophila > Drosophila miranda. Next base: position 15,610,505 of record NC_046677.1, on the reverse strand, counting down.
CAAAATATTTATAATATTTCTATGTATTTATATTATCTACACTCCTCGCCAATAGGTTAGACGCACCCATTCTGGCATTAAAATTTTAATTATAACTTTTTATTTTTAAAGAATTAAAAAAAAGTTGATATGCAAAAACCTTGGTTATTTATTGTTATTCGAAAAATTAGAGAAATTTAACAAAATAATGTTTCTGAAAGCTGTGTTAAATAAGGTACTTTTTTTTTGGTCACTGGAATAGTCTAAATAGCACTAAAACTAAGTCATTTTTTTTTATTTTAAATTTTAATTTTTAGATATTTGTAAATCTTAGATTTATTAGATTTATTATATATTTATATATGCCTCCTATCATGGGACCCGCCCATAAATCGACCTAATTGTCTCCCCCAATTATGGCCTGGCCTTAATCCGCACAGCGCAGTGTTGTTAACCAACACTAAAGACGGGCAGAAACCGAAACTACAGGGCACAACGACAGAGCGGATAACAGCCATCGAGCATGAGTATTAATTTGGACTATTCAATGTGCCACTTAATGCCAAAGACGTGTCAATTTCATGGCTGATAGAAGCCAGAAGCCGCCCGAGATGATGGCCATTTCGCCATCGTGGCCGACATCCGTTGACGATAATTCAGAGGCGCCCACGATGGAGCCCTCTTCTGGGGATTAATTATAGCCATCAAAAGTTATTAGACGCAATTATCGCAGTGCCGGCAACGTGACAACGATTTGCCAAGAGTCCAGTGGAGTGGAGTGAATAATCAGGCATCCCGCGATGAACTACAGGACTAGAGACGGCTTCAGGGAATTGCCACTGCGGATAGAGTCAAAAGTTGCACTAAAATATACGAGTGCTCGTAGGAGAGGACTTCAGAGGCAGCTGCAACACCTGTTAAGGCAAGCAGACACAATAAGTACAGTCATCGACAGCAGAAAGTAGTCAAAGAAGTCCAGTAAGGCAACGATTTAGCAGAAATTTTGATCAATTTTGGGAAAACCTGGATTCTGTGATGGATTTTGGTACTGCCTTTCCATCAATGGCCAGAACAGCATCCCGAGCAGCCTGCCACGTGTCCGAGAAGCTCGAGATTTATGCTCCAAAAACCGAGTGGCATCAACAATCGACACCGCAGCCATTGTGCCTGTGTGGCACTTGCAACAATTAAAATGTCCAGCCCCAAGGAGCAGGCTCGGCTCCTGCCTCCTGCCTCCTGCTCCTCCTGCCTGTCTGCCTCACATTTGTCAAGTGGCAGCCGTTACTGGGGTGCCTGTGGCCAGACCGCAGTCTCCTCCACCCAAAAACCCCTACAAGCGATTTGTCAACTGAAGGAATCTTTCAAAATTTGTCGCCTGCTCGGGGGGATACGAGTGTAATTAACACTTTACCGAAAAATTGAACTTGCCAGACAGTGTAAGCCGCAGACGCGGAAAAATATCCATTAACAATAGCTGCCCCACAAGCCCCCACTCCAGCTTTGGAGAGAGAGAGAGTGCTAAAACAATTAGAAACAGCCGCGCCTCGTCGCCTGTCGTGTGTGTGGGGCTGGGGGCCCGGTTCTCCCGATGTCATTAACGCGGAATGCGACAAAAATGATCAGTGGAGAACAAGCAGCCAAGAGGATGGGGCAGGAGCAAGTGGGGGCAGAGTTGTAGAGCTCCAGAGATACCTTGGGAATCGATGCAGCAAGGGGCACAGATGGTATGCCATGGAATACAGGGAGAATATACGTTTCTTGGAGTAAAACTGGGACTGTACTTGGAGATTCTTATGACTAGAATATGGGGTATAGTCCTAGTATTATTCCAAGATGGAAGTCGAAGGACTGTAGCAGGAATTTCCTATATTTCGGACGGCAACAGCCACCTATCATCCATTACATCCTCTGTAAGTCGAGGACTTTCTCCGGATTGAAGTGGTTCCACTGTCATACAGTCCCCAAAACAATACTAGCCCCCATTCCCACATTCCCCAGGATCATAGCCTATATCCTTAAGGCCCTTCCAGAACCCAGGCCACCCCTGTCTACCCTCCACACTCCAGGATACAATGGCGAAGGCTCTGCCCCTACAAGCATGCAATTTTAAGTGCTGGGTACGGGGGCGTGGCATGTTCGAAAGTTTCAAATGTGTCGCCTTGGGGGTGGGGAGTAGGGTAGGTGGCAGACGGGAAGTCACAGCAAATTTTAAAACTTTTGTTGATTGAAGCAATTAGCAATTGGCCTCCGTCTTCGCCTCGACCTCAGACGGTGTCGGTGGGGGGGTAGTGGGGGGTGGGGGCATGGGCAAATGTTAGTCTAATTACAGTCGGTACACACAGCTTTCAGCGTGCGGCCATTTGTCTTCATTTTGCGGCAAGAACCAGCCACAAGCAGCAGCAGCAGAAGCCATTCGGTTTATTTGCCTTTTGTCACAGTGGCAGCATGCAAAAGGAACAGCAGCAACATGCAGCAATATGGGGCAAGAACAGCAGAATTGACAGACTCAGTCAACAGTGGAAACACAAGCAGAAATGAAGATAGACGTTGCGAAAAAAGGGAACTGTTCGAGAGACCCATGTGGACACGTTGCCTGTTCCACCGACGGTTTTTGGGGGGCAAAAACACACACATTTTCCGGCCAGAGGTTGAGCTATTTTTCAAGAGCTTCGGGCAAAAATTCTATTCAATTTGAGAGGAAAAGGGAAAATCACGGTTATGTCCAATCAACGCACATATAGCTAATATTTTTGCTTTCTTGGGACCGACTAGTGGGCGTCGACTAGTGTATTTTTTTTCTTGATTCTTGTGATCGAAAATTAAGTACATTTTTTGACTCTGGCGAAGCCCTGGAAGCATCGAAGCATCTTGGGACCGACTTATGCGTGTTTTTTGCTCTGTATTTTGTTGCTGGATTCTTGGGATCGAAAACTAAGTAGACAAGACCGTGTAATTGTTTTTACTTGGCATTCTTTTTGCTTCTGTATTTTGTTGCTGGATTCTTGGGACCGATAAATAAGTACGACGAAAGACCGTGTACTTTGTCTTTGGACTCTTACGTGGCCCCTCAGCATCAAAGCATTCATTTTGTACCCCAATTCCAAGTAGTCTTCGAATTTGTCCCCCAAAAAGTGTCCCTAAAAAACGCATCGTCGTCCAAGACCTTCGAAGAGTGCATTTTTTTGTCGTGGCGGAAATTAATGTGGCAAAAGTTTGCCAACGCATGGCAACTGCAACACACAGCCCCCTGACACCCCCCTGACACCTCCCCGACACCCCCTCAATCAGCAGGGGGGATGGGGGCAACCCTCATCAGCTGCTGCTTTTGACATTTTCGTTTTTCTGCTGACGGAGGCGCCTCAGAGCTGCCTTCCCTCCATCCCCATCCGCCATCCTCTGCCTCGTTGCATTCTGCGGTTTGCGCTGCCATAAAATTATATTTTATAGCGCATTCGGGCGCTGCTATAAATAAGTTTATGGCGTAGCTGCAACGTGCCAAATGTTTAATTATGAAGGGCGTGGTCCCGGCCTTCGGAGGGGGGGGAAAGACTTTCCCAGAAAAGCTGACAAATTGATTGATGATCTGCTATAAAATGTCTCGTTTGCTGTAAATGTAACGCATCATAAATTTGCAAGCCAAATTATGGCAAAAAAAAGGAGCGAAAGAGAGAAATATGGAACAAAGCCTCGGGCATAAACAGGGAGAATTCTGCAGTCTGGAGAGCGTCGATCGGGGAGGAGGAGGAGCAGGAGGGGCAGGCCATACCGAAGTTATAATTAAAAACATATGTGCCGTTGGCCAAGGCAAAAAAAGAGGAGCGGGAGGGCTTACAGGGTAGAGGGCAAACAAAGGCAGTCGAGTCGGTTGTGGGTGGAATGGCATCAGTCGGGGGTTTACTTAACCCCTGCATGGCGGCTAATTAGCCTCCTGTGGCGGTGCCCACAGAGGGGGTGGAGGACAAGGTCAGGAGGAGACAGCCAGAAATAGTTGATGTTTCACGAGGAATACACACACGGGTCTTTGAAACGTTTTCAAACTGAATATTTAATGAAATTAGTTGAAAGGTCTGCCTGGAAGATAAACACACACTTAATTAGAGTTTAGTTAAGGGTTAATCTGTTTGGTTTTGGAGTAAAGGTTAGGTCTTTGAGGATAGAGTTTCAAAGTGGCAATTACGGCTTCACTTTTGATACGGAAATCGTCTATAGGAGTACTATAAAGCGCTTAAGATCTGTTAAAAAGCTCTCTATTTTTCAAGCAAGGCTTCCTTTTCCCCAGAAGGTGCTCATTCAGAAAGCCCTTCGCTGGATTCATGGTTTCCCCGATTGTTTCTGCTTTCTTGGGACCGACTTGTGGGCCTCACAATGGAGGGGCTTCTGGCGGGGCCCAGAAAAGCAAGCTCTTACTCTCTCTTTGTATATATTTTCCACCATCTTCCCCTTTGGTAGATTGGTGGATCTATCACTCCCTTAAACAGGTGCATCTCCCCTGATAAACTGCAGGTTTAAAAGCTGCAGAAATTGCTTGTATTTTATGCATTTTCCACTTTGATATACCCTACAATTGGCTGGCATTTGCTTCTACAAACTGCATGCCAGACCTGCGAAATGGCCAACTCTTTAAGCCAATGCCATTACTATTTCCCTTCAATCACCCCCCCCCCCCCCTTCCCACACCAGAGCGGGGAACAGGAAAACAAATGTGCGACTGTACTTTTGGTAGTGCCCCGAAAAATTCGCTGAATCGTCACAAAATCACTTTTACGATTTACACACCTATACACCCCCCCTACGTGTGTGTGTGTGTGTGTGTGTGTGTGTGTGTGTGTGTATAGAAGCAATAAAGAGGGAAAATATAATATGGAAGAGCTTGTTTGGTGAAAACTAGCTCAATACAACTCAAGAGAGAAATCTTTTATTTCCACTTGGAGTCGGAGAGAAACTGAGATTCTTGGGCGGCAAACTTTTGCCAGCCACTGTTACGGGCTCAATAAAATTGAGCCACGAAGGAGACGGGCAAACAAAGTCATTTTTATAGCACACACAGACACACACAGACACCTGGAAAAAGGATATTACATGCGAGTATATGTATATATGGGGGGATATGCTCCCGTTTTTCTTTCGGTTTTCCCGCATTCTAGGGGCATTTTTTGTTGCCTTTCCGCAACGTCACAAAGTTGCCGCAATCTGTTGAGGCTGCTGCTCTGAAATCCGAACGCGAAAAAGGTGGAGTTGTCTGGTAGTTCAATTCTTTAGCGGCGTGTGCTGGTGGGTGGCTTCGGGGGGGAGGGGTATTCATAGCTGACTGCGAACAATTTACGCCTCGCATTACACAAACTTTTTGTTGGTCCCAGGACTTGGGCCCTGCTTCTGGATGGTTTCTGGAGAGTCAGCATGACTCTTTCGCTTCCCTCGGGATATCTGCACATGTGTGCACACGAGTGTGCCTGTACGATTGGTAGTAACTGTTTTTTTCGGCTAATTTCCAAGCGGCTTCTTATTGAAAACGAATGGCGTGTGAAGAAATCTTTTACGGGGGGGGAGGGGGAGGGAAATTATGCTACATTCTTCCTCCAAATCGAAGCGTCATATCCGAGACATCTATCAAAATAAATGGTGGATAGGTCATAGGTGGGTGACATATGACTTGACATTGCGGGGGGCAAGGGCGCGTGAGCTGGCATTTTTGTGCCTCTTTCGGAGAAAGTCATATTTTTGATAACATTGATGGCCAAAAGATCGATGGAGTTGAAGTTCTTGCAATAAACAGAGCGCAAAAAGTAGTTACTTTCGAGGCAATTTGTACACTCAGAGAAAAATGACATAGTAAGAAGAAATACAACCATATAAAATTTAAAATTCGTATTTTAATTTAATTGTGAAATTAAATATAGAATTCAGTATAATTAAAGCATAAATTGATACTAAATGTAATCTAATTTAATAATAAAACACTTAATAATAAATATAAAATAATCTTAGATATATTTTATCTCAAATATTTTTTAATATTTGAGGTATATTTTTTTTTCAATATGAACTAAAAATATTAAAAAAAATTAATAAAGTAAAATTAATTAAAAAAAAAAAAAAAACTTTCAATAAAAAAAAAATGGTTTATAAAAAAAATTAAATAAAATGTATCTAAAAAAATATATATAACGACATTTCAAAAATATATAAATATCTTTAAAAAAAAAATATTAATATATATATAAATATCTTTAAACAAAAAATAAATATAATTGTATTAAAAAAAAAAAAAACTATTTAAAAAAATTAAATAAAATATATTTCAAAAAATATATAAAACAAAATATATTTAAAAAAAAAAATCAAAATATATTTAAAAACAGAAAATATATTTTAAAAAATAATAACAATATAAATAAAAAATATTAAAAAAATTTATATATTTAAAAAATATTAAAAAATATTTATATGCATATTTACAAAAATATTAAAAATATACTGTATTATAAAAAAAAAAAAAATAGAATAAATAAATAAATATTTTGATAACTGTGGTTAAATTAAAATTAAAATAAATATTAAAATCCAGTTCTTAAATACCTCTAAGTCGCTTATTAAATTCTGTACGAATGACTACCGTCCTAGGAGGCCTCCTCCTTCTCCTCCTCTCATCCCTCTCCTTGGGACCTATAAAATCCACAAGAAAATGTGTGTGTGTTGGCTGGGAAAATCTTCACCTAATAAAACCCTATCCGGTTACTTAATTTGCCTGCTCAAGAGTTGGCATTGTGGCCCGAGTTTCTCATTAGGCTGGATAATTACTGTGTTCCTTAACGGGCTGCCGCTGCCGCTGCCCCTGCCTTTCCACAGACCCTCACACACGATACAAAATGATCCAATGACCAGGCCACCACATGAGACAAACCCGGAGCTTAGCCAAAAATCCACTCAACTTGCCACAATCCCAAAGGGGAGAGAGGGAGGGCGCAGGATAATAGTAGAACTTTTCCAAACAGGATGACACAAATTAGGGCCTCAAAATTAGCCAACTATACGAATGTGCTAGGCTCCAGTGCTCCAACAGCGGCAGGAAAGAGCCTCCTCCATGGCCATAGAAAGAGATGGCCATAGGGAGGGGAAAGAGACGGAGATAGCTGGGAACAGCTTTTACCGGAAATCTTTTAGCTGAAAATATTAGGCAAAAATTGTTGCAAACTGTTGCTGGGGCTGGGTGGCACAAAAAAAAAACTTGGCAGCCTTGGATCCGGTAACGGTCCGGACTCCCTCCTCCCCTCCTTTGGTGGTTCACCAGGGGGGGTGCGGGGCTCTGTCAAGAGCAGCAAACTGTTGCACTTTTTGGGTGGCGTGGCGTTGCACATTTTTTAGTGTAAATATTATTGGCAACAACCGCCTTAGGGTGGGCCGAGGGGGGGCAACATCAGCAGCAGGAGGCTGACAATGGCAGCTCAAGGGGTTGCCGGATGGTGGGGGGGCGGGTGGGGCTGCTGCCTCAAGTGGGTGTCTGAGCTTAACAGCTCGCGGGGGGAAATATTGAAGAGGGGTGCTGGAGGGTGGCTGGAGGGGGACTGGAGGCGGCCTGGAGGGTGACTGGAGACGGCCTGAGGGGGTGCTGAAGTAGGTGCTGCTGCTGTTGCTGCCGCACTTTAAATGCACTTCAAAGTGTTTGCTTATGGCACTCCACACACACACAGATGCTCCCATTCTGCCCCTCACACACACACACACACACTCACACACACACACCTGCTTTCTTCCTCTCACACACACACACACATGGCTTGGAGCCTTTTAGTTTTGGGCCGCCTTCGAGTTGAAATTTTGTACATCATTTTCTTCCTTTTTTTTCGTTTTTTACTTTATTTTATTTTGGTTGCTGCGGCAGCTGCCACTTGCTCTTGCTCTTTCTCTCTCTCTCTCTCTCTCTCCCTCCCTTTTTGCTCTTTCTGTTTGCGGTGTTGCTCTTTTCTTTGTTTGTTTTTCTTTTTGGTTGCACTTTTACTCATTTGGGGGCAAACTTCAGTTGTTGCTGGCGATTTCCGAACAAGGACCCTACTCGGAGTGTATTTATAGAGGTTCTGGCAAGCCCGATCTTCGGGCAACTCCTTTTCTGTGGGCGTCAACAGGCAATTGTCGTATAGGGCACTGTCCGGGCATGCCTGAAGAAACGCTGCTGCTGTGGCTAAGACCCATTCTCTGGCTTTATAGATTGTTTTGCTCCCTTTTATCCATAGGTTTCCATGGGCCATAGTTTTGCAGCAGAGCGGGTTCTGTCATCAGGCCTTGGCCTTAGAGGCGCTACTTCTGTTTAAGATTCCTTGATGGTCCTATTGTTCCTGCTGCTGCAGATCCGCCTGCTGCGGCTGTTCCTACTGCCGCTGTTCCTCCTCCGACCGCTCCTAGTGTTCTTACTGCTCCTGTTCCTGCTGCTGCCGCTCCTACTGTTCCCGCAGCTCCTGTTCTTGCTTCTGCTATTCCCGTTCCCACTGTTCCGGCTGTTCATGTTCCTGCTGCTGCTGATCCTCCTTCTGTGACGCTTCCTGCGGCCGCTGCTCCTACTCCTACTGCTCCTACTGTTCCTATTCCCGCTTTTCCCGCTGCTGCTGTTCCTGTTGCTGCCGATTCTACTGCGCCTACTGTTCCTACTGTTTCTAGTGTTCCTGCTGCTGCTATTCTTACTGTTCCCACTGGTCCCGCTGTTCCTGCTCCCAACTGTTCCTGTTCCTCCTCTTCCTACTGCTTCTCCTATTCCCTTTCTATCCCCATTTCCAGACCAAAACTCTATTGTTTCTCCTGCTCACTCTCTCTCCTCTCTCTCTCTCCCCCTCTAATGCTGTGCCTCTGCTCTTTTTGTTGCACTTAAAAGTGCATTTCGGGCATGTCCGTATCTCCGTCCTTGTGTCTACTGTGTTTCACCTTTTCTCTCAGGCATTTTTAAGTGACTTGCCGTCGAGAGTTTTCCCTATTCCTCCTCCCCCCCGCCTTGGCCTTTCCTTCTCACCCACTTGTAAATTTGTTTGCCGGTTATTCCGTATTCCGTATGTTGCATACTTTTTCGAGTAGCCCTCTTGCCAGCTTGCAGCTTGCCATAAATCATTTTGCCAAGTGCCACAGAATGGAGGCTGTTGAAGGGAAAGAGAGGCTAACAAACGAGGCAGAGGGGGAGAAAGAATTCGTAGAAGGAGGAAATATTCAATCTATTCCTTTAGGTGCAATGAGGGATACATTTCAGGGACACATCTCCAGCAAAGCTCCACCCTGTCCCCCGCTCTTTATACAGATATCGCTCCCCCCCCCCTCCCCTCCTCTTCCCCTCAATATTTTGGCTAACCAATTGATGACTTAGGAATTCCAAATGTCTTCAATATTTATGCAAATGTTTAACCCACTGAGCGAGCCCTCAGCTCAGCTTGTCTCATCGCATAAACATATTTCCCCTCCCCCCCGCCAATCCCCCCACTCCATCCCCCGTTAAGCCCATAAAATCCTCCAAATAATGCCAGATGTTTTGTCGCAATGGAGAGCGAAGCAGAAGCCTAATAATCTGTGTACGATTTGCCTTTTCGCCTTTTGCCAAAAGATTTATTACCATCGTCTCGTTGCGGATAAAAGATGCGATGTCGAGGGGGCGGTAGGGGGTGTGGAAGATATATATCCGACTCGGCGACTTGTCTCCTTGTTTATGAATATCTTGTGACGCACTGCACTGCAATGAAATGAAGTCATTCGAGGGCACTTGTGCTGTTTCGGGTGCTACTGATTTGGTTATTTATCATTATTTCCTTATGACGCCATGTGATACAATATTTATGAGCCTGCGAGGGCTGGCGCTGCTGCTGCTGCCACTTGACATTGACACAGTTCCATAAATCAGGGGACTCGTAGGGAACCCTTTTGAGAGAAAAATGCAATCTCATTATGGACTGTCGGGGCTGTCTGTTCTGGCCAGCAATCAACGATGCCATTCGCATCTAATTTGATGAGAAACCCACCATCGGTTATCCCCCCCCAAGACCCTGCAGACAGGCATTGACAAATCTGTTGGAAGCTCGAAAAACTATTAGCATACTCGTGTGTGTGTGCCCCCCCCTCAGGGGATGCCGGACAAAAAACTTTCCGACAAGTTAATCATTTGTGGGATATTATCAATCCATTTTTGGGTTTTACCTAAACGTTTTCTCTACTCTCAGAAGGTCTAAGCCACACTGTTGACGGGTTTGACAAAAAAAAAAAGATAAATCCATCTACGTCTAAGGGGAAGCTTTCTTTTTTGGGATTTTTTTCCCTCCTCCAGTTAGAGTATTCCCCCATTCGATGCCTGCCAGTCCCCTTTTGTTTTACTCGCACTCGTGGCTCCTCCTCGTCATGGAATTGGGATTATAGTTTGCCTCTGCGTGTGTGGGATTTGGGCACATCATTACATAAAACTCCCAGAAGTAAGCCTGGGCTCGTGCCTGGGACCAGCGACCTTCATCTTCAGCTCATCGCAGACCAACCATTGGGGTGGGGGGGCATTTACACTAATGCAAATACAATAGAACCCCCCCACCCCCTGCAACCCATTTCAGCTTTAATTATGCCCATATGTCGGCTGGGAGAGCACAAAATTTGTTTAAGCTTTACTCTGGGATTAAAATTTGCAACTCAACGAGCGACGACCGACGACCGACGACCAAGGCGAAGGATCAGGACCCTAGGAGACCCCTAGGAGAGACCCCTTGCTGGCTGGCTTAGATAGCCCCGGCCAGGGCTATTTGGTTATTGCGGTTCGGGGAGGGCCAGACTCTGCCCTGACTCTGTGGTTTTTGGGGGGGTCTCCTACTCGCCTGCAATGCAATGAGAATTGCTCAGGGGATGATGACTGCGTGAGACTGTGGAGTATTGCTTATTGGCTTATTGTTCTGGCCAGAGATAGGAGTATCCGCCTGGCAGTAGAGCTGCTAATTAACAGATTGGCTTATGCCCTGGCTGATACCTTTCTCGGGGGGGGCAAGGGCGGAGCAAACTTTTCAATCTTTAGCGGCTAATTGCCGGCCATCTGTCAGGCCAACCGCCAACAGCAATCAAAAAGTTAAGAGCCAAAGCGACAATTCGACCGCAAACTAATTTATTAATCCCATTCCACTTCACTTTGCACTGGGCTTTGGTTTTGGCTCTGGTTCTGCCTCTGGCTCTGCCTCTGCCTCTGGGGTGTGGAAAACTTTTAAAGCCCGACCAGCACGAGAGTACGGAATGTCCTTCCTTTTGTGGCCGGGGCTAACCGCTTTTGGACATGGGGCTAAAATATGCAAAACTAACATAAATCTCAATTTGGAGATTTATGAAAAAAACACTCACTCACCAACGCACACACACACACCCACACACACACACATGTCGTGGCAGAACGTTGAGCGGTCTGGAAAAAAGTATAACCCGCAAAGTAATAAAAAAATTTGTAATTCCAATTCCCTACAAAAAAATCGGCGAGTGAAAATAGTTGCACCACAGCAAATATCAGGCGAAAAAAAAAACACAAACGACGTAGCAATAAAACAAAAAAAATGTATATACAAATAGAAATAAACAAAGCTGAAAAAATTCTAAAAAAAAAAAGAAAAAAAAATGATAAAAAAATATCTAGAAAAAAAGACAGCTAAAAAAAAGACCCCAATAAAATCTAGAAAAAGGAAAAACAATTTAGTCCAAAATAAACCCCAACAAATTCTAGAATAAAAGATTTAAGAAAGACCCAAACAAAAATCTAGAAAACAACAAACAAAAAACTAAAAAAAAATACCCAAAATATTATAAAAAAAAGGTAAAAAAAAAACCCAATAAAATCTAGAAAAAAAACAACAAGTCAAAAGTAAGCCCAAAAAATTCTTGAAAAAAATAAAAGACTAGAAAAAAAAGCAAAAGCTGAAAAATAAAACCCAAAAAATACTAATAAAACAAAAACTAAAATATAAAACCTAACAAATTCTAGGAAAAAAAAAAATAATAATAAACCCAAAAAAAGTATTTAAAAAAAGCAAAAGCTAAAAAATTAACAAAAAACTCTACAAAAAATAAAGCTAAAAAATAAACCACACAAAATTCTAAAAACAAAAAAAATAGATAAAAAAATAAACCACATAAAATTATAAAAAAAGAAAAAAAAACAATAGCTACAAAATAAACCACACAAAATTCTAAAAACAAAAAAAAGCAAAAGCCAAAAAATAAAAAAATAAACGCAAAAAAGCAGGAAAACAAATAAAAATAACTGAAAAGTTTAAAAGGCCCCAAACACCACACACCGCAAAAACCAATGAATGAAAAAGTTGGAGAGAGTACTGGAGGGGTACCAGACCAGGGATACCCTGCAAAAAGCTGCACTAGATCAAGGACAAGGACAAAGAAAACAAACAAATGAAAAGCCAAAGGAATAGAGAGCTCTGGAAAGCCCTTTCATAGAGATCATGAATCTGTTACCAGAGCCCCCACAAAAGGGTATACCCGTTGTCGACACACCCACCCGACACACAAATGGCCAATGCACCAAAAAGGATTGCAGTTTTGGGGGGGGGGGAGGGGGAACTGTCCAGAGCGTAGCAAAAGCCTGAATGCCCTTCTGTGGATATTTGTTGTGTTGTTGGCAAACGCATCCCTAGGCAACGGATTCCCAGACTGTTTCCCTGTTCGAATATCATTGATTTGTGCGCTAATTGGGGCATCAAATGATTCCGGCTAAATATAATACGGGTTTGTGTCTGTTTTGTGCTAATTGTGGCCGATGCGCGCATAAGGAAAAGTTGCCAGGACGATGCTTCCTGGATAGCAAATGATAGCCGCCCATAGTCCCTGCCAAAAGTTAGTGTATCCCCATACCCATCGTTGTGCAAAAAAAAAACCCCATAAACTGGAGTCTGAATCTGGCCTGGAAATCGCCATCAAAAATAGAGAAAGATGCAAAAAATCAAATGAATTAAAACAAAATTAAATTCTGCTCCCCTCACACGCACACAGTGAGTCAAGATAAATTACTTACCGTAAGTTCCTTTCTGCCTTCCGTCGAAAAAAGTTCTGCCTTCGCGAACAAATTGAGAAAAAATGTGGAAAAAAAAAGAGGAAATTCCAGCAGGGGCCAAACTACTGCGGCGGGGCGGGGGGTTGACAAAAAAGGGTTTTGCCTTTTGCCCTAATATTTTATTTTCCCCCTCTCTAGCCCCCCCCTCTGTACCCTTAGCCCACGTGCGTGTGTAAAAATCTGTCGCTGCTTCAGCTTCAATTATTTTTTTACACAATTTTCTTGTCTCTTTTTGGCGCTGTGCTCATTCTTTTATTTGTGACTGTACGCGAGTCTGTCTCTGTGTGTGTGTGTGCTGTCGACTTCTTTCGCCATTGCTGGCCCTGTCACTGGCTTAGCCTCTGCACTTGCTGATACCCTTTTGGGAGGGGGTTTAATGGTTTTCCGGTAGTCTTTGCCACCATTCAAAGAAATTAAATTATAAAAAATATATACAAATATATATTACAATTAAGTATTTGTTTTTTTGCTTAGTCGCGCTTTTATGCGATTTTATTCAAATTTTTCAAGACCTCTGTGAGGTCTCCCAGGCACATGCAGCTTCTAGCAACATGCTGCAAAGCAATTTGCTCAGCTACATGTTGACAAGCGGCTCCTCGGCCCGAAAGACAGCCCTACAAGCGGTGGCAGCCTGTAAGATCCTCTCCACAGAGCGGCCCTGCCACCTCGGATAGATTTCGATCTGGAAACAGTTCAATCGATCTTCCAGGGTATCAAAATCTTCTACTCCCAGCATCTCTCCCTCTCTCCCTCTCCCTCTCTGGCACGCTTGTTTTCTCTTCTTTGCATATTTTCTTTTCGGGTGCTGCTCATAAATTTCGGGCCTGCCTGCCGCCTGTCCGTCCGCCGTAAAGAATCACTGCTGCTGCCGCTCTGCCGCTGCTCTGCCCCCGCTCTGTCGCTGGCTACTGTTCTCTGCCCCTGCCCCCACCCCTGCTGCTGTTATTCTAATTTTATGGAAATTCCTACACTTTTTCTTGGCTTGCCTTTGCCTTTTCTTTTCTTTTCAGCGAACAGATTTGTGTTTGAGAAAAATCTGTTTGTCATACGCTTCGTTGCGCCTCATTTTGCCAGAACGGGAGAGAGAGTGAGGCCTCTTTGTCCGCCCCCCCAACCACAGCTCTGCAAAACCTCCTTCCTTCCTTCCTTTCTGGGCAGCGGCCCAACTCCATTGAGTGGATGGCCAGTGGGTGCCGTGCCGTGCCGTGCCGACAAAAAAAAAAACTTTTCACAACGCATAAATTTCCTTGCGTTAGTTTTGCGCCACATAATTCTTCAAGAGCGGCAAGCATATGCTCAACAGCACTACTTCCTCCCCCCCACCCCACCATCACCACCCTCGTGGCACCCGAAAAATCTCTGATTTTAAAGCAGGCGCAAAGTGAATTTTAATGATTAAGTCCACTCCGAACTTAAGGAAAGAAAAATGCTCCACTCTACTCCACTTTTATGCCTAATTTAAACAAAATACCAAAAAAAAGAGAAAAATCTGTTGCAACTTTTGAAATTTCCTCTCAAAGAAGGGCATCATTCTGTGCTCTCTTTTCATTCTAATTGATTATCCAGCAATTGGGATAATAATCCTAATTTGTGGCCAGGGATCATCAATCAAAGTCCTGGCTTCAATCACCTTTAATTTCCCATCCTTTACATCCTTTTGAACTCCAGAGCGCCTCTAATTAAAGAGAAACTCCAGAAACTGCTGTTTCTGTGTCTAAAAAGCATCCTACTTTCACACTTTCACTCAAGCAAAAAGCACTTGGAATCCCTGCATTTATTTGGGGATCGGCTCCCTCTTCCATTCTCTTAATTAAAGTCCAAGCTGTCGGGAAGGGATTTGCTCACTCCGCGAGAATATATTCCCGCTCCAAGTGCATGAATCAGAGCGGCTCTCCACTGCTCCACACACACCACTCGACCCTCCCCCATTCCGCCAGTCCCCCCTTCAGTGTCAGTTTTACTATCAGTTTTTATGAGAAAAGTCAGACGCCCTCGGGGCTGGTTGCTGCACTTTTTTTAAATGCTCTGCTCTGCTCTGCTCTCTCTCTCTCTCTCTCTCTCTCTCGCCACCGATCAACGGTTAATGCCTGGCGGGGGCCAGGGCCAAAACTATTAGGAGGGTTGGGGGCGGGGAGACCCTCCTAGAACGGCACTTTTCTCACCTTACCGTTTCGTTTCGTTTCGTTTCATTTCATTTTATTTGTTGTTTTTTTTTGTTCTCATTTCGATTTTTGTTTTTGTTTTTTTGGGGTCATGCCTTGGGCCTATTAACTTTTTGTGGTCGACGACATCCGTTGAACGTTGACAAATTAGAAGCGCGTGGGCGGTGGAGCTCAAGGGGGAGGTGTGGAGGGGAATCTTTGACTTTTGTGTCAAACGAATTAATAACATAAAAATGTCAAGCCTTAATTATCATAAATAGACAAATGACAACAAATATTAGAGCGCCCATTTGTTCTCCTTTTTGGAAAAGTGCGAAAAACAAGACGCCGACTAGCAGCCAGATATAATCGTGCCACTATACCCTGTGCTTAGAGGCTGCCAGGGTGTATGGTATAGGTATGATTTTCGATCTTCTTTCTTGTAAATTTTAAGTTTAAATTTAACTTTTTCTTTTAACATTATTTTTATTTTATTTCTTTATTATTTAATTTTATTTTTATATTTTTTTGTATTCATATTTTGTTTTACTTTATATTTTTGTATTTATATTTTATTATGTTTATATTTAAATATATTTATTTTGTATATTTAAATAAATTTTTTTTTCAGTTTAATTTTTTTTGCTTATATTTTATATTTTTATTTAAAATTTTTTTTTTTTTATATACTATTATTATATTTGTTTTTTATAATTTTAAATTTCATTTTTTATATTTATCTTTTTTTATATTCATATTTTTATTTTGTTGTATTTATTTTATTTTATTACCTTTATTTTTTATATCTATATTTTGTTATATTTATATTTTGCTATATTTTATATTTATTAATTTAAAATTTTCTTTCCTCACGTTCTATTGAAGTTGCATTAGTTTTCCATTTGTTCTCCTCCCAAATATATGTACATACATCCAAGTCCTGGGTATCATCTAGTCGAGTGCACTCCTTCCTGTATTCTATATGTACCTTAAATGTGGCTGCTCATTTGTTGGAATAGGTTTGACACTAATTCGGTGGCGCGGCAATCAAATTTATGAAAATACGATATTCTTTCGCCCGTCTCTTTCTCTCTCTCTCTCTTTCTCTCTCTCTTGGGCTCCCTTTGGCACCCCGATTTTCTGCTCGCTTGATTCTTAATTAATTCGTTGGCGTTTTCATGAATTAATTAATTAATTAATAATGGAATTTCGGGGCAGTAAAAAGGCATATCTAATGATCCTGTTTATTGTTATTTTTTTCGGTGGTGAAACTAATTTTAATTTGTTATTTTTGGGAGATTTTTGGGGCTGGATTGGATGGGATTTTTCTTAGGGTTCACCACAGAGAGGCTTGATTTTGGACTCCTGTATTCTGAGAAATAACTATAATAATATATATATATATAAATAGATCACAACTTTCTTTGAAATGCAATTTTGAACCAGAAATATTCATCAAATATTTCCATTAAAAACTTCGTCTAAAAGATTGATCGTCCGGAGCGAATGCCAATGTCAAAATCGAAACCCGAAAGACACTTTCATTCAATTTTCAACACTTTCCCGGCCCTCCCCCCTCCACCAACAACCACCAGTTCTGGCCCGCACTGCATTTTCCCCCTTTTCCCCGGACAGACAAAAACGGAGTTTATTTTTATAGATTTGTGTGGAGTGGAGAGTGGAGAGCAGACAACAAAAAATCAATTGTCTTAAACACACACACACCCCCTGCCCCTCGCCCCCTCCTGCTGCAATGCTTCAGGGGCGAAGCAAACACATGACATGTGTCAAAAGCAGAAAGAAAACCAAGTCGAAAGAGCGCGACGGGATGTACGGAATAAAATATACAAAAAGTGTCATAAGGAGGGGCTAAGGAGAGCGCACTCCCAGCTCTTCAGACTCGGGGCGGGCGTGCTGCTGACAAATAAAACTGTCAGTTTTAATAACAAAAAACAGCAAGAACTGGGGAAGCCATACATAGATAGATAGATAGAGCGGGAGAGTGCACTCCACTTGGCTGCACTTCACGGAGAACAGAACTCAAGTCGCGGCGGCAGCGACCCCGTCCGCCCCCAGACAGATTACAGCTGCGATAAAGATTTCCATACGCCATAAAGCACATAATTCCTATACTACTATACCACTATATTCCTAGTTATAGAATGCTCTTCGAATGCTCTCGTCATATGGAAAGTTCTGTTTCGTTTTTAATTGGAAATTATTATTCAAATACCAAGGAAAATCGTTGCTGATAAAAGTTTTACCAGTTCAAATCAGTTTCTTGTGTGTCTTGTTCGTTTTTCAAGCAGCTCGTAAATATATCAAAGTTTTGTATTCATTTTCATACATCATTTGAAGACACAAATAGTGAGAGGGAGAGGGTGAGAAAGGGGTTGAGAAGGGGTGCATGGATTTAGGGCAGGAGGTAGGTCTTGCTCTTCTGATAATCTCCGTCAATTTTGGTTTTGGAGGAAAATTTATGTTCATTGCAGGAAATGCTTAGGCGCTTCAATGACGACAAAAAAAATCAAATTATAAAAATAACAACAACAAAAAATTGGAAGAAATTCCAAAAAATGATAAAATATATAATAATTATAAAATTTAATACAAAAATAACAAAATATTATAAATATTAAATATAACATAAATATAAACATAAAATTATAATAAATAAATATAAAATATAATAATAATAAAATATAAAATATATTTTATAATTTAAATATAACATATACATAATATATAAAAAAAAATTAAAATATAATATCATATAAATATAAAATATAACATAAAGATAAAACATAATATATAATATAAAATTTTAATACATATATAAACTATAAAACAAATATTAAATAAGTTTCAATAAAAATTTAAATATTTATATATTTAAATAAAAAATTTAAAACAAATATAGAATAAAATATAAATAAAATATATATATAAAATATAATTTAAAATAAAATAAAATAAAATAAAATTTAAATATAAAATATAATTTATATATAAAATTTAAATTTGTTGTATTATTTATTTATATTTTCAAAACAGTTTAAATATAAAATATAAAATAAATACAAATTATGTATATAAAATATATACGTAATTTTCCAATTTCTTCGAAATATAAAAATCTAAAACAAAGCCTCAAAAATCATAGAAAATTATTGAAGAAAACCTCCAGGCTATTTCCCGATTTAATACCGATGATTCTAGGTGTCTGTAAGACCCTTCCTTTGCTCACAGAAACCCTGCAGAATTCTCTAGAATTATTCTTTCCATATCTAAAATAGCCCTACTTTAGCCTAAAGTTTAAATGCAATTTCTGAACTGTAACTTTAATCAACATTTTTTTGTTCTCTTTCATTTTCTTTGTCTTTGCAGGTAAGTCGCTGCACAACTTTTCCGCCCACCGACCACCGCCCACTGCACCCCCCACCTCCCGGAATAAGGTAAACAAGGAAAACACTCAACTTCTTTGTACCTTGTGCCCTGTGCCCTGCGCCCCACTGTGTTGCCGCTGACGGTGGCGTGAAAAAATCCATTAGAAGTGGAACTATGTCAATCGATGCCGCAGAGAATACAGCGAGCATTGAGTGAAGAAAGCCCCGGGCAAAACATAAACTGTAAAAGCGTACGACCGGCTACAGTGGAGGCCCCCGTCGAAGTCGATGGATTTTGGTTGATGGACAGGGAATCCGTCTGGCAGAGTCTTCACTGTACCATGACATATGCTTATGTATGTGGCGGCCCAGGCCTGTGGTGGCCGGTAGCCATGAATTATTTACATACCCCACACCCCGCCCCGCACCGAACCACCCCACCCAAATGCATTTCTAATGAAACAGAAAGTGCAAATGAGATTTGGCTTTTGGTCAGTACTTGTCCCCCTTCCCGGTCCCCCCCTCCAGTGCCAGTCAATACAAAAGTCAAGCCGTCTCAGACCTATTGATTTGCTCTGACGATTGCCTTTACTTTTGTTCCGATTTGGGGCTCGTTTTTGGTCCGCCCAGGGCCTCCTCTCTGCCCCGCCCTGGGCCGCCTCTCTGGCCCAACTCGAGGCCTAAGTGGCTCTCTATTCTGCCCGGAATGAAATTAATTTCAATTGAACTTAATTGACAACCCGCCAAAGATCTGCCATTAAAAATTGAAGTCTCTCCTCAGACCAGAACTAGAAATAAATTTATAAATTATTCAAACAAATGTTTTTTGGGTTTGCTGTGCAGCTTGCAGGAGATTTCGGTCCTGTCCAGGCCCTATTTATTCCCGAACCACAGATTACACATCATTACACGATGGGCCATAGATGGGGGGCGGGGAGGTCCTTGCTACGTCCTGCATCAGGTTTATTTACATTAAAACATCATCAACATGTTTATATCAACATCAAACTCATTTTCCGCATCACCAAACTTTGCGTAATCCTTTGATCCTATGAGGCGAAGGACCCCTAAACAAAAAAAAAGGTCGCAAAATAAAATCAAAACCAAACGAATCCAAAGCCGAAGATGGGTTTTAGGGGGGGGTTTCGGGGGCAGTAAAAGGGTTTCATATGTCCCGACAGCCGCTTCCTTGTTGCCGTCACAAATCCGAAATAAATCAGTTAACTTCCCGAATCGAGGGCTTGTTAATTTGAAATTTATACGAAAAACAATTTAACCAAAAATCTTTTGCCCCTGAAATTGGAGATGAGCCCCAGCCGAGTCCTTGCTCTTTTCACCCCCACGTGTGGGGGCGGCTCTGAAGGCTTGGTTT
Organism: Drosophila miranda; assembly: GCF_003369915.1. Taxonomy (NCBI): domain Eukaryota; kingdom Metazoa; phylum Arthropoda; class Insecta; order Diptera; family Drosophilidae; genus Drosophila; species Drosophila miranda. The sequence goes on along the minus strand of NC_046677.1, from coordinate 15,590,582 downwards.
GGGTCTGATCCCTTTCGAAATTGAACTGTGCTCTGAGGCCACTTGGAAGTCCCAGGCCCACCAGATGACATTTCAGGCGATTTGCCAGGTTTTTATTTAACACAAATTTTAATACTAAAATTTCTCATTCAGTCTCTGGCTTTGTGTTGGGTTCCTTGAAGGTCGAAGGTGCTGTTTGGGGATGGATTCAATTTAGTTGCAGTTCTGTTTGGTGATCGAAGGCCGATTGTGCTGGATTCCTTGGAATCCTTCCTTCTTGGAATCAGTTGTCGTTTCCTTCTTCTGGGGTTTCTTCTCCTCATCATCCTTGGCCTTATGATCGGCCTCCATAATGTAGGTATACCCCATCGCCTGCATTCCTTTTGCTCCTGGACTCAAGGAGGTCGCCTGGTTCCTCCACCACAGCACTGGAATCGTTGCGGTCTCTTTCCTTCTGTACCTGGGAGATACCTCCCTTTCGGTCCCTCACTCTCAACAATTCCCCCTTGATCTTCCTTCCATTACTCTCTCACAGACAGCAACACTATTACGCTCGATACTCGGCTGAGCCGAAGACTCTCTTTCGCTCTCAGGCCACGCTCTCGGGCCACGCTCTCGAGCCACGCTCATCGAGAGAGTAACGGCCTGCTCTTCGGCGATGTTCCCTTCTTTGCCCCTGCCCCTCCACTACAATTTCTGCTCAAAGACCACAGATACGTTTAATTTTTTATTTACCTTCAGTTGAACGATTAAAGGAGCGAATCCGGTGGTCGGGGGTCGGGGATCCCTGTAAGGTGTCAAACTTCTCCGCAAAACCAAAAGTGCAAAATCGTTTTGGGGAAAACTTGTATTTTGGTAACTTTTGGCTTGAAGCCGACCTCAAAAATGCTTCAGCTTCAGCCACACGTCTCTCTAATGAACCGACCTCAGAGCTGCCTTTTTCCAGGAAATATTTATCTACCAGATACGCACACGCACACAGACAGACAGGCCACATACTCGTATGACTTGACATTTTTGGATAAGTTTTGAGGCACCTGAAACTGACTTGAGGCACAGCCACTCCGGAGCAAAACTTGACAGTTTCAATTAGCTCTGCTCTGCTCTGCTCTCTCTCTCTCTGTCTCTTTCACTCTCTAATGCTGTGGGTTATTCCAGAGTCTCATTACGAAATATTTAATCATATTTTGGGAAGCAGAGAACAATGCAAACAGTGACAAAGCCACAGCCCAGGCACCAGATGTCAACCAGGAGATACAGATGCACAGATACAGATACAGATACGGATACAAATGCAATGCGCTCGTCTGAAATGGTTTGCCAAATAATATCAAATTGCACTTTTCTCTGGTCCGGGTGGGGGGAGAGGGGGAGGGGGGAGATACACAAATATCTGGCAAATACCGACAAATGTGCAAACACTCCATCCTCCACTCCACTCCATCCCCCGATGACAGACATTATTCAAGTCGTAGTCGCAGGCGGCACGAGGCACCGAGGGGCATGCCCCTTGCCCTGTGCCTTGCTATTTGATATCCTACGCGGTTATTCGATAATGACAGCTGCCCCGACAGCGAGTTGCCCCTGAGTGGCTCCGCTGCTGATGAGTGGTAGAGGGGTTAAGCGGGGTTTCAACCTCCCTCGAATCCCCACCACAAAAGGGGATCACCCCCCACCACCAAAGAGAGTTTATTAAATGTAAACTGTCCTCGAGTCCGGAAGTCCTGAAGTCCGGGAGTCCTTGATGCGTGACCGCAGCACGTATCTCCCTCTGGCAGGGGCTATAAATCCTCTCTCTCTCTCCCTCTCTCTCTCTCTCTGTCTCTGAAAATGTTTATAATTTTTCGATGCCCTGTATCTGTGGGGCCCACGTCTGCACCTTTGAGCCTGAAAAGTCTCGGCACGCGTCCCCATGAAGTCCCGTCCCCCTCGAATCCCCCGTTTTTGTGAATGAGAAAGGTTCAATATCCCAGAGGCATCGTCTCAATGACAGCCCGAAACCGAAACTTGGCTCTTCTTCCCCCCCCCCCTCCCTTCGTTTTAGCCCTGGCCTAGACGTGCGTAGTTTTCCATATGACTGCTTTGGGAATAGATCTCCTCTCTCTCTCTCTCTCTCTCTCTCGTTGGGTAATGCGCTTATTATGATGATGCCACATAAAATAACAATTTAGTCGAGCATTACAAAATTCGGTGGCCATTCGGAGCATATGTCGTAGGATAAAGTCAGCTGGCACTTGTCCTGTCCTGTCCTGTCCTCTCCATAAACCTGTCCAGGAGCTGTCTGCCTCATTAAGGCTTAAATGAATTAATCAGCACGAGTCCTAGGGGCCTGTCTGTCTGCCGATGCCTGCTGTGAGGAGACGGACAGACGGACAGACTATTGATATTCGATTGCCCTTCTACCTGTGTCCTGTGCGCTTCCTCCAGGTGTCTCGGCCTGGTCTCAGGCAAACAAACAGCTGCCTAGCTGAAAATGCTGTCTGCTTTCTCTCTGGATTGAGCAATTATGTTTGTGGATATCTTAGATATTTTAGTGGCTGTATTTAAGTGTTCTTAAGGGTTTATTAGAGGGGAAAATACCAGGTTTTCGTTTAAGTTTGGCAGAAAAAAACATTCCCAAAGGCTATCCAAAGACTTGCTGGCACGATTCTCAAAAGGTTATTCACAAATAATTCCTGAATGCTTTCCTAAATAATTGCCAAACTGTGTTCAGTGGCTCCCCAACAGTCCGGGAGCTATTCATATTCCTTTAGGACTCCATTAGATCTATCTAGCCATCGCCCTGCCATCCATCCAACCCTCGGACCCAGCCTTCACTCAATTTGGGCCCAATAAAGTCAGTCTTGCTCTTAATTTTCACCCTTGACCAAAGAGGAATAGAAATCGAATATAAAACATCTGTTCCATGCGCATTAAAGGCTCAGGCGGGGTCAAGCGGCTGACGAGGTCAAGGCTCATAAGTCAGGGGTGGACGCGGGGAAGGGTAGGTTTTTCCGTAACATATTTGGACCTCGGTGACCCCTCGATGAAGATGACACAAGCGATACACCCACATCCTCCGTCCGTCCGCTCCTTAATTGCCGACCTTCCGCCCGGATTTGTGGGCGCTCTCTTTTCGGCTGTATTTCAATTATAAATTCCTCATGGTCAATACGCTTTAATTGCACTTTTTATTTGGCTTACCCCTGGCCCCCTGACCCCCTGACCACACTGGGTGAACATTAGCGTGTGGACTTTGTTGGGCACGAATTGGGAATCCCCCAAAGACCGTTTGCGACGGTGGCACGTGGCACGTGGCTCACTTCCTCACGCACTACACGCTGCCCCTGAAAAAGGTTATTTTCAATTCGAACAGAAGGGAGAAGCATGGCCTAGGCTACAGGGAATTTGTATCATCTTTTTCAATGATTTTTTGGCCTAAAAGATATTGAGATACTTCTGTGTGGATCAGGCTTTTATAAGGGAATATTCGGGGTAAATTTCGGGGTAGATATTCGGAGTATTCCCCTGGAATAGCACCGGGATTCTTTTTTGTAGGGTATTTCCTTCAATTTTCTGTTGTTTTTGCCACAGAAATTTCGACTATGCGGCCATCCCGCCTTGGCAATGAAGTTGGCAACACCTGGCCATGCTCCAGGCCCTGCTCCTGCCCCCCGCTTCCAACCCCTGCCTTGCCCTGCCCCCTGCTCCTGCCCCTGCTCCTGCCCCAACTCCAGCCCTGCTCCAGGCCCTGCGCCAGGCTCTGCTCCTGCTCCTGCTCCAGCCCCTGGCCCAGCCCCTGGCCCTGCTTCTAGCCCTGCTCCAGTGACTGCTCCTGGCTCTGCCTCAGCGCCTGCTCCTTCCCCTGTTCCTTTCCCTCCTCCTGCCACCGTCTCTCTTCCACCCTCCGTTTGTCTCCTGTCAATTCCCTAGCCATTCCATTCCCTTTCCTGTGGCCATTAAATCGAAAAACGATTACACACTATAATGTAGTGTTTGTTTTGGCCTCAATCGAGTCTGTCCTCGACTAACCCACCCACCCGATCCCCTGCCACCACCGCCACCCCTGCCACCCCCGCCTGTCTGTCCGCCTGCGGTGGCCACAGTTCGAATTTAGCGTAAATGTCAATTCTATTTCCAGTTCCCTTTCCACTTCATTCCCTTTCATTCTCTCTATTCCATCCCGAAACATGTTTTGTGGTCATTTCATTGTTTCATTTTCACACGCAACAATAATTCCAATCTAAAACCCCCGCCCCCACCCGCACACCACCCTTCCACCCTTCCATCCACCCTTTCTGTTTATTCTGTGGCCATTTTTCCATCCATTCCCTGGGGGCGTTTCATATTGGGCCATTAAATTGCATCGCATTTTATGTGCAATTTTCGATTTTTATTTGCTTTCGTTTATGATTTGTTCGATATGTTTTTGCTGTTGTTTCGCCTGGTTTTCGCCTTGTTTCGTGTTCCTTGTTCCTTGTTCCTTGTTGCCTGCTAATTGAAATGTTCATCGAATTGGCTTTCGTTTCTATCCGTCATGTAACTCCCCAATGAATAGCCACAGCCCCAGGCCCAGGCCCAGCCACAGCCCCAAAGCCAATTAATAATAAATTATGAAATTCAATGGAAAAACAAACGCTAGAGCCACTCATAAAAGTCCACCACGAGCTGGGAGGGGTCTTAAGAGCAAGGGAGACATTTTCGAAGCAGCAAAAGACTGATCCATGGGTGTATTGCCACCAAAACTCTTAGATATATTTAAGGAATTTTTATTTGAAACCAGAAACCAGAACTCTTGCTCCTGCCTTTGGCCAAAGAAACCACCAAACGACTGTGTGTATCGCTGCTGGCTTCAGGGGACCGAAAAGTAAGTGTTTTGATCGCCTCGCCAAAGATTTCTGGTTTCTGGGGATCGACTCAGAAGCATTGTGGAACAGCCAAAGCACGGGTGTATCTGCCAAGCGATGGCTATTAAAACTCTTGGGAAAATCATGGAAATTCTATACTCATTCTAGACGTAAAGATCTGATGTTATATGTGGATACCAGAGCTCTGCCTCCTGCCTTTTACCAAAGAAACCCTCAAAGACTTTGTGCATCTATTGTTTTTGGACTCTGGGGACCGAAAGGTAAGTCTTTTGAGCGCCTCACCAAAGACTGGACATGTTATGGGTGGATTTTGAGGACCAAAAAGGATCGCCTCACCCAAAAAAAGGGTGTACATTGTTGCTGGAATCTGGGGACGGACTCATTAGCATTGTGGAACCGAGTCGAGGCCTAGTTTAAGAGGGAAACTCGCGTTTGCCCTCTTTCTACGAAGAATCACAAAATAAACCCCTCCATAGAACCCCTCTCCAGTGCCTTCTGCAACCTCTAGACACTGCTAAAGGCCCCATACAACCCTCTTGTAATACAGGGCACCACAAATACTCAAGAATACTTGCTCGCTGATTCGTCATGAGATTCTATTCCAGGGAATTCAAGCCTGATCAATGGAGAGGTCATCAAACTAATTTCGCACAGAAATTCCACCACAAAACGTATAATTCTTGCGCCCCGAAAGAAGACCCCCCCCCCCCCCTCTCCGTCACCGTTTTGCGGCTTTATTAAGATAGAAATCAATTTGGCTCTTCCGCATATTTGCACGGAGTCTGGAGTCCGGAGTCCGGAGTCTGGTGACTGTCAGGCGGCTGCCTCCAGGCGGACTAATTCAGGAAATTGCCACAAAACATGCCACCAGGCAGGCGGAGCGCAAAAAGTGTCAACTAGTTGACCTCATCTACTCCTCGTATAACTGGCAGATGGATGCAACCCAAACGGAGGCACAGAAAAGAAAGAGAAGAGAGAGAAGAAACTGTTGCAGACATCAAAATGACGTGACCGAGGGGGGAGGCAGAAATGACTGGGGAGAGAGAGGGAGAGTGTGGCAGTGTGGCAGTGCAAATGAAGTTGCCAAAGCTCCTCCTTTGGGGTTCCGCTGTGCCACTGGGCTCTGACCTGGGTGAGATTGTTTCTTTCTGTGGGGCAATTACAATGCGACGGACGGGGTCCAGGTCAGGGGTTACGTTTTCGGAGGGTGAGGGGGATACTGGTGTGCAGTCACCAGATAAACAAGTTGGCAGCCCTGCGACTGGCGTGTGCGGCTACGGCTCTAGCTACGGCTACGGCTTCGACTCCGGCTACGGCTCCGGCTTTGGTTGCCGGTTCCCGGTTCTTGTTCTCGTTCTCGTTCTGCTGTCTGTCGCTGTCTCTGGCCTGTCATTTCAAAGCTTTACGCTCATTTTCGCTTTTGCCAGCGATTTTTCTTCTCCTTGGTTCATCTTTTGGCTCTTTGGATACCCTTGATGGGAGTAGTGGCTGTTCCCTGAGAGGTTTTGACTCTTAATGATTGCTTCTGTGTTTGATTATTTGCTCATTTTTCAATATATCTCAGAGAAACTTGGCTCAGAATCGTAGTTTATAACCGAAAATCAGAGTATTTGATGTCCGAAAACAGTTTATGGCTTGGAAAGACCTTCTGGAAGACCTATGGGCCCCGTGCGGACCCAGTTTTGGGTCTACGAAAGCTTGAAACTACTCTCCCTACTAGAAGCCACTTCTTTGGGGTGAAACCTATAGACGGACCGCTGAAACTCTCCTTAGAAAGTCGAAGAAATCTCTGGCAAGTGGGAACAGAAGTATCTCCTCTTGAGATGGAAACCCTTTGGACCTATACCCCCTCCTTCAAGACCTCCCAACACCCAGGGTATTCGAATTGTCGTGCCTCAAAGATACCCCTTCTTTCTTACGCCGATTTGCCCCAAAAAAAGGATGAGCGGAGGACGAGTACGTGTGTAGCCTGTATCTGTGTATCTTTAGCCGCATGTGTGTGTGTGTGTGTGCTGTGTGTGTGCTGTGCTGTGTGTGTGTCTCTGCGTGTGTGCTGTGTGTCTTGTGGTTCGACAAGCGTAAGACATTTTCAATTACAGCTGCCAGCATGACCGCTAACCAGCCGAGACCCGCTAAACCCCCACCCCGCACCCCACCCAACAGCTTTTTGCCAAATCAACTTGCCTCATGTGGCACACAGTGCTTGTCAGGCCACGAAATGCGTCAATTAGACGAAATTGCAATGTTGGATGGAATGTCGGATGGAAAGTGCAAAAACTGCACGCAGCCCCACAGAGTCTCCTTCGTTGCCCCCCATAAAAAAAAAGACAAATAAATACAGAGAATTTCTTGTTGTTCCTTGGGAGCTGGTGGCCCGCAGGCCTTGCCAGACCAAAACTTTTATGAGTGTTAATTTGTGTTGTCAACAAAGTTAACATGCGACTCTCTCCCTCCCCCTCCCCCTCTCTATCCCGCAAGTTAGGAAGGGGCTGCTGAACAAGGAGCAAAAGGGTTTTCCCTCTAGCCAGGGTGGAAACCCTTTTTGCCAAGGGAAATGTTGGCAGAATCCCCAGAATCCAAAACAGAACTCCAAAATGATCTCCTCTCCACTCTCTCCCCTTGCTTTTTAGACCTTTGACCCCTCTTCTCCACTTAATCTCGCAAGACTCAAGTGCAATTAAGCTGCAACTTTATGCGTCACTAATCCACGGTGGAAGGCCAGCTGTCACGAGGGGCAAGTGACCGCGGCCGGGCCCCACAGAAGACGCCTGTCAATCAAGGGGAACCACAGACGGCAGCCGCGGCCACAGTCCCGGTTCCGGGGTAGCACTTGACTCTGGAAGCCGAAAAGAAAAAACACTTTAAGCCATAAATCAATTAAAATTGATTTCCTTCAAAGAAAAAGAAAAGAAATGCAGACAAAGTTGGCCCCCCAAAAGACCCCCAAACTGTGTGCTCGCTAATGAATGAAGTAGCTGGAAATGATCCGAGTGGAGAGAGTTTTTGCCACTTAAAGAACGACAGACTGCAGCTCCTTCTCGCCGTCTTATCTGCAGCAGACAGCGAGGCAGTGAAACGAAGCATGGAGCAGGGGCAGAGCCAGGGGCAGACACAGAGCCAGGGGCAGAGGCAGAGCCAGAGGCAGCGACAGAGCCAGGGGCAGCGACAGCCTCCAAATCAGGGTTGCAGGGCCCGCCTTCCCTCCCCCCTCTTTGCCATTCAAATATTGACAGCTATTGGCCAATTGCCTCGTTGGGGCAGTGCAGTCCTCGCTGCCAAGTGTCCATAATTTTGTTTGGCACTTTTTGGCTCGTAAATAAAATTGTTTTTTATTTGCAGTTTTGTATTTTGTGTGGCAGCATCTGTGTGGCATGCACATAAATAGAGTTGCACATGCCACTGGATGGATATCTCGATGTGGCTCCTTCTGTTCCAGTTCCAGTTTCTGCTCCTTTGGCAATTTCCATAAATATTTCATTTAGCGTAACCTCTACGCTTTTCCTCTATGCTTTTCCTCTGTGCTTTTCCTCTTTCTCTCGCCCGCTCTCGGGCTTATCGCTGGCTGGGCATCTTTGAGCATCTGGGAGACGGCGATTCCCACTTCAATTCCCATTCAGACTCCTCCCTTCCCCTCCCCCTTGTTGGTTGCATTTTGTCATAAATTGGCAAGAGGGAGAAAAATGCTCCATGGAAATTCCTTTTGTGAGATTTTCCCTGGGAAAGTGGTTTGGGGCAGGGGTGGCAGGGGGGCGGGGGCATGGAATGCGTACGAAGGGCAAAGCTATTCGGAATGACATTCAATTGAGAATTGCCAGAGATTCGCAAAATGTTTTTCTTTGTTCATTATTTTATTCCTTTTTTTCTAAGGATTTTTCTGAATAGCTGGGCAAAAAAAAAAAATAAATAAATAAAAATAGTGGCATGCAGCTCACAATTGCAGCTGCAGGAATTTAAAATGTGAAATATTTGTATTTCCAGAAAATAAATAAAAGTATTTAAGGTGTAAATATTTTTAAATATGTATAAAAAAATCTATTGAATAACCAGAAAATAAATAAATTAATTTTAAATAGAAAAAAAAAACTATTAAACGTGAAAAAAACAAATAAATGAATTTACAATCTGAACGTTTTTAAATTTAAAAATAAAAATCTTTTGAATAGCCAGAAAAGGAAATATCTTTGAAATACCTAGGAAATAAATAACAGAATTTAAAATATAAATATTTGTTTAAATTAAAAAAAAATCCTTTTAATAGCTAGAAAAAAATTATAAATTTAAATATAAATGTTTTTAATTATACAAAAAAATCTATTAAATACCCAGAAGAAAAGGAAAGGATTTAAACAATAAATATTTGTAAATTTAAAAAAAAAAACTGATTGAATAGCCAGAAAATAAATAAATAAAGAATTTACAAACAAAAATATTTTTAAATTAAAACAAAATCTAATAAATACCAAAGAATAAATACACAAATTTCAAAAATATGAACATTTTTAAATTTAAATATAAAATCTATTTAATATTCAGAAATTAAATAAAAGAATTTAGAAGATAAACATTTTTAAACTAAAAAAAAAAATCCCTGAAATACGCAGACAGAATATTGAATATTTGTAGTTATATAAAATTGTATTCCCGAAGTTTTTAATATTTAAAAAAAGGTTTAACCGCTAAAGCATAAATTCCTGATATATATTCTTAAAATATACAGATTTCCCATTCCGATTCCAAGAAATCCCCATTCCAATTCCAATCCGTTTTGAATTTTTAATCGCTTTCGCGCTGCCGGGCAGATTTTCTCATAGAAATATTTTTCGCTCTCTCCCAAAAGTTTTTGATGAATTGCTTCTGGCTGGAGTGCCCGAAATGTTTGCGGATTTCGGGTTTTCGTACGACCCCTACATATTCATGATTATTCCGATAAATTTGCAGAGGGCGGGGGTCCTGCTTTGGGGTTTTGGGTGAACGGATAATCCGCCAATCCGCAGTCCACAGGCCACGTGCCACATGCACCATTTGCATTTGGTGGGCTGCCCCGAGCAGCAGCAGCCGCACGGTCGCTCTCTTGACATATTGCGGCCTAATCAATTGACAATTGCCCTTAAAACAATGGCCTGGTCGATTAGTGCCCGGCCACGCCCACACCATTGACATTTGTGGTGGCAATTGCTCCAAGGAGCCACAGACAAGCCATTGAGATGTGGAGAGGACTGGACAGTGGCTGCTAATTGAAAATTATTTATAAAGAGTGAGCAGAGGGATTGAGGATAAAGGATTTACTCCACTGTATCGGACTCCACTAGGTTCCTGTTCCGATTTAATGTCTGGGCAATTGTGGAGTCAAGTCGAGAGCCAGGCACAGGACACGACAGGATAATGGGCGCATTTAGCATACATTAAAATACTAATTTCCATGAAAGTAGCAAAAACGTGGCACCCACGTCCCACCCCCTCCTGTTCCCCCTGGCGTTTGCCTCCTGCTGCTGCACAGGCGGTGCCTTTTAATAGAGCCACACTAATTACACGCCGTTAGAGTGAATGCCCAGCCAAGTGCCGAAGGAGGCAGCTCCACTCGCGCCATTACTGTGGCATGCCCCGTGGGAAGTCAGTCAGTCTGGTGGGGCGGTGGAGCGGGGAGATCTCTGTGCAACAGCAGCAGCCAAAGTCGAAAATTTTTGTAATTAAAGCAACGGAATTTATGAAACGTAACATTTTGCATTTTGGCGTGCACCAAAGTACACGCACACAGACACACACACACACACACACACAGCTGGGGGATGTTTATGCGGGGCTGATATTTCATGAAGCATATTTAGGGGGTTTGAATGAATTAAAATGAAGGAAATTGAAGCGACTACAGGTCTAGCGCGTCATGCAGCAGCTCACCTCGGTCGCTTGGTGGTCTCCGTTTCTCCCTAGGAACCGCTCAGGACCCCCTTCGTCCTTAAATATTACCCAATAATAGACTACTGCCCATATACTTCCCTAAAAATATTTTTCCTTATTTTAAAAATAATTTCCCAAGGTTGGAAACATTTCCCCCTCAATCTTCTACCGAATTTCCCTCCACGCATAAACCCTGCCATCATTTTGTGCTTATGCCCGCATTTTTCCTTATTTTCTACTTTATTTGTTCCTTAATGTGAGTTTTTCCTGCGCTTCTTGTTTGGGTCCCGATGGAAGTTAATTTTGTGCCAGAGACCAAAGGAAAAATGTTTAAGTTTTCCTTTACGTTTTGTCCAGGACTCTGACCCACAGGCGGGCTCGGGGACTCTTCTCATACGAGGAAAACTCTTCAAGTTTTATGGCCACATAAGCGATGGCATTCGGCATGTTCTGAATGGATCTGTATCTGTATTTGTAGGGATGTTGTCGGGGTTTGCTGGTAATATATAAAATTTATTAGCAGAAATTATGATTATTTCCACTTCTGTCTGCTCTCCTTTTTTTTCTGCTGCATTTTAATGGCTCTCTCTTCATTCGTCTTGTGCTCTTCTGCTTTTCCCGTCAGCTGCATCAATTCTGCTCCAAGGAAACGAAAAAAAGGTGGAGCAAAGCTCGTTAAGCTGGCTTTAATTCTTGCCTGAGACCCAGACCATGAATCCATCTCCTGGCATGCTGCAAAGCGCAGCAGTTTTTATTTTTATGTGTACACACAATTTGCGTGCGTTTAATTGTGGCTTGCCCCCTACCCCCCCCCCAGGCACCACGCCACAAGCCATGCTGTTTTGGCCATTAAGCGTGGCCGAATTGTTTGCGGCCAGCGGGCGCGGTGTTCGGTGGGGTGGGGAGAGGGGCATCTAATTGATTTGGTTTAAAAAGCGCTTGGGGATACATTTTTTGGGACCGCAAAGGATTTATAGTGCTGCCAAATAAAAGTGATTTATAAATTTATGCAGAAAAAGGCTTTAAGTGGGAAAAAGATTAGGCAAATATTATATGGAAAATTAATAATTATATTAAAGGAATTTAAGTAGAAAAAATGTATTTTTAGCCATAGAAGGCGGTCCAATTTTCTTATATTTTTAAGTGATTTATTTCTTCAAAATCAAAGGAAATATACAGTGGAACTTCTATTTAGAAAATCTCAAGGGACCCCAAGAATAATTCGTCGTACGGAAAATTAGTATACAAAAAAAAAAAAAAAAATTAATTAATTAAAAAAATAATTAAATAAAAAAAAGGCAATATATAAATCAAAAATAAATAAATAAAAAAGGAAATAAATAAATAAATAAGAAATAAATAAATAAAAAAAGTAAATAAATAAATTTAAAAAAATTAATAAATTAATTTAAAAAAATAGTTTTTAATTTTATTTTGCTCTAAAATAATTTTTTACCAGTTTCCTTCTAAACAAAAACTTCAAGGACGCTGAGGGCAGCAAATATATTTGTTTTATTTATTTGTTTTTGTTATAGGGCGATGGGACATCGAAAGCGAAACAAAATCGTAGTAAAGAAATATTCGCTATAAGGAAATTCGATATATAAAAAGGATCCAGAACGTACTGAAAACTGAAAGAAATTGAAAATTTCGTTGCACTTCCGTACATAATAGAGAAATTGGACTGTATTTACACGACTATGCTCCAAAGTTCCAATCCCATAAAGTTTACTCCTTCTTGGTTTATTTCTCACACATTATATGTCTCTCAAAATTCCTTTTAATTCACCTCGAAATATTTGTAGATACAAAAAACATTATGGCTCGAAAATATATTTTCTGGGAATTTCCTATTGGGCCCAAAAGTAGGCTACAAAAAGATATGAATATGAATATGAAACAATTCCATAACGCACAATAGAGCCCCATATGAAGACCTCCCCTCCCACCACAAATGGCCCACAGCCGGCCCCCCTTCATCACCTCTTCTGCCCCACCGGCACCCCCCAGGCCGTCCGTAAACCCTATAAAAAAAGACAAATGACCCATTAAGCGGAAAACTTGTGCACTTTCATTGCAAAAAGGATGAACGGGAGGCAAGAAATGCAAAAATGGAGGAAAAATTATTGCCCCGCAGCCAAAGACAACAAACTCTTGATTTTTATGCTACCTGCAGCAGCCGCAGCAGAACAGACCAGAAAAAAACATAGAGAAAGAGAGAAGGAGGAAGAGAGGGGAAGGAGAGTGGTAGAAGGGATAGAGGAACGCTCATAAAACGCTAAGATATGCCAAGGCCCGGGTCTAGGAAAAGGCGCCACGCAGCGTTCGGGGGCGAACGGGGGGAGCCTGGAAGGAGCCAGAGCCCGCGACGAGTGCCTGGGGGTGGACGGGGGTCCTGGAGAGAGGTTTGTTTTAGGATTTGTTGTGCTTATGAAAGCATTAAACTTTCCTCATTTAAGGGCTGGCGCACTTGAGTTGCCTTTTTTACTGCAATTTCGCTCTTCAGACTCAGCAGATGCCCCTGCCCCAGTCCCTGCCTCTGCCGCCGCCGCCCACCCGCAAACATCATTGTGCCATCATGCCACTCCCCCCGCTCCCTGCACTCTGCACTCTCCAGCCTCCTCTTTTGACGGTTTCGGTGTCGTCTGATTATGTCGCACAGCTCGCAGCGGTACTTCAAGCTGGGAACTTGTTTTGGCTTCCTTCTTGGAAGTACCCATTGCTTTTGAGATGGTTAGAAGCGGGGTATATGGGCTCGACAGATATTCCAATAATTAAATGACCAAAGGAATGGCCTAGACATCTCAAGAAATGTGGTGTGGACTTGCAGAAAAATTATATTCCTACTTTCAAAAAATTTTAGAAAAATAATTCAATAAAGTCAAGCTTAAAAAAATTAGCCAATCTTCTTGAAAATTTATTAATTTATCGGATACAACTATTTCTTCTGCTTAAAATCGCCACGGAGATGCTCTTAAAACATCAGTAAACTCAAAAATGTTATAATAATTAATACATAAATTTTTCGCTCAATATAATTTTATTTATTTTTTAAACTTATATTAAAGCTAGAAAAAAAAATTTTTATAAATTTGTCATATTCATGGTTTTAATTGTTGAGCTTCGGCTATTATATTCCCATTTCTTTGTGTTTATAAATTCATCGTTTAATCTAATTTTATTAATTTTTTTTTTTTTACTTATTTTAAGGCTAGAAAAAATATTTAATAATAAATATAAAATAATTCCCTCTCTCTTACAAAAATGTCCCATTTCCCTGGATATCAATTAGTCATCTTCGACAATAATATCCCTTATTTTTTGTGCATATCAATTTATTGTTTAAAATAATTTTATTAATTTAGAAAAAAATCTTTAATAATTATAAAAAAAATAATTCCACTTCTCCTACAAAAAATCCTACATTTCCCTGGGTATCAATTAGTCGGCTTCGGCAGGCGGCCCTGGCTTGGCTTTAACCCGATAAGCATTGGGCGACAATAAGGCAAGATCCTTGTCTATCCTTCCATTTCTATGCGAGTGTCTGTGTGTGCGTGTGTGTGTGCGTGTGTTTTGTGGAAAAATATTATGCAATTTCAACATTTTACACACTTGAACATTTCCATGCCGCCCCGCAGCGTTTTGCTCCACAGTTTCGCTTCTCTTTTTAGACACTTGATGAGGTGCTCCTCCCCCGCACCCCCCGTTCCCCCCCCCCTGCACCCCTCTTTTGGGGTAGAGAATTGTTATAAAAGTATTTGAGACACTGTCGCCCTCTGTTTGGTGTATAGAGCATGTGGGCGTGGCATGTGGGAGTGTGTGTGTGGAGCCCCTTTGTGCCGGAGGACTTCCTTGAGGGACTGCCAGTGTGGCAGTGTCTCATTTGGTCTCTGGTTTGCCGTAACCCACCCACTCCCACCCCCACAGACAGACGACGACGACGACGACTGTTGAACTTTGACTCGTCGCGAGGAGTCCTCCTCGGCTTTCATTTAAATTCCTTCCAGTGGCAGTTGCAACCTAAACCGCTTAGACTTTGCAGAAGCAAACAGGATCAGGAGGGGCGGGCTGGCAGAGGGGCAGGGGCAGGGGCAAAGGGGTAGAAGCAGTGGCAACGAGGCAGAGAGCTAAAAAGAAGCCCCGGGCCAAAGCGCAGTCGACTTAAACGCATTTCGATGCAGCAGCGGCAGCACCACACTGACTGCTAAAAGTTTGCTTTCGCCATAATTCACACACACACACACACACACACACAAACAGCAACACACTGGCAACCATTTTTATAGTTACAGCATATTTAGCCCGAAGAGAGAGCCGAAGAGAGACCCCCCCCCCAAAGACAGGGCAAACAATAATAATCATAAAGCAAAGAAGGGGAGAAGGAGAACAAAGGGAGGGCGGGGACGAGACTCTCCTCTGAGAAGCTGGGAGGAGGTCATGGAGTAGACACTTGCATCAAAAATCCCTTTACAGTCGCTAGAATTTTGGCATTCGCTTGAAAATTCACTCAGAATTGTCTTTGGTTGATACATTTTCAATGATAAATATAGTACGGATCGTAGGAGTATGAAAAATTCCACCTCCTTTAAAAAAAAGTACTTAACGTTGCAGGCAGCCGTTGAGGGTAAAGTTGAAGTCACAAAAAGAGAAAGAAAAGAGAAAGAAAGAAATAATAATAACAAAAAGCAAACAAAGAGTCGAGTCAAGCCCCCTGCCCGGGCCAGAGCTGGAGCTGGAGCCAGGTCTCGTGTGGCGCCTCATGTGGGAATTTTCATACGGCGCGTAGCAATTTCACACATTTACATAGTAAAACACACACAGAGGCAGGCAGCCCCAAGGTTGGGGGGAGGCAAGTGGCAAAAGCGTCGTCGCATAGCGGAAGTGAAAGAAAATGTTGCCACCCGAGTAACACAGCCCTGGAAACAAAACAGGCCAAGAAAAGCCTCCAAAGAACGAAGCACTAGATACCCTGGAAAGTCGAAAATTTTGTTAAAATTTATTTCATTATTTTGTGGAACGTATAGCCCCATCAAAGGGTATCCAGCGAGTGGGAGAGTGGGTCTAGGGCTGTGCCATGCGTGTGCTGCTATTACAAACAAATAAACAAACAAACAAAAAAAAAAACGAGAGCACAAAACACACACAACGAAAAAAAAAAAAGAAAGAAACGAAGCGTATAAATAAAATATCGTAATGTTGGACAGGCACCGTGGGAGTGGAGTGTAAATTATGCATTAAAAATACACAGCGAAACGCGAATGGATAATTGAAATTGCTTGAATTTCGTGCGGGGAAGGGCGGGTGGAGCGGTAGGGGCGGTAAGGGAAGGGTATGTGGATAAATAATGCATCCACACATTATTTAAATTAATTCGCATTAATTTGCCAGTTAGCGAACAACAAAATAAACGCAATTTAATTTTCTAAAAATATATATACAATATTTAGCCCAAGGGAATATTTATATTTTTAGCCGATAAGAATTAATAATGAGGCGAATAATTAGGGGGGGGGGGGGGGGGGTTTATTTAATTTTTACAAAAATTATTGGCAATTATTATAATTAAAATATTAACGGCGAAGAATGAAACAAATATATAGATTTATTAACAAATATTTGCCGGGCTATTAAATGATAAATATATTACGTAAATATATATAAGTGATTTAATCTCTCTATAAAATCTGTTATATTTATTATTAATTTATTCCCAGAAATCTCAGAAATATATAAAAATATATATAAATGAATTAATCACTCAATTAAAAATTTTAATATATTTATTACAAATTTATTCCCAGAAATCTCCGAAATATATAAAAACGAATTAATAAACGATTACTGTAATTTTGTAATAAAATAATAGATTTAATAGAGAAATCTATTTATTTATTGCACAAAAAAAAAGAGATAAATGTCATTAATTTTTTAATAAATAGAGAATAAGCACATAATATTTCATTTATATATAAATATTTACATATTATATATATTAATTATTAATAGCCCGTTAAATATTTGTTCCTTGGCAATAATTTTGTAATAAATATAATAGATTTCTCTATTAAATTTCAGTAATCTCTTTTTTTGTGCTTTAACATTTTTGTGTTGAATTTTCAAAGATTTGGAAAAAAACAAAACTACAAAATTATAGAATTTTGTATTTTTGTATTGTATTTATATATATTAATTTAATTTTATATATTATTGAGTTATTTATATATATTAAATTATTTGTATATATACATTTATTTATATATGTACATATATTAATTTATTTATATATATTATATTATTTATTTGCAATTTTCATTTATATTATATATTTTATATATTATTTTTATTTATTATTATAAATTAATTCTCATTTAAATCTTTCTTTCCTATTTGCTCCCTTTTCTACCTCCTCTTTTTATTGCGATCTGATTTCCCAACTATTATTTTCTGTGAACGGCTATCCGTGCTCCGTTTACGGTTCTCCCTTCTTCACCGTCTCCGAGGCATTTCCTGAACCATTTTCCCTGCACCTTTTTCCACGGTGACTTGTGGCGCCCGCAAAAGTAGGCAACCATTTCTGTTCTGCGTGTGACCGCATCGGAAAGGAGGGGGCGGCAAAGGGCTGCGTACGACGGCGGCATATCAACATCGTTCACGCTGTGCACAAATGCCATAAATGCTCACAAAAAAAAAACACACACACACACACACCCATAGGAATCAGGCATACAATCAACACACGCACAGAGAGAGAGGGGGAGAGGGCTGACGAGGAAGCCGGCTTACATGACGTATGAGTGACTTTTATGTTTTAATTGTGGCCCAAACGGCAGCCCCATCCACCCACATCTGCGACAACCGGAAGCCTTGAGACACTCTCTAATTGGCAGAGAAAAGGTTCGTCCCTCCCCCCCTCCGGGGCTCCTCATTAAAAATTTGCATAATTTATGAGATTTTTGCTCAGTTATATAAAATATTAGATGAAATTAAGACCCCCCGCCCCCCTAAAGCCCTGCGAACTACTGTCAATTAATGATAAATGATAACGGGAAAAAGTGCGGGCGGAGGAGGAGGAGGAGGAGGGTGCTGCAGAGTTAAAAAAAAAAACAACAACGAAAAAACAAAAATGGCAATGCAAATTTTATGACAATATTATTTCATAATTAAAATTGTATCTCGTGTGGGTGTGCGGGGTGTGTGTGGGTGTGCGGGGCGTGTGTGTGTGTGTGGGTGTGCGAGGGTGCAAATACTGAGAGAAATTATATATGTGAACTATGGCAAATAAATTTACAGAAATTCCATAGAAACAAAAGCAAAAAAGGTGAGAGAAAAGGAGAGGGAGATGGGGGAGGAAGGGAAGGGAAATGGGGGGAGAAACAGTACCAAAACAGGAAGGAAAAAAAGAGAGAGAGATAGATAGATGGGGAGAGAAAATAGGTGCGAGGAAGCCAGGTCTTAAATTTATATATTTTTTTGTTTTTTTGCGACCCGCAGCGGACAATTCCCTGACATGGCCAAAGGGGATTTCAGGCCAAGTCCAGACCAGCCAGGCCTACGCCCACTGCCATATTGCACTCCCACACACACACACAGGCACACACAAAGACACACAGACAGAGAGACAGAAAGTAAAATTAATTAAATAAGAAAAAGAAAAAAGGTAAACCGAGAAGTTAAATATAAAACAGGAAAAAGACAAACCCAGAACGGAACCAAAGCGACAAAAGAGAGGTGGAAAAGAGACGGCAGTAAAATGAAACTTGAAATTGAATAAAGCCCGCAGCGGTGGGTGGGGTGGGGGGCGGAGGGGTGGGTGCCAGAAGGCGGACAAAAAACCAGAAGTGGGACCAAAGACAAAGGCAACACAAATGCAATATAAAACCCAAGACGAAACCAAGAAAATGGGGGATCCCCGAGGGCGGGGGGAGCACACTCCAAGGGGAGTCCCAATCTACCCCGCAATACCCTCGAAAAGCCCAAGCCCAGACATATAATTTTCAATGCACACGACGAAAACACACCTCAAGGGAGCAATGTCATTCAGTGTGTCCCCCCCGCTATTCCGCACCCCTCCCTCCCTCTCAATGCCTCTGCACTTTCCCGTTGACAGGACGGAGGGCCACACGATTAGGGCTTCACAATTTATCTAATACAATTAGTCAGAAGGTGTTCAAGGGGACAGGGGCGGGGGCGGGGGTGTTGCGGTAATCGTAGACTCCTGGAGAGGCACTTACCTTAATGTCAGAGCACCCACCCCGCCCCCTTTTGTGGGTCATCAAGAGGTGCGTCAACTTTCAACTTTTGATGCAAATTGTGGTCGATTTTGAGGGGGGGAGGGGCCTCCCCCAGGGTGTGTGGGTGTGACCTTTGTGTTTTACGATTCGGGTGTGTTGCCAGAGCCAGCGGCTGGTGGCCGAAAAACTTCAATTAACTTGAAAAAAATTACAAAATTGAACACTTTTATGTGCTGCAAAAAGAAACATAAAGAAGCGAGGGTGGATCGAATATTTGTAAGGGTAAAAAAATATGGGAACAAGGGGAAGGAGGAGGAGCCTTCAAGGAGTAGAAGAAGGAGCCTTTAAGGGAAGGAGGAGGAGCCTTTAAGGGAAGGAGGAGGAGCCTTCAAGGGAAGGCGGAGGAGCCTTCAAGGGAAGGAGAAGGAGCCTTCAAGGGACTGACCCTTCCAGGGAAGGATAATCGAGAAGGAATCGATAATATTCGAGGTACAAGCCCCGTTTTCTTTCCCTGGAAAACTCCTTAAATAACCCTTGAATGCAGTTTCCGCAGCTGCTCAACAGGCACTCTCTTTCCCCCTCCCCAACCACCCCTGTTATAACCACCCCCGCTCTATCTATTGCCCCCACCGCATCACACATTAAACATCAAGACCCCCCCCTGCAATCTGTTGTCACCATTCCCCCCCCCCTCGATTCCCTTTGCTTTTGTTTTTCTGGCCATATCACAAAACCGCAAAAAGGCAGAAAACTTTTTCTGGCCAACTGTTTATGTTGGCGGCTATTGGGGAGTGGCTAGAGGGGGGGTAAGGGTAGTGGGGGGGAGGCACTGTTGTTGGCAACAAACTTCAACAACTCAATGCACTCAATCAATGCACACAAACAGGCGGCAACAGAGTTCTCTGTCCTTCTTGCCTCCATGCCACGCCCCACTCAGAGAAACACTCAAAATATAGGGGGTGGGGGGGGGGGGGGGGGAAGTGCTGCAGATAAAAGCGGAAAAACATCTGGAAGCAAGGGATATACGCAGGAAGCTGTTATCCTCGAAGATCCAACGATAAATACTATATCTTTAAGCTTTAGATACTGTATCTTTTAAACTTTGAAGCAAGACAAGCTAGTGCTCTTTCTATGGCTCGCATACCCTTCAAGGAAAGGCCTTTTTTCCATCAAAAATTGGTTTTCCAATACCCTTTGGAAGGAAGGAGCAGCCGCTGTGCGGAGGCTGCGGCTTCTGCTGAAATGCAAAAATCAACAAGCGATTTTTTAAACAGCCACAAAGCAATCCGCATACAATCAAAACGAAGGACAGAGAGAGAGAGCTGAAAGAGGCAAGGGAGATGGAAGAAAAAAACATTCAAATATACGTTTATTTCTTGTAAACAGATTGATTTCAAAAATGATAATGGGTCCCCAAAAGCCGACAAAAGCCTACAGAGTGGAGGACGGCAGGCCACGACGGAGGGCCAGGACGCAGGGGCAGGATGGAGGGGCAGGCAGAAAACAGAGGACATCCCAGTGGCAGGGAGGTGGCCAGGGCCGTGGCCAGGGCTTGGGCTGGGGCTGGGGCTGGGGCTGGGGACGGTGGCTGGAGCCTGGTCCGTGGCCGGGGCAGCTTTCCAACATTCACAGACCATTTGGCGGCTTAAGGTTCGCATTTCGGGTTATCGCTTAATCGCATCGCTTGCCAGCCACCCGTCTTCGTAGAGGCTGTTGCCACACCCTTTCCAGAGGGTAAGACGGCTTTTGAGAACTATTCGAAGCATCCTGCCACATTTCCCATCCAAAATTGCCTCCCAAATCTATCCCCCATTGAAAGGGCATCAAAAACGTCGACTATTAGAGTCCGCTTTTCCTGCGGCTGTTGTCTTGAGTTCTCGCTACTGTTGTTGGCTGTCCCCCTCCCCCTCCCGCTCTCCCCACCCAATCATTTTTCAATAAACAAACAATTTCATGGGCGGCTTGTCTTTTGGCAAATCGGATCTAAGCCTCAATAAGCAGCCAGCGACAAGACGCACTTTCTACCCCCCCCCCCCCTCTGCACCCCCCCCCCCCCCCTCTCTCTGTGTGTGTACTGATGACTATCTCAAGGCCTTTTTACGGCTGTCGAGAGCCACCGCAAAATGCGGCTCCACTCTCCGATTACAGGAATCTTAATCGCATCAACTTGAATCAACAATTCTGATTGCTTTGCATTTGTTTCGATTTCTATCGAATTAAAATAAACCGAAAACTGGCAACAGAAGCTGGCAAACAAGTATTTAAATGAATTACAAGAGAATTATTCCTTCGGAGGGGAATTTTTAAGCCATTTATTGAGGGATTTCAAACCAAAAAGGGGGCTGCAAGGCAAAAGGCATTAAATATTGGGTGTATTTGTATCTATGCATTGCCTGAAATGCGTCAAAGGGGGGGGCAGGAATCATGAGAGGGGCCCACACGTGAGGAAGGTTTCTCGGGAAAGGATTGACGTCCCTCCCTGGAAAGAATGACGCAAATGGGTAAATGCATTGCCCTAAAAAATACTTCAAAAAGCTTCTAAAATATTCCCCGTTAATCCTGGCTTTCCCTCTCTTAAAGATGTGTGGTGGGATAGCCCCTTAACAGTCAGTAGAGCAGCCCCTATCGGCCCATACGTTAACCCTAGTTTCCATAAATAAACCATGAATCTACGACCCCAAAAAACGCATAGAGATCGACTCTCAATCACTCTTGAAGGGCGCCTCAAGGAAGGCAAGTCCTGTCCGCAGAAATAAACCTACAAAATCGTCCAAGAAATAACTTTATTTCACTCTCATAAAAGTCTTAATTCAAGAGCCATTCAGTGACTCTCTAGCCCTCACTTTTGGTGTCTTTTTTTGGGGCCAAATCTACCGGCCGCTCTCTCAATTCCACAGCCCTCATTCCCCCCTTTTGCTGCTGCACTGATTTGGTTTCCTTTATATCTTTTTTATTTTCCTACAAAATAACTTTCTCTTTGTTTTGTTCCATCGATTGCCAGCTGCCAGATTAGGTCGTTGCATTGATTAATAATTGCCTTTTGCCTTTTGCTTTTTGCCTTTTGCTCTTACATTTAATTGTATTCCAAACGGAAAGAAGATACAAGATACAAGAGAAAGAGAGAGTCAAATATCCAGATAAA
This sequence comes from Drosophila miranda, assembly GCF_003369915.1. Lineage (NCBI taxonomy): Eukaryota > Metazoa > Arthropoda > Insecta > Diptera > Drosophilidae > Drosophila > Drosophila miranda. The sequence goes on along the minus strand of NC_046677.1, from coordinate 15,568,488 downwards.
TTTCAAGTCAAACAAATGGCTTAAGCGAGATCCGGAGAGTAATTACAACCCAAGAAGCCAGTTCCCAGTCCCAAAGGCAGAGCCAAAGGCAGACCCAGACCTGATGGAGAGATAACCAGAGTTGCCACATGTGTGTGTGTGTGTGTCTGTGTGTGTAGAGAGAGAGAGAAAGAAAATGAAAAATTCAACAATTTGCTTGGTTCTGGGCTGCTGATTCCCTCTGCGAACGAATTTAACTGAAACATTTATCCTACAAAGCACTAAATTATTCCTGCTCTACAGATGGATGTCCCCTCCCCTCCCTGTCCTTTGCTTTTGTTGTATTTGTATTCATGTGGCAAATCAGCGACATTATCGTTTGCCTCATCAGCAGCCAACAGCTGCCAAAAGCCATAAGACAGCAGAAAACTAAGGAGAACGAAGGAGATATGGAGATACCCTTTCTATCGAAGATTGGGTAGACTTTTGGCTCAGGTCCAAGGGGGTGTCCCTTCGTATCTTGGGCTTATCTGCATAAACCTCTAGAAAACATCTTCCCAATCATCGCCGTAATGCCCTGTGGCTCTAGGCGCTCTCTTCTCTCCGCTGCTTGCACTGCCTGCACTGCCTGCACTGCTTGCGCTGCTTGCACTGCTCTCTTTTGCTTGACTTGGCGAAAATTATAACGGCAGCCCCAGAGAGCGGTAGATCAAGAGAGCGAAAGAGAGGGAGGCACGTGAGCGACAGCTTCATTTGCTTCATGGGAAGGGGAGGGGGCAAGGGGTATGGACTACCGTTTGTCGTTACTCCTTTTCCTTTCTTCACTGGCTCTCCCTTCCCCTCTCTCCCTCTCCTCCTGGTGTGCCAACGTAAGCGCTTTTAATTTTCAGCTTCCATGCACAAAAATATGCAATACGTTTCTTCTTTTTTGTCCCACAACAGTCATGAATGCATGACAGGCGAGAGGGGAAGGGGTGTAGGGGTGGGGGGGACAATAGCTTACATAAATTTTAAGCTCCATTAGCAAAATGTTACAGCGCCAGCGCCAGTGCATGCCACAGGCGACGTGTGCATGCACTCACACTCTCTCCCCCTCTCTCTCTACCCCTTTCTCCACCTCTCTCTCTACCCCTCTCTCTCTCACTCTCTCTGACTAAAGTTCAAGTGCAGCAAAAGTTTTCGGGGGGGGTGCCTGGAATTATTACATGGCTCTAGTCACAAAATTTTTCGACAATTTGAAGCGGAAACTTTTTGGTTGCCTAAAGGACTTCCCCCCCCCCCCCCAGGGGCACATTTGTAGATAACTTTAAATTAGACAGTGCGTTTCATAAATATAAAGATAGGAAAAAATTCAAGCTGGAAAAACTCCTCCTTTAGCCCTGAAAATCCCATATCTAAGCAGCCTTTGACCCTAAGCACACAGGAAAATTTTACTAATTGCAAATAAATTAACTCAGCCGGCTAATGGCCAGGGCCCCAGGCCCCAGGCCCAAGCTCTCCACAGAGAAAACCACAAAAATAAACAATTAAATTGGCCAAAAGAGAGAGAAAGCCGAGAAGATGACCAACTGATGGCGGCATAAAAATCAATTCGAAAGCAAAACCACAGCAACGAAATGAGTTGCGGAAACTATAACTTACTTCCAGGCCAAAGACGGGAGCCGGTGCCCGGGAGCACATCGTAAACTTAACGGGATACATGTGCAGGGGGGGGGAGTGGTTGGTGGGGGAGAGAGCCCCACAATGAATACAAATTGCTCGGTAAATAAACAAACATCTCAATAAGGAGCAAATTACCGACGCCAGTCAGCGAAAATACTACACGAGCTAGCGAAAAAAATAAAATACATACATATAATACCAGAACGAAGCCCCAAGGGGGTGTTAGACGACTAGGGTGATACCCTCTAGGGGTGGAGTTCAGTAGGTAAAAAATAGGGGGCATCCAGGGGCCACTGGGAGGCCATGAAAACGTTGAGACCTGCAGAATTTTAGCCCTGAAATGGGTACAGATATGGCCATAATTATTTTTATAATAATAATATTAATATCTTATATTAATAATAGTAATAATAATAATTTATAATAATTTATAACAAAACAAAATAATAATAATAATTTAGAATAATAATAATATTTAATAATTATAATAATAATAAAAATTATAATTATAATAATAATTTATAATTATAATAATAGTTTATAATTATATTAATAATTTATAATTATAATAAAAATGTATAATTATAAAAATAATTTATAATAATTTATTTTTGTTAAATAAAGGTGAAAGACGGAACTACTAGGAGAATTTTCCAACAGCCTAGTTTTTCGGGGTTTACCTCCAGAATTTTACCATGAAAAAGTAGGCTTTTTAACGGTTCTAAAGCCAGTTCTGAAAGACTACTCTCTGTAGCACCCTTTACATATTTAGACCCAAATAGAACCCACCTTTTTCCCACCACAAGTACAGGGTATCCAGATACAAAGGGCAAACAAAACTCTAGCAAAAGAAGGAAAAGTAGAAGCCGTCGAGCTGTGGGAGAGCGCAACGAGCACCAAAATAAACACAGCCCAAGGAAGAGGCAAGCAGACACACACACACACACACACACACACATGGAAAGAGAGAGAGAGAGAGAGGGAGAGATAGAGTATAGAATGTGCAATGCATAACAATGGCAACAATTTTGTTCTTGAGCCGCCCGTAGGAGTAGGCGAGAGCCTGCCTGCGTGGAAGGACGACAGATATACTAGGAGAGAGCGTGTCCAAGGGGCAGGGGGGCAGGGGGGTGCTAGTGTGTGATGCTAATGAATATAATGGCGTTACTCAAATGGCGACAGGCCCAGGCCATATCCCACATCGCAGGCCAGGCATCGCAGTCTCGTCTCCCGTCGATTCCCAGATCCCTCGCCTTACCCTACACTCCAGCATACCCTGGACAGGCCTGAGAGTACTTGTTTGTGCCCTCCTTCCCCTCCGCTCCTCCTCTTGCGAGTACTTCTTGCTGGGATGTTGGCGGGTTGTTGTTGATGTGTGGCCAAGATTGCTCAGCACCAACAAAATTACCAAAGAGCTCCCTCTTCTGCGTGGCTGCGTGTGTGTATCTGTGTGTGTGTATCTGTGTGCGTAGTAAAGCAAATAATGAGCGTAAATCATGGTCTATCAATAAATATGGACAAAGGCGAAGATACACACGATAGATGGCCGGTATAGGGAAAGGTTTATTGAAATTCATGGAGGAGAACAACGATGATGATGGGCAAAAGGCCATACACGCAGATAAGGAGATATTGGAGAGGAGAAAACGGTTATGGGATGGGGCCATAAGACATAAGACCGATAAGGATTATACGGATTATAGAACTTTGTGAATAATGAGTGATAGAAAGAGGTAGAGAAGGGAAAGATTAAAAGAGACAAAGGAAGATCCTTAGAAGGAATACCAAATAGGAAACATTTCTTTGGGTTTTTGAAGAACTTTCGAAATCCAATGAGCACCCTAAAAAAATACTGTATGGCCATGAAAGAAAATGGCCAAATTATTGAAAGATTGAGAGGGACATAGGAGGGATAGAGGAAATCCATGGAAGAAATACCAAATAAGAAACATTTCTTGGGGTTTTTTGAATAACTTCCAAAATCTAATGAGGGAAATAATTGAAGGATGGACAGCGACCAAGGGGTTAAGGGGAAGTTCCATAGAAGGAATTACATAGAAAACAGAAAAGTTCTTGGGGGTTTTTGAAGAGCTTTCAATATCCAATGCCAGCCTCCCAAAGGATTAATAGGAGATACATAGGAGGACACATATCCTTAGGTGTCAATAGCCTCTTAGGAAATATATTTTAAGCAGATCCTTTAGCTCAAAACCGAAAAACAGGTCAAATAATCCCCAGAAAATCTCCGACTTTCATTTTAAACAAAAACTAAGCTCCACCCGAAACTAATTGGGGCTAATCCTCGCCCCCACCCCCTCCCATTTATCATCCCCAAGCAAACCGCAGCCAAGCCATCCCCTAGCCCTCTCGCTGCCCTTCGTCCCCCTCAATTATAGATATGCACGCCCCCTTTTCTTGTATTTTTCCCGGCCCTAATCAAGGCCCGGCAATGGTCTTATCTTATTGTCTCAGCAATTTAATATTTATGCCGGAAAGGGGGGTGGGGAGGGGGAGGGGGCTGGGGTCCAGTTTAACCTCCATTTGAACCGAGGCCCAACGGTCCAGGGCAGGGTCCTGGGGTCCTGGGGTCCCAATCCCAATCCCAATCCCATTCCCCAGTCCCCCCTCCCCCCCTTCCTCTAATCATCATTTCGCCTTGTTTTCTTTTCATTTTCCATACAATTTTCCGCTGCTTTTTTTGCAGTTTTGATGTGGCTCCGGGGAGGTCTGAAGTAATTGTTGCGCTTGCCACGCCCATCGGCAGGCGGCCGGCGGCCGGCCCTTGGCCCCCAGGCACATTAAAGCCAGGCCAAGCGAGAGATAGACGCCAGAAAGGAAGGCTGAGAGAGAGAGGGGGAGAGAGGAAGGGTATCTCTGAGTTGGGGAAATATTTTAGCAGTTAAAATTCTCTGTTATCCGTTCCGTATTTGCCAGTTTTCGATTCTAGTTTGAAAGGCATGCATTTTGGGGATCCTCCCCTTGATCTTTCGGGAATCTTCTCCCCATCTATAGCCATCCCTTCGCTGCATAGCCTTGGCCAAAAGGCTGATCTCCAGCTAATAAATACTTTTCCATATTAGGATGAAAAAATGTGTTGCCCCCTTGGGAGTCCTTGGGAGCCTGTGGATGCATAGCCTGCAACGAGGCGGGGATTTTATTAAATTCCACAATCGAATTGCAGGCATCGCATCTCGGCCTTGGTTCTTATGAACTTTTACAGAGCCATTATATGCAAATGATGAGAGCAAAGAAAGCAAATATTGCTACCTCGGGCAGTGGCCACAGCAGGGGGCACAGTGGGGGGGCACACACGCACTGGCACACTGGCATTGTTTGTCCTGGCTGGGAGGACGACGAGGACGACGAGGAGGAGTGTCCTGGCTCATGTGCAGACATTTACATAGGCAAACAGCTTCTTCTTCCAGTTGGTCCATTCATGGCAGGACTGCCAGGACTCGTTGCTGGCCGTGTGTCCTGGCACGAACTACTAATAAACCAAGAACACCAACAGCAACACCAACAACCTCCACAACAATGGCGATGGCAACGGATATTAAGCCAGAACCGGCCCCGAGGACCCCAAAAGAAAAGAAAAGAACAAAAAAACAGGAAGAAATAGTGGAGGAATGCAGAAAGAGAGGGAGGAGGGCAGGACCTGGAGAAGAAGAAAGGAAAAAAGTCTCTAACGAGGCTAACTTTTTTCCAAAGATTAAAGATGGACCGTCAATAGTGTAACGATACAGTGATCCCTGCCCCGTCCCCCCACCCCCCCTTCCCTATCCCCCTCCTCCATTCCGATGACAGCTTAAACAAACGCCGCCTGGGGGCCACTACAGCAACAGATGAGACGGTCCAAGGATTTTTGAAAACGCCCAAAGGCACTACGGAATCGAACATGATTTGTCGCCTGTTGACAGGCACAGAGGGGAGAGGCAGAGGCACAGAAATTGTGCCAAGAAGCGGAGGATCAAAGGAAAAGAATGGAATTTTGAAAGGTGTTTTGGCACTTGGCTTTGGCAGCGAGCTTTGAGGGAAGAGCGAAGGCCATTTCCTAGTTTTATATTCATTAAAAAAGTGCTTAAACGCTCCTTAAAGGCAGAACTGAGACAAGGAGCTCTCTGGTGTACCAAAAAAATGTATGGACGTTACTCATTTCCCTATGAATATTGTCTTACGCTGAAGAGTGGGTCCGTGGCTTTAGAGATGATAGTCCTCCCTGTAAGAATCGTGCACCAAAAAAAATCTATGGCCGTTGAAGTGTGGGTCTATGGCTCTGTGATCCCCCCTGACTCCACCTCTTAAACATCTTCCCTTGCTGCAGATCAAACACAAATGACACGCACTGTCTCCAAATCATTTGCCACACAAGAAAAAGTTTCCACTTGCCAGCAATTATGCTTTGGGCACAGTGTCTGCATAAATTTTCGTGTCATATGGGAAAAAGTTTATTCTTTTTGGGATTCCACTTCGGGGCTCCGCTCTTTAGTTCCGAATTTGGTTCCCTTGCAAATTTAATCACTTAACCCCAATGAAGTATGAAAGGAAACTTTTGTGCGCACCCCTCCCCCCCCCCCCCCGCATTCCTTGAGGAAAAAAGTTGAAGGCAAAAGGCAGTAGGAAAAAGGGAAATTGATTTTTCACTTGGCAGAGGTCGCAGCCCGAGCATATTAATTCCACTCAAACCCGAACGAACTTCAACTCCACACCGGGGCCATTGTCTGCCCCGTTGACACCCTGCACTGGGGCCCCCCCCTGTGCTCCCCCTGTGCACCCCCTGTGCCCCCCTGTTTGCGAGTGTGTCAAGGCGCCCCACAAATGACAAAGTTACTTAAATTACCCAAAGAGAAAGTTTCTCCTGGCACTGGAGCCTGGCGGTGATGCTGGTGCTGGCTCTCCTTTTTGCTCTTCTGCCTTTGGCATGCCCTTGAAGAGGGTAAACCGGGCTTCAACCTCCAACATATGCTACAGACATGGGCTTTATCTTTAGGTGGATCTATAACTCGTGGAAATTAGATCGATCCATGGAGAGGAAGCCTTTTTTTCGCTCTTCTCCACCACCATTTGGGCCGTTACTCCCTCCCTGGATCGGTAAGGATATGGCCCGTTCCTTCGCTCTTCTCCACCACCTTTTGGGCCGTTACTCTCCTCCCTGGATCGGTAAGGATATGACCCGTTCCTTCGCTCTTCTCCACCACCATTTGGGCCGTTACTCCTCTCAGTTGTTCGACTCTTGAGCAGAATTAATGAGTGTGCAACCTAAATTCACTTCAAGACCAAATAAAATGAAAGTTTTTCCGTTTGTATTTTCTTTTTTTACCCCAAAAGAAAGAAAACTTCATCCATGCAGTCTCATTAATGTCTGTCGCTCTGTCCGTGGCCTGGTGCAACTTTGTGGCAAGTTGTGGCCAGGTACTTGCTGCAAGTGCCTTCTTAAAGGACTCTTTTACGTATGGAGGTGGCGGTACCCCTTACAGCGAAGGGATGGGGCCCTGGGGTGAGTGTACATTTGTGGGTTTTATGTTTATCAGCCCTCTTGATGGGCCTGGAAGAGCTGCAACACATGATTCACTCCAAAATGAATCATAAATGAATGTTTTCTTTTGCCTTTTGCTTCATTGCTTATTTTCCATCTCTGGCCGATTGCCATTTCATAATTGAATCGAATGTCGTCCATGGAATGTCTTTTCAGACATCAAAAATACCTTAAATCATCGCTTCTGCCCGAAAAATGTCCTGTCTACGCCTCGGACATGACATGGCACTCAAGAGGAGTGGCTTCAACAATTGCAAGTCATGCAGCAGAGAGAGAGAGAGAGAGAGAGAGAGAGCAGGATATTAGAGAGATTGAAATATTCCCCCGCACACACACACACGCTCTTCCTTGCTCTGTGTGTGTGTGTGTGTGTGTGTGTGTGCCTATGTATACAATAATATCCTTTCACATTTTATTACACTTGTAATGTGCAACGATTGGCTAGGGGGCGGGGCGGAGAGGCGGGTAGAGCCGTCTGGAAGGGCGACCATGTGAGCAGTCATTCTAGAGTGACAGCCGCAGGCCCTGTAATAATGTAGGACACGACGCACAAGGAGTGAGAGGGGGGTGGACGGGTGCTCCACACATAGAAGGCTCCCTTTGAGGGCTTGTATCATTGTCAATATTGACAATAAACAAGTTTTGCCATAAAATGTTACAAGAGTCGAGACGAGGCTTCAAAAGGGAGACACCCCCAGAGAGGGAGAACGACATAGATACAGATAGATAGAGGGAGATAGAGGGAGAGGGAGATGGCAAGTGTGTGGCACTCAATCCATGCGCTCCATCGCTGTCATCGCTCAATGACTTATTAATCGTATATCAAATAAATGCCACATATATCGCAGATACACTGCCAGAAATATTCCCTACAATCTGCTATAATTACTCCCCCAAAAAAGGGGAAAACTAAAGCCTTCTCCCAGTGCAGCACTTTTGCAAATTAAAAGAGAAAAAAAAAGAGGGGTAAAAGAAGAGTTTGATGTTTTTATAAATTATATAAAATATACATTAAAGGCCTGGCCCATGCCCATCACTCAGGGGTTGACACACGTAGGGGGGCCCCATAGTAAAAATAAAAAATAAAAAATAAAAACTTTTGTAATTAATTAAAATTTTCCACCCGCATAAATCAATCATGGTGGAGCGTTGCCCCTCCCCCACCACCCCAAAACCACCCCAATTAATGATTTAAATCATCTGTTAAAAAAAAAATGTTTCTTTACGCATTGCAGATTTCATTATGGGCCTGCGACTGGTCGAGGTCCGGATACCGAATTACGTGATTAAGGGCTCCGCGGCGCAGCTGGAATGCCTCTACGATCTGGACGGCGAGGCCTTGTACTCGGTGAAATGGTATAAGGACGGCAACGAGTTCTATCGCTATGTGCCCAGGGATATGCCGCCGGCACAGACCTTCCTGCTGCCAGGTGTTAAAGTCGATGTGAGTACAGTCCACAGGCCCTGCCCCCCCAAAGGGAGGGGCACTAAAACTAAACATTACATACAACGCTGCATACTTTTTGCGGTGGCTGCTCGAAAACAACACTGCAGCGGGGCAGTGGGGGGCATGTCCTCCTCCTTTGTGCTCCTCTCCTTTTGTGGCGTTTATCGCTACTGTGAATGGGGTGTGCAGACAATGCACTGCGCTACCTTTGAGGCCAGACGGTGGGACAAAAGAACTACCAGACTCTAACGGGGGGGCCCTCTAAAAATTAGTTGCGACCAAAGACTGGCAACAAGACCTGCTAAAGATGATTGGAAAGGGCTATACATACAGATTTAATTTAATTGAATTTTTTCCGTTACATTCGGGCGGCCAAGGGCTCGGTTTTGTCTAGAACAACATACATGTCGTGTGCAGGATGCACCAAATTAATGCTGGACGCGAGTGCTTCAAAGAGAGAAAGCTCTTGAATGAAAAAAAAAAAACAAATTACATGTCGTGTGTAGACCAAAAGCCTGCCCAAAGCTGATCAGATCTGATACCGATAGAAGCAATATATCTTATATATATCATCGGAAATACAGAAGGTTCCAAAGAAGTTGTTCCTTAAGATACATTTTCCTTTAAACCTTCCTTCCGAAAACTAAGGAATTATTACAGATTTTAGCCCGTTTTTGGCTTGCAAAAGTTTCCTAGTTTATGGCTCTTGGGATTTTCTTTGTCCTTGGATATGCATTCAGGGCTTCAAGAGTTCTCCAAGTAGATACATCTAATGGGCATGCCGTGTGCAGGGGCCTGTTTCAGAATTGCCAGAGATCGAACTGTTTAATAGTCCGTCCAAACCGAACCGGAGCGAAGCGAAGCGGAGTGCCTGTAAAGAATGGCTGTAGAGCACTTAGAATGGCGTCGCTCCATTATTTTTGCCACTAAAACTTTGGCACGTAACAATGCACTAGACGCTCCACCTCCATCTCCGATTCCGGAATGGCAGGGGTGCTGGGAATGGTGGGGCAGTGGCAGATAAGCACGTGAGCAGACAATCGGACCTGGTTGATGGCAACATTCGACATGCCATGCCCCACGCCACTCTCTCTCTCTCTCACTCTCTCTTGCTCTCTCTCTGGCCCACTAATCGGCTACCGAAAAAGTGAAATCTGTTTTCCCATGAATGCGTCCGTCCATCCGTCCGTGAGTGCCTCTCTCTCTCTCTCTTGCGCTCTCCCTCCCTCCTTTAAGTGCAATAAATATTTCAAGTTGCGCTTTTGCGTTTCTGTGGGCGGTTGTGGGCGTGACCGAGTGTGTCCATAAAGCGCGTTATAGCAAAAGCAACACCATACCGCATTACCGCAAAACGATTTCCGCTGCGGCACAGTGGGGCAAAGGGGCAATCGGGGCACACAGAATGACAGCTGAAACGATTCTTCGATATCAGGCAGGGAATCCTTGGGGATAGGAAAGTATAAGAGGGTTTTAGAGGCTATTGGAGGCTAAAGGAGGGCTTAAGAGGGTACAGGAGGCTATTGGAGGCTATTGGAGGCCATAAGAGACTAGAAGAGGCTCTAAGAGCTTGATATTTCCACTCGTTTGATTTTGGAAATATATTTTTCATAATTTTGTAAAACAAATTCTTAAAATTTTCAAACTAAAAGTCGGAATCCCTGAAGATTCTATTCAAGATATTTAGCCATAAAGACAGAAGATCCTCCACAGCTTCCCCCGTTACCCTTGGAGCACATTTTACCCACTTAATCCCTGCCTTCAACCCACTGTCCCTCTTTTGTTCTTTTCGCTGCTTAGCGGTAAACTTTTTGATGTTGGGGCCGGGGCCGGGGCCGGGGCCGAGGCCCCGCAGAAGATGCCAGTGAGCGATAACCAATTGATGCGGATGTACGTGTGTTGTGGGGGGGGAGGGAGTGGGGGAGGAGCAGGGGGTAGCTCCATTTTACTGGATATTGTTTTAGCATAATCGATTTGAGTGACTTCGGAAGGGGGCGGAGACGGAGACGGGGGCCGAGGAGGACCTGCTTCTTCTGCGGCTTCTCTTCGGCTTCGGTTTCGGTTTTGTTTTATTGCAGTTGGGAAATAGTTTGTTGCTGTTTGCTCTGTTGCTTAGACGTGGGGCTTACCTGGGCCCTGGCTCGCTGCTGTCCGTGTGGTAAACTATAAATTAGGTTAAAACAACAGCAAGGCACGGGGGCAGGGGGCCAAAGGAATGCGCAATAAAAGATAACAAAGTGCAGTTTTCTGCTCCGCCAGATAGCAGGCCAAAGGGAAAGGGTAGCGGGGGGTAGCGGGGGTAGGGAGGAAAAAGGGACGAGCAAGAAACTGATCCCACACCGACATAGAGCCGGGATTTAATGGCTTAAAGTTCAAGTGAAATATTTGCCTAACCCTTTTTTGGTCAGACATTCAACACTGACCCTCTCTCGGGGGGGGGGGGGTGGGTGGGGCAGAGGGTAAGGGCTCCCACATTTAAAACAAACAAGAAGCAGGCTGGGGGACCAAAAAACGACTTAAAGATACCCCGTAGTCGAAAAACAAGAAGAATTTTATATTTTGGGGCAAAAATGGGCCTCTCGCCAGGACAAGGGTTAAACCTTCAACAGGGCCCCCCCCCCTGCCTGTTGCAGGGTACCATAAGGCAAGGCAAAGGCGCCACAAAGTAAAAGAAGCGGCTTGAAAAACAGGCGAAACTGCGGCAGTTTTCAAAAGCAATTACATTACATTAACGTCCAAAGTGGCTGCATGTCAAGCCCCCTGCCCCCTGCCACAACCCCTTGAAACTGCCAATGACAACCAATGGGGGGGGGGGGGGGGGTTGCCTGCAACAACTTTTCGTAACATTAATTTTAACCATCTTCCATCTCGCTCGCCGCCGCATCATTCAGCAATTTTATTCATTCTCTTCTCTCTCTCTCTCTCTTTCTCCCTCTCTTTGTCTCTGTCTCTCTACCATTTTTAATTGCAGTTGCACAACTCGAGCGACGCGATTGTTACGCTGCGCGACGTCAATCTACAGTCGGCGGGACGCTTCCGTTGCGAGGTTTCCGGTGAGGCGCCGTCCTTCCAAACGGTCACCGAACACGGCGATATGGTTGTTGTGTGTAAGTATATATATATATCCCCCCCTCCCCCCTATATATAGGAGCTTGCTGAAAGGCGAAAACTTATAACTCTAATTAGAAATTGCGGCCATTTGGCGTTGACTGCTGGCTGGCTGCCGCCGCTCGGCGGGGGAGCCCTGCGTCTGACTTTGACTTTTACTCTTAAAACTTGTCACCGGATTGGTGGCCACAGGACGGAGCCATGGGTGGGCGGGAGAGCGGGTGAAATGAAGTGTTTAAGCTCCTGTTGATTGAATGCCAGGCCACGCGGGGGAGGACTTTGATGTGGAAGGTGTTGCCACATGAAAAGTGGATAGCAGCAGGACAGCTCTCCCTCTCTCTCACTTTCTATCTACAATTTCATTAAAGTTTTCCTGGTTTTCCTGCTACCAAAGAAATGCTCATCTTACTATTTATTTTGTCTTCGCCTGGGCAATCCTCCAGTCTTCAGGGGCCTCGCTATAATACCTACTGAATAATACTAGATGGAGTTAATTGAGATGTTATTTGTGCCCACAGTTTTCAATGCAAACCATTAGCCATGCCCAGACATTTTTCACAGCTTTATAGACAGATCTCTGATCAGCAGGAATAATCTGTTCCTAATCATCAGGAATACAAATTGAGCTCATTTACATTTACATCAAGAGAGCAATAAAATTCACTTTGATTTAAAAATAAAATTAAAAAAAATAACAAAAACTTTTTAATGCACCTATTAAATGAGATTTAATATCTAAAAAAAATACATAACAATAAATTTATTATCTTAAATTTGTAGAAGATTTATTTAATTTGAATATGAAAATATTGAATTTTATACATATATCAAAATATTTAATTTAAAATATAAAAATATCTAATTTTATATATAAAAATATACAAATATATATTTATATATATATAAAAATATGTAATTTAAAAATAAGCAAATATCTAAATTGAAATATTTTCAAATTGAAATTAAACAAATATCCTACAAAATTTAATAAATAGTATTTATAAGTTTATAAAATTGAAATAATAATAAATTGTAACATTTAATTTTAAAAATGAAAATATTTCACTTTAAATATGCGAATATTTAGTTTTAAATATGTTAATATTTTGCTTTAAATTTTTAATTTTAAATATACAAATATTTAACTTTAAACATGAAAATATTTCATTTTACATAAGAAAATGTTTAGTTTTAAAATATATATTTTATATATCAAAATATTTCATTTTAAATGTGAAAATAATTTATTTTAAATATGCAAATATTTAAATTTAATTTTGAAAATATATTTAATTTTAAATATGAAAATATTTGGATTGAAATATTTAGTTGTAAATATACAAAAAATATTCAAATTCAATTTAAAAATATTTTATTTTAAGCATGCAAATATTTAATTTCAAATATTAAATTATTTAATTAAAATTTTGAAGTCAAAACATAAGCATAAGTATTTAAATCCAAGTGAAAACACTATTCGACTCAACAGATAGAGCCCTCCCTTGAACGTACGATTAATGTCCTTCAGTTCAGATGCTTTTTGCCATATTCTTCGACTTTATTAAGCTTTCGATCCGGCTTAAACTATCACGACAAATCTAGTTTATTCGCCTTCTAAAGCTAGATACTTCTTGCCTTCATTTTAGTTTACCCTTGGCCAAGCGTTAATTTAGTTTCGCCGACCTGGACCGACCTGCGCCTGACCCAATCAGCTTTATTCAATTGAAATTGTGTTTGCTTAGTCAAAAAGCATTTGAACTGCATTTGACAGGCTTCATTTGATTCCCAGCTTCTAATGCCAAACAAGCTTAGTGGACCCCGACGCCACCCCCCAGGCAAAACTTGCCAAAGCTTAACGGTTTAACTCGATTTTGGAAGCCCTGTCCCCGGCCCTGGCCCTGGCCCCAGCCGCGTCTTGAGCAGATCTCCTGCAGGGCAATGCCAAAAATATTGCCAAAGACGCCGCCGCGCAATCCACGGGAAATGCAAACAAAACAACAACAAATAGTATCTCGGAAGCAGCTTTAAAGTCTGAGGGGGGCAGTGGCAGCCCCCCAAGCCTGCTAATACACGTGGATTGTGGAGTGTGGCGTGTGGATTGTGGAGTGTGGAGCACTTTGAACTGGCGTTGACATTTCGTTTGTTCAATTATAAAACTTTTGCGTGGGCGTGTCTCTATGGCTGTCTCCCTTTATTGTTAGCCCTCGCCCTTCCTATGTCTTTGCCTTTGCTGTGCTTTTGTTTTCCCGTCTTTTTGTTGGTGCTGTGGTCCCGGCCTCTGCTTCTGTTTGGCTTTCAATCAAAGTTTTTAAAAGCTTCAACAACGAAAACAACGCATATGCCGCCCAGCTCCCAGATGGTTTTTGTTTTTTCTTCTTTTCGGAGTCCTTTGGCAAACAAAAACAAAAACAGCAAAGCAAAACCATTTCCGTTTCCGTTGGCAGAGTCCAGTTTGGCGCGGATGGATCCCGCAGGAACCAACAGATCCTTGCTGATGGGTACACCAACTGGTTGATGGGGTTTAGAGTTCCTTTGCTGGCCGAGAAAAACCATTTAGAATAGATTAGAACCTGTATCCGTGCCGTAGCACCAATTCTTAGCACAAATCATCACTTTCGGATGAGCGAAATATTCAAAATTTACTCAGTTTCGAGCTCTGACAACACTTTTCGTTACCCTTTAGTAAGAGTATTGAAAATTCCTCTTGACACATTTCCTTCGCTCTTTTTTTCTGGTATTTTGCTTTATTTTTTGTTCGCAATTTTATCAGACGTCCGTCAGTGCATCAGCGGCTGGAACTTTTATTGAATTTCCGGCTGCGCTTCGCTGACTTTGTTGTTCCTCCGCTGCTCCGCTCATCTGCTGTTGTGGCGGTGGTCGGACCCGGCTTAGGTTTATTACGAAATTCTAAAACCCGCACAACACTGCCACTACCCAGGCCCAGAACCCCGCCAAAAGTCTGCGGCTGTAAATGAAATTTAGCTTTCGCCCAACTTCGTTACCAGCCCCTCCTCTCTGCCCCCCAAACTGATGTTGTTGTTTCCGTTGCAGCTCTGCCGGACCAGGGACCACCGAAGATAAGTGGTGGCCGGCCCCGCTACCAGACTGGCGACTGGGTGCGCATCAACTGTACGGCCGGACGCTCCAAGCCCGCCGTGGATCTGTCGTGGTTCGTCAACGGCGAGGCCGTCGAGCCGCAGAAGCTGCGCAAATACGACTCCATCGTGTCCGGACGCGAGGGTCTGGAGACCTCTGTGCTGGGCCTCCAATTTCGGGTGGAGCAGAAGCATTTCCGCAACGGTGACATGAAGTTGAAGGTGAGTCCTGAAGCCCCACTCTAGCGTGAGAGCGTCTAGTCTAACCTGAGTCCCTTTTGCAGTGCGTGGCCTCGCTGTCGACCTTGTATTGGCGGAGTAACGAGGAGTCGGTCGAGGGCGATCGCCCGCAGAAGGCGCCCGTCCTCGAGTCGCGCGAGACCGTCTACGCCAGCAACTCACGCGCCGATCCCGTCCAAGGTATGTCGTACCGGGAATTATTTGTTACCAAAATCTTATCGCTTTTCATTCAAACAAATGCAGCCAGCAAATCGGATTCGCTTCTGTTGGCCCGTGCGCCCAGTGCCCTGCTCCTAGTGGCCCTGGCCGCGGTGGCAGCCCTGGCTGGCGGTGGCATCTCTGTCCCTCAGAAAAGCCAGTCGAAAAATAA
This sequence comes from Drosophila miranda, assembly GCF_003369915.1. Lineage (NCBI taxonomy): Eukaryota > Metazoa > Arthropoda > Insecta > Diptera > Drosophilidae > Drosophila > Drosophila miranda. The sequence continues at coordinate 15,553,057 of NC_046677.1, read as the reverse complement.
AGATCATCAAGAAGATGAGAAAGAGCGAAAGAAAGAGCGAAAGCATGATAAAAACTTGAATGAGAGAGTGAGTGACGTGGAGCTTTCGGAGCTTTTGGTGAGTGAGTTGCTGGCGGATTTCGAGGAGAAGAGCGCGAGCCAAAGCTCAGCGACGCGGCAGCAGCATCGAGGAGTAACGGTGACTGCACGGTAGCTGCATTAAGGGGTGCCCCCCCCCCCCCTACCCGTTCAACGTTTTCAACGATTTTTCCGTCTTCGCTTTGCATAGAAAAAAAAAACCACAACAAAAAATTCAAAAAAAGGAAACACACAAAAAGAGAAAACAGAGAAAACAGAGAAACCCGAAAAGCAGCTTATTTATTTATGCCGTTAACAAAAAAAAAAAAAAGCTTTCATGAATTTAATTTGTAAAAAGTGAAACAGAAAATATATAGCACATAAATTTAAAATTAAAATTACTTAAAAATTAATTGTACGAAAATGTGTGGCGGAACCTGTTAAGCCACCAAAATCGACAAAAAAAAACAAAAACAAAAAACCCATTGTAAATAGTAAATGTTTAATATATATGTATACATATATATATATATGTATATTTATGTAACTGTATTGTATGTTACTTAACTTTTAAGCTCACTCACACACACACACACAAACAGAAAAGCCGAAAAAAAAAGAAACAGTAGATAAACGAAATCCACAACAAATACATATACAAATATCATAGAAAGGAAAATGAAAGGATAATTATAATGAGCAAATGAATCCAATCCTCCAACCAAAGTTGGTCACGGCAAATTACGAGTTTAATAAAAAAATATATTTAAATAAAATAAATAAATATATAGGAAAATATATGTAAGAATATGTTAGCGAAAACAAAGTTTGGTGTACAGTGCGTAACAAAACCATAGGCTGCCTATTCGTTTGATCAATCTATAGTTTTGTAACGCACTGTACAGCCACTAGAAATATATACACATACCCATATATATTTCATCTTTTGGTTTGGAATAACATAAACCTGTAATTAAATAAAAAGAAACAAATTTTTAATGTAAGAAAAATCAAACCAAAAAAAATCACTTAATTTTAAAAAAATATTAATGAAAGGAAAAGAAAAAACGTGAGAGGGAAAGAAAACTAATCAAATTTAGAAATTAAAACTTGGTGACTGTTGGAAAAAGTCTTAAAACTAAACAAAAACATATCGTACATTTATATGAATTGCCAAAGTCTTAATGGGTATTAAACCGAATGGAAAGCTTCCACATTTTCCTCCTTCTTATAAACGCCATGTGAGTGTGAGTGTGAGTGTCTCTCGTATGTATTTAAGTGTGTGAGTGTCCTCCACTGTATAAACTAGTAACATTCCGAGCTCCAATACCATCCAAACCAGAGAAAGTGTAAACAATTTAGTTAGCCAAATTTTAGGCAAGAGGTCACAGGTCAAAGAGCAGAGCAAAACTAACCAATCGAAACAATAGCAACAAAATGATTGTGATTCGAAAATCAAATCAAGCGAAAAACCCAAATCAAATGATTTTCCGTGTGTAAATAGAAATGTTTCCATCCCCCCCCCCCCCCCTTTCATCAATTGTGTGTGTAAATATGATTATGAGCTAACTAAATTAGAATTAAGAAGTCAATGGCAGCCAATTTTAATAAAAAGAATAAACGACAAACGAGAAATTAACAATAAAATTCACATTAAATTTAAATATGGATTTAAATGGCAATTGCAGTGCCCCCTAGCCATAGATTTACAAATAAATGTACACTCACACACACACACACACACACACACATACGAATACACATACATATATAAATCTGAATTGTTGTCAACTGTAACTGTTTTTTAAGTCTTATTTAATATCGAAGCCATTAACTGCAATTCAAATAAAAATTACTAAAAAAAACTACAGCAAAAAAAAAACCATTTAAAAACAGAAAAAAAAAAACAAACTATAAATGGCATAAAGATTAAAATGAAATGAAGAAAAACAAAATATAAATGTGTGCTAATTGTAAGTGTAAATTATTTGTGTATTTAAATAACAACAACTTTTAGATGTATAAAAAAAAAAACGAAAAGAAAATAATGAAAATGAATTAACGAAAACCCAAAATAATGCATTCGAATCTATACGATAAAATCTATGTGAATCAGTAAAAAATTCAAAACCTAAGGAAACGCTGCATAAAACAGATACGAATACGATTTATTTACAAAACAAAACAAAACAAAAAACTCAACTCGAATCAAATGCCATAATGTAATTTCAACTGAATTTAGCTGCCAGCGAGTGGATCAGTCGGTCGGTGGACGTCCATGACGTCTCTATAGCTCTGTAAATATCTCTAAGCCTCCAAGCCCCGCCCCGCCCCGCCCCAGAACGAACGAACGAATTGTGAGGGAGAATCGTGGAAATTCATTAATAAAACATACTTGTTTCAAAATCAAACTCGAAAATGGTGTTTTTATTTATGGTTAATTTTATAAGAATTCTAAAAATAGTACTAAAAATATATATTAATATTTGTTGGAAATTATTCTGCCTGTTTATTCCCTAATATTCTTTAGTCGTATTTTGTCTTCTTTAAATTTTCAATTTTCAGCTGCTGTCTCGAAAATCTCCCACATAAATCTCCACCGTAGGAAATTGCTGTTGCCTCCCCGCATTAAACCAGCTTCAATTATATGAGAAAGCCAGGAAGTTAACCTGTCCGATACATTCTCTCTGTATTTCTGTGTTTATTTTATTTTTTATTCTCTGGCTGGATGCAACACAAAGAAAATTGGGTAATTTTAAGAAAATATTTCAAATACGTGAAAATGTTGCCAACGAACGTGACAACAACCTTCGACGAGGCCAAAACGTTTAGCAGTAAACAAAAAAGAAAAGAGGAGTGGGGTGGGGAGGGGGAGACGGAGCTACCCTACATTTACACCCGAAACTCACTCGGTATGGCGCTCACTGCACCATGAGAGAGAGAGAGGATGATTTTGTGGGTGGAAGGCGTTCCATAGCCACTGCAAATTGATTTCTTCATTCTGGCTACAATTATATTCAGATCCCACCCTGGTCCTGTATCGGCAGCCATTATTTCTGCGGCGCGGAGATGCGAACAGAATTGGCTCTGATGTGCAGGAATTACTGCCGTCTACCAATGTTGATCTCGCCGCGGTTCGAAAAGGACGGAATTACTGCATATTAATACACTTTTAAATGCAATTCCCCCCGAGCCGCCGCCCCTTCTAAACTCCACCCACTGCAATAAACTGAAGCGGCGGCGAAAACTTAAGAGCGCCTTTGCTTTTGCGTTGTGTGTGTTAAGCTTCTGCTTTTGCTTTTTAAAATTTTATCTTTGATTGAGTGTGTGTTTAAGCTTGAGCTTATGCTCTGGGAGGGGTGGGGGGAGATGAGCAGTGCATTGATGACATCATTGGCATAGGAAAAGATTTCGTACTTTGATCCTCTCTTCCCACTGCATTTGGTGAGAGTGCGTCTGCGCTGAGAACTCAAAACTTCACTAGGAACGAGAGCACTCATTCTTTTTCGATTCTCTTCTTCACTGCCTTCCACTCCTACGAGTAATGGGAGTGGGAGAGGGACAAAACTTGACGAATTTTCAAGCATGCATAAACACATACAATGCTGTAACTCTCGTGATCAAATGCAAAAAAGCCAGACAAATGAAATATAAAACCTTTTCAGTTTTCACACCCGAAAATAAAAGAAATTATGCAACATAAATATGTTTACTTACATATGTATATATCAAATAGATATAGATATATCATCAATTGCCGCATTTTTCCTTCCTCGAGCTGCATTTATGCCGCCATTCTGCCTCTTATCGCCTCTTTCTGCGCCTCTGCCCTTGACCAAACACATTTTCTTGCACTTAAACACTTTTTTCACTGCATCACTACACTGCACACCACATTTTTCCATTGGATTTTTCACCATTTTCCGCATTTTCACGGATAGAAACGCGGAGCTGACTTCCAAACGCGCGCCTTGACCGTGAAAAATGAAAGTGAGAACGACGCAAATGAGTTCATTCTATGCTCTCCTTCTTCTGTTCCTATTTGCTCTCTCTCCCATGCTATTTTCACACCTTTTAAGTTTTCACACATGAAAAAAATATATTATGCAAAAAAAATGTGTTTAACTGCATATATATATCAAATATATATCAATATATCACAAATTTTCGCAATTTTCCTTCGTTGAGCTGCACTTTTGTCGCCATTCTGCCTCTTATTGCGCCCCCGCCCTTTATTCCACACATTTTCTTGCATTAAAACAAATTTTTCACTGCACCACTACACTGCACTTCACACACATGCACCACATTTTTCCAGATGGACTTTTCACCATTTTCCGGATTTTCACGGATAGAAACGCGGAGCTGACTTCCGAACGCGCGCTTTGACCGGGTCAAAAAATGAAAGTGAGAGCGGTGCAAATGCGTTTGTTCTTTGATCTCATGCTCATCTGCCTATTTGCTCGCTCTCCCACTCAAATTTGACAGAGCATTCGGTCGTTTGTAGGTGAACGAACCGTAATAGGTGAGAGCATTAACGCTCTCTTTTTGCTTTTGCAAAGTGTGTGTGAGTGTGTGGAGTTGCTTTAGCTTATGCTCTAGACGGGTGGTGGGGGGAGATGGACAGTGCATTGATGAGATCATTAGTAAAGAAAAGGTAAATTAATTTGAAGACTTGCAGCGTGGGTGGGAAGGGCGGTCTAATAGCTAATAATGTCTTGTAATATTGCACCTTCGCTGAGAGAATCTCAAGCCGGCAATATTTCTATTGCGTTTCCTCTCTTCTCATTTTTGAACAGTGCAATGACTCGAAGCTGAGAGAAAAGAAAACAGCGTCTTTGCTTTTGCAATGTGGGTGCGTTTGTGGTTGTTGTTGTCTCTAACGTATAATTTTCACTGTCTATGCCCTGTGTGGGTGGTATGGGAAGTGGGGAGTGCGTGCATGATATTTCAAGCGTTCAAGATTATTCCCATTCCACTTAATCCTCTCTTCTTACTTTACGTGTTGTCAGAGCAACGACCTAAAGCGGGGGCGAAAAGTTAAGAGCGCACCTTTGCTGAGAGGATTTATGAGCGGCCATGATGAAATTGGGTGGTCTTCTAACTCTTTATCGGGTCTCAGCACTCCGGAGAGCGCTTTGGCACCATTTTTGACGAGAAAGAGACGAAAGAAGTGTGTCGTTGTATTAAGCAAAATCAGAACTCTTCTTCCTCTGTTACTGCAAAGAGTGATCAAAAGTGTGTGGGAGTGAGAGTAAGATGGAGAGACTGGTGAGAGAGTTACATGGGGAAATTACTCAATTCAAATAAATTAGTTGATCTCTCTTTGCAGTAGCAGAGGCGAAATACAAGAAGTTGAGGTAGGCAAAGGCAAATGGAGCTGAATAGAGCGTGGGAGAGAGAGCAAATGGGAAGATGAGAAGGAGAGCATAGAATGAACGCATTTGCGCCGCTTTCACTTTCATTTTTTCACCCGGTCAAAGCGCGCGTTCGGAAGTCAGCTCCGCGTTTCTATCCGTGAAAATGCGGAAAATCGTGAAAAATCCATCTGGAAAAATGTGGTGCATGTGTGTGAAGTGAAATGCAGTGTAGTGGTGCAGAGATCAGACATAAATGTGCATAAAAAGGTGTTTTAATTCAAGAAAATGTGGCGGGGGCACAGAAAATGTGAAAATGGCGGCAAAAATGCAGCTCGAGGAAGGAAAAGTGCGGCAATTGGTGAAATATCTCTATATATTTGATATATATGTAGATAAACATATTTTTTTTGCATAATTCCTTTTTTTTTCATGTGTGAAAACCTAAAAGGTTTTATATTTTATTTGTCTGGCTTTTTTTCATTCGATCACCTGAGTTCCAGCAATGTGTGTGTGTGTGTGTGCGTGCTTGCAAATTCGTCAAGTTTTGTCCCTCTCCCACTCCCATCACTCGGGGTAGTGGGATGCAGTGAAGAAGAGAATCAAAAAGGAGAGAGTTCTCTCGTTCCATGTGAAGTTCAGGGTAGGGTGAGGCATATGCAATAGTGCTGATCTGACTCTCTTTAGTTATTTTTTTAAGTGCATCACCTTAAATTAATATGCCTACAATTTATGCTCTTATTGGAATTTATTTTGCGCGTTTCGTTTGCGGTTTCGTTGCGGCTTTGGTGCGGTTTTGGTGCGGTTTTGTCGTAGCTTCGAAGTCGTCGTGCGGTGTGCGGTCAATGTTCTCCAGCAAATTAAATTCCGAAAATATTTCCTTGGGCCCCTGCCACCCAGGGGTAGCTTCTGGGTAGCTTCGACCTGCGTGGAGTGTACCGCGAGGTACGTATCTTCGGCGTATCTCCCTTCTAAAAGCCAGAGGCGAGGGTATCTATGGAAACCATTAATGATGGGTATTCTCCTCAAATTACTAGTGGAACATATCAGAGAAGAACTTCGTTGATTAAGACCAATATCTGTGCATGCACTGGGCGAAAAATGACCAAGTAAGAGAAACACACTTATAACAAAATTAAATAATCCGTTTTTAAATACAAAAATAATGAAATTAAGAATAATTTGATTTGATTTTTTCTGAATACCAAAAAACCTAAAATAAATTTACCTAATATATTAATTTTGTGGGAAATATTTTCAGTCTAAATATGAAAATATTTAATTTAAATACCTCTCTATTAAATGAAAAGTTTTGGGGAGGCGAGTGAGCCAAAGTCTTGGCCTTATACTTAGTTTTGAAATATTTTTAAATAAATAGGATGAGCACTTTCTTTAAAAAATATTGCTATAAATACAAATTCTTGGCGTGTCTGTTTTCTCTCGGTGTACATTTCCAGAACCCAATCAGGGAAATCTTTGGGATCACAAGGAATCTCCTTAGTCCCAGCATTTTTCCTCCATTCCGTCTTTCTTATCCCCTGGCAAAGTACGAACATCTCACAGCAATCCCCAAACACACAGAAAAAAGAACAACAACAGCAAAAATAAACACAAAATATCTGCAGACTTATCCCTAAGTCGGCACCTAAGGAGGGACCTAGGGAGGTTGACCTGCTGCTGGACTCCACTAATAAGCTGCCAACGAAATAAGAACATTTGATAAATACCGAGGACAAAGCCAAACAAATTATAAGTGCCAGGGATACACGGATACAAGGACACCGAGGGATGACCAGAGATGACGCCACAGATTTATTTGCCGGCCAACAAATGGCCACAAATGAGCAGCCCAAGTCGAGCTGCCACCTGCGCGGGGCAGGGCCAGCTATCAAATGCCACATAAATCAGATTTGTCATCTAATGAAAACAAGAGTCCAGCCAGCCACAGATCTGCCAGGCAGGGATCTCTCTTAAGCCCCGCGTATGGGTGCTGACAGTCACCCGGCCTCGTATCTGTATCTGGTAGATACTTTCAGCATATTAAGCTCAATTGTGTGAGGCTTAAAAGTTTCATGTTTGATTTCGCACAGATAAGAAGGCATCAATTTGCGGCACAGGTAAACTTTTTGATGCCCCCCAGCCCCCCCAGCCCCGTGCTTGTTCAGGCACTTTCCTGCCAAAATCTAGGGGCGGAAAGTTGCTCAAGTGGGGGAGGGGCGGTGCGGGGTGGGGGCAGGTTGATGCCGATATGCCCAAAAGTTTAATTGAGCTCGTTCAATCGGAATGAGTGTGCCATTATGGACGGGGTTCTGTAGAGCAGCAAAAAGGGTACATTTCGGGAGTTCATTTGAGCATTAAGTTAATGGAATTATTCATTCATTGTAGTGCACAAGTTCAAGATTCGTCAGCGTGGAATTCAAGGAGTTTGCTACTCGGAAAGTAGGCGGATGGTGCCTCTAAACGAGTCACAAATAGGTTCGGAGCGGCGGCCTCTATTGGCTCTTAGGATATTTCTATCATTTCTTCTAGATTCTATCTATCTTCTAGTGCTTTTATGGAGTGAAATGTCTTTGCCCTGTCCTTTCTCTTAGTCAAAATCCTCTTGAAAGGTAGACCTTCAAAAAACCTTTCCTAAGTTCCCCAAAATTCCAAATAAAACCACAGCGAACTCCCCTATTCCCAAATATGGACTCAGAGTGCCCCAACCTTGGGTTGTCCGAGCCCCATCTTCCTAAGTGAATATTCTTTTCGCCCCCCAATCTTTTCCCTGGCTGTCCACATTGTTTATCCATTACCTGATTCGCTTGAATTATCACAAGCAGACGGACAGATAGACATCATGACTGCACCTTGAATCGATTTCCGTGCAACAGACAACAGAAAGTGCGATGTGATGGGGCATGGGGGGGTCATGGGAGGGACATGGGGCATGTCATGTCTGCTTGCACGTCGCCATTTGCTCTTGCCCCGTTTTGTTTTGTTGTTATCATTTGCAGCATTTGAAATGATTTGCAATAAAAGTGTCTGCCACTGTCCATTGGCCACGCCCCATTGCTAGATTACGTGCCACTTCAACAGACGGAGCTCTCACACTGCCACTGCCACTGCCACAGCTCCTTCTATTCTTCTATGGCTATGGATGCCATTGTCCTTGTCACTGTCACGTAATTGCATTGCCTTTTGTTTATTTTGGTGCGTCCTCTTTGGCTTTTTTTTTACGCATGTCCAGGTGCGGATCGGGCGGCGGCAGGGAGCCCAAAATGTAGCGAAATGAATTTTTATTCCAAATCATATGGAAAATACCTTTGGGTTTGCCGCTTTCACTGATGTTTATCCTTAAAGGTTTATACCTCAAAACACCCCTAACGAGGCCCCCTTTTCTCTGCAGTCCCCACCCGTTCCTTTCCGAGAGTCCCCTGGAGATGGCAGGACACCCGTGGACCCGGCATAAATAAACATAGAAGCAAGTCCAATGGCCACAATCATAATTCTCGTAGTGCAATAAAAATGCGTGGCAAGTAACAGAATTAATCATAAAAATAAATAAAAAATTGCTGCCAGCCGGAGAGTCATGCTTTTTGGCTTATTTTTGGGTTCTGCCTGCAATTTCTGGCACATTCGAACGGAGCCGTAAATTATATAGATTCTGGACAGCATTTGCGGAATTACGGGCCCAAAACGGCGGCATTTTGAGCGTGGAAATGCCAAAGGGAAAATGGAAATAATTTCATGTCATTGCAGTTACGTGTTTTTTGGGGGGGGGAAATGTCAGCACATCGGCTCAAAGTTCATTTCGTGACAGTGTCAGCACATCCTCTCATTATTCGAAAATTCCAGTGGAAATGTGGTGGAGAGTCCCACAGACTTCCTGCCACTATCAAGCCACTCTCAACCCAGATTTGCCAGTATCTTGTAGTAGTATCCCTCCACCCCTTGGACAGTTTTTCCCATTTATATTTGGGGAAAATCCTCCAACGAAATCTCGTTCCCTTTCCCGTTATGTTGGCCAATTTTATGAGCTCTTAAAGATTTGCAACTCGGACTAGAGCTTCCCCCCTTCGACCCACCCCGAACCCTGATTTTTGCTGATTTCATCAGAAAATACATTTTGTTACCTGGAAATTTTATGGTCTAGCAAAGGGCAGGGTGGAGTTTGGCATGTGGCATGTGGAATGTTGTGTGGCAATTTTCACATATATCTAAACAAAGCGAACCCACCTTATCTTGCCACAAATGGTGGATACCAAGCACAACCGATATTTGATTTTTTACGACCCCCTACCCCTTTCCCTCCCCCCTTCGCCACCCCCTTGCCATGTCCAGAGTCAACCCTTTCTTGGCGATTTACTTTCGCTTAAAATAACAATTTCAAATTGGGTTTATGGCCTTGGGGTTGGGATTTCACTGCCAATCCAACGTGCCCCCATTCCCCCGTTCCCCTTCCGTTTCATTCGTTTCTATTCCGTTCTTTTTGCAGTGTCGGCCCGCATTTTGATCGCTTTGCATAAGCGCCTTTCAGCAATTTGCTTTGCCTCCGACCATTTGCTATATGCGGCTTAAAGTCGTCTCCAGTCCAGGCCCCCCAATTCGGAGTCAAGTGCATTAGGTGCACTCGAAGTGGGGGGGGGGGAGGAGGAGGGAAAAACTTTTCTGCACTAGACAATAATTGAAAATGCTGCCAATCCGCCAGGCTACAGATGTATGTGTGTGTGTGTGTGTGTGTGTGTGTGTGTGTGTGTGTGTGGTCCTGGACTTTTGTTGGCCAACTTTTGTTGGCCGGCATTAAATTTATGTTAATTGAAATTTATGTGCCCTGCATCCAAAAACAAACAAAATTCGAAAAAGGGTCCTGCGAAATGGAAAACTTTCTCCGGCATTCCCACATTTAATAATTCCCAGAAAATTAAATATATTTTAACTGCTATTTCCTCGGTTTGTCAAGCGTCCAATCGAAAAACAAATCAATTTTAATTTAAAAACCAATTTGACCCAAAAAACAAAGACTTTTTTGACACAATACAAATTTTATTTGATTTTTAATTTAGCAAATTTAAATTTAGAAAATTTAATGACTTGGAAATATAATTTTGGTGGGTTTTTATATGATTTTTATTGGGTTTCAATTAAAAAAATTTGTTTTTAAATCCCTAAAGACGAATTTTTAATTTTTACTGGCAGATCCACTGGATTCTAGCATTTTTTGAACGAAATCCTTGGGTTTCCAGTACGAAAAATTATTTTAGAAAATTTATTGACTTAGAAAATTTTGGTGGGTTTTTATATGATTTTTATTGGGTTTTATTTATAGTATATTTTTTTTTTTAATCCCTAAAAACAAATTTTTAAATTTTCAGTAGAGGATCCGCTGGATTCTAGCATTTTTTGAACGAAATCCTTAGGTTTCAAGTACGAAAAAATATCTTCAAAAATCTTTAATGGGAGTAAAAAAAGCCCTGAAACTTCTCCGACTGCGTGCCCATGCTAAGGACGTACTGGACACAGCTGAAGGAGTTGATCAAAGTGCAGAAGAAGAACTCCAGGACGAAGGGGCCGCCGCAGGTCTGGTGCACGCTCATGATGTGGTTTCTGATGGGCTGGGCGCGTGTCTGCAGATCGAAGCATATTTGCTGCCATCGAAAAAACCAAAACAAATACAAAGAGTGGGTCAAAGTTCAAGGCTTTAGCCTTACCAAATGCCTCCACTGCCTGGCAAAGCTCTTCTCCTGTTCAGGGTCCTTCTTTTGGTGATCTTCGATGCCCAGATCGATGCCCAGCAGCTGAAGACTTAGAAGATGCTCCAGCCGCGTGAGACGATCGTTGCACAGGCCGATGAGGAGCATCCGCAGCAGAGGAGCCAGACAGCCGCCCAAATGGCTGAGGACCTCGTCCCACTTTTGCCTCATGTCCAGGTTGTGCTTGAACAGAATGCAGTGGATGATGCTGGCGCAGTCGACGACCATGACCACGATGCTGGAGAAGAGCATAGTGGCCACCGGCAGCCAGAGCTCCATAATCGCCTGGTGGCCGTTGCTGACCCGCGCGTAGAGGCGGAACAGGCGCCGCAGCCTCGAGCGCTCGCCGCGATGGTAGCCCTGCAGGAAGCGACTGAAGCTGGAGAGCCAGGAGAGCAGCAGCAGCTGGTAGGCCACGTAGGCGCCGAAGAACACCTCCAGCAGCACGATGTTGTAGAGGAACAGGATCATCTGAAGGCGGAGGCAGTTGAACAGGTGCAGGACGGTCAGGTGAAGCTCCGCCACGAACACGATCAGGATGTGCAGGTCGGCCAGGAGCAGCGGCCCGAAGCGGCGATCGATGAGGCCGTGCAGACGGATGACCTCGTTGACCACCCGGACAATGGATCGATTGTGGCCGAGGCTGCTCAGCCAGTACAGCAGGCGACCGATGTTCCAGTAGGCCAGGGCCATGCCCACCAGAATGACCAGGCTCTGAAAGATCTCCCTGCCCTTCCGCCTGCTGTCCTCGGTGTCCCCCAGAAGGGGAACGACCGCCAGCAATATATAGACAACGCCAAAGTAGTCCGAAAGGAGCACGAAGAGCTTGATGACCAGTGCCAGGCGTTTGGTAAGGATGCCGCGCGCCCGAATGATCAGCCGTCTCTGTGGGGGATCGTACTTCATCTGGCCAATCACACAGCCGCGACAGAAGAGGTACAGACTCCAGCCGATGCCCAGGACAGTCCATCGGAGGAGCGGTGTGCGCCAGTTGTGCCCCTCTCCAGGCATTCTCTGAAGGACTAGCCGAAGCCTGGCCAGCGTTGGGGGTGGGAAGGGGGTAGCAGAAAGATTAATGGCTGTAATTCTAGGGAGCACTTTATTGAACGACCCAATGCCATTAAAAGTGCTCCATATCGTATTGAATTAGAAATATACAGTGGGTCAGCACGGATCCGAACATGGCAGTCGTGGAGCTGCGGGTGACGGGAAAGATCTGCATGATATTCAGCTCCAGGGGGTTCCGTATCAACTGCAGCTGCAGGCTCTCGAACTAGAGGAGAATCAATGGCCAATAGAACCAATAGAACTGGAACCAATAGATGGATACCCACTGCTTGTTCCAGACGGACATCCAGACCCTCGGCGAACAGGGTTCGCTCCTCCAACAGCCTGGTGGTCGCCCTGTGCTCCTCCAGGATGTTGAGAATCACGAAAAGATTGAGCAAGGCATCCGTGTAGTAGAAACAGCACCAAACAGCAATCAGAACTAGTCCCATAGGGGTAATGCCAAGGGCCTCAGGGCCATTCTTGACAATGCTGTACGTGAGGTAGCCCACGGCCACGGTGGAGAGGTAGTACCCCGAGTAGACCAGCAGGCCCTGAATGGCGAATACCTGGCCGATTTTCACGACCATCGCCTGGAGCCTTCCCTGCTGGCTGGCTATGGCGTCCAGCCTGTCGGCCAGGCAGCAGCACCGGCAGATGAAGACCCCCCTGCGCGGCGGCCTGTGGCTGAGGCCAGACGACTCGTCAATCACCTGGCGGAGCTCCCGGTTGAGCAGCTGGTAGCGGGCCCGCAGGAAGAGCATGGCCAGGCTGTGCTGGGCCACGGCCAAGTTGACAATGCTCGTCAGGGAGTACATCAGAAACTGGCCGATCAGCAGGCCAGTGTCCATGTGGCTGGCCATGGTGTCCACGCTGAACAGCACGTGGAGGCTGTCGGTGACGACTGCAATGAAAACCTTGATCAGAATTCCGCGTCGGCACATCAGCAGCACCTCAGGACGTTCCCTGAAGAGACGAAAAACGGAGCGGGTTAGCCCCATCACGTGACGCCGCTTCTGCCATCGACCGATCAGCGTAAATAGACCGGCCACGATCCTCAGGCCTCTCACGAGCACCATCACGTACTCGTGCAACATGTTGGCATTCTCGAACATCAAATTAAACTTGCCCCGGCCGACCCAGCGGTAAGCCAGTAGCACTGGAAACATTACGCCTATGCACATCGCATACACGGTGCTCCTTTGGCTGGTGTACACCCGACCCGTTGCCCAGTCGAACTCGAAATTGGTCAGGCCTATCAAATGGCCGTAGTAGTACGAGCATTTCAGGACGAGACCGGCCCAATCGACCATTTTGGCAAACTGAAAGCCAACGCCAAGCGGCTCGGCCTCCGAGCGCACGGAAGGCCATAATCAATATCCTGATTTTAATGAGCCTAATGCGCTGGCCAAAACCACGCCGAGATTTTCGATTAGATAGGGATTTAGGGCAGTATCAAGGTTAATAAAGCCATGGCCTGTAGGGTTTGGAAGGGGCTGACCTTCAGGGTGGTTTGCATTGAGTGAAGAGGAGTATTGGACGGGTTTTGATAGCTCAAATTTGCCATATATCCACCTTTTTTTACTGAATCTCAAACCAGAGTTCTACTTATGGGCATTGGCAGCTAATTATATATAGATTCTATATGCTATATTACTTGGAAGTTCCTTCATTTCGTGGGAAGAGTCGTGCCAAGAGTCGTGCAAAGAGTCGGGTGGAGACTGCTTCTCCGAGCTCTCTCAGCAGTCGTAACAGCGGGCCGTTACACTGATCGTTAACAGCCTGTTAACGGCGAGCGGTTGCCTGAAGCTTTAACAGACTGTTAACGTGGGCTATTAACAGCGCTGTACCTCTGTTCGGGTGGCTCCTCTTCGATGGAAAGAGAGATAGATTCGGCAGCTTTCAGATTCGTTCCTTCACATTCATTGGGAGATCTTGAAGCATTCAATCTACAATCCACAATATCTACGTTTTGTTCTGTCTCTGAATAGATTTACTCTAGCTCTACAACAGGCTTCCAGGCTTCCTTTCAAGTTCAAGTGAAGCGATAACAACTTTCCTAAAAGCACGACTGAACGCCTCCAGTAACAATGCAACCAGCAGAACTTTCCCTTCGAGACGTCCTTCAACTTTCGCTTGTGGGACCATCCAACACCTCGGAAACATCGCTGGAATAAATTGAAATTCGATTGCCAATGCCAATTAGTAATCAATTTTGTGAAATCCATTACTGAAATGTATTGCCCCAAGGCAAACACACACCTTGTGGCCCCCCCGTACCCTCCAAAATCGGTGGATGCGTCATTCAGCTTTCGCTTTTGTCGTCATAAATCAAAATGTCGCCGCAATTAAACTCCACACGAAGGAACTTTCCACACACGAACAGACACGGAGAGACACGGACAATGAATCATCGATTGAGGGGGGAAGGGAGCACTGCATTTCCTTTAGGTATTCACGGTCAATGAGCGTGGCTCCAAGAGGGAGAGTGACAGCTCACGAAAGTCAACTTCGATATTCAGTAAAAGTTTAGTTCTTTGTTGGAAGCGGTTTTACTTTTCAAACTAGTCTGAAAGTGGAGGAAGATCGAACTGTGGAAGACTTTCAATGACGAAAACTATAGACAGGACACATATCATTCCTACGATCTACAGGCATTGCAACGAAGACCTTTCAGATCCCTAAATATGAATAAGAGTAGCGCCCATACATGATCTTGGAGTCACTTTCAAAAACCCACCTGAAAAAATCTTGAACCAAAGAAAAACCACTATTTTTAAAGTTTATGGGATCGGAAAATATAATATAGGGTATAAAAACAACGCCAGACAGGGCACATATCATCTGTCTATGTCCCGATTTTGAGCAGTAGGATATTGCTACGATCTACAGGCATTGAAAAGCAGACCTTCCAGATCCCTAAATACGATAAGGAGTAGCGCCCTTACCCGATCTTGAAACCACTCTCAAAAACCCCCCTGAATCATGTACCAAGGGTAATACCATGTTTAAAGGTTCGAAAAATATAATACAGGGTACAAAACAACAGACCTCCCGGTAGTCCCTGTTGTTCTTGCATTAATGCAATGCATTTTCACGTTTTCGAATTTGGCGGCAGGGAAAAAGGGTTCTGGGCCATTGCATAATTTATGGATTCATTCCGGTGGCGCTTTATTACGCTTTATCTATGCGATTGTAATTTAGTTAATCAATTTAATTTCATTTAGCGAACACAGTGCTGGTTAAAAAACTGCTGACACGCTCGCTGGTGGGAGCGGGGGGGAGCGGGTGGGCTGCAGCGTAAGCATGTGCGTGGCACTTTTATCAAGCGTACGCTTATTGCATTTTAATTAATTATAAACAGGTAATTATGGTAAACAGAATGGGCCGCCCACCGGCAGGCGGGCCCCCCCATAAAACCGGGCCTACGAACTTTACCAATTTACGAGCGAAGTGCTTTCCCGTTTCTGTTAAAGCGTTGCCCTGGGACATACTCATACATATAACATTACAGCCGCCTGTCCCTCTGCCGAGGAGCCTTCCTCCCGCCCTGCTGCAGGCTTTAGGGTCCTTTCCCATAAGTCATTCAATGGCCAAATGTTTCCGCAATAGATTTTTGCATAATGCGCACAAGTGTTGATAATGGGTGGGTTTTTCGATTTATGGTTTTTGAATGATTTCCATGTGGCAGGCATTGAAAGTCCCCTCCCCAATGAAGTGTGGCCCTGTCTAGAGATGGCACAGCATCCTCTCTACCTTAAAGTGTAGTAAGACTATATTTAAGGACTAAATATATATAATTTTGTAATGAATATCATATATCGACTTGCTCACACGCAAATTTTCTTTATTATTTTTAAATTTCGAATAGCCCTTGATTGGACGAGAGTCCCTCCTGGATGTAAGGCCCAAAAAAATAATTACTCTGCAGTTGGGAACATTTTACTATATTGTTAATTATTTTCTTCCAGTTATTTGTCCAAAAAAAGTGTTAAATCAATATATTTATGCCTCCACCAAAAGCACTAAATAGACTGTAGAAAAGACCGATATTTGTCAAAGATACAGTTGAATTTAGAAGCAGTTAAAGGTACGCGAAGGCTGCACCAAGCCGTACTCCCCATTGGTGGTCGGGGATACCTTGTAGCCTTTCAGGTGTTCCATTGAAATGAAGGACTCCCTCTCCCGCTCCTCAGCCGCTGATTTTGTGCTGGCCTGGAAGTCTTTTCGCAGGCGAATCCGCTTGGCAAAGTACTCAAAACTAGGGCCGTACTGCTCTTGGCACTCCTTGTAGATCTCACCGTAGCGGGAGTAGTATTCCTGCTGGGCCACCGGAAACCAGGATTCCATCGACACCCAGGTTTTGCGCGTCTCCTCGACGCGGGAGGCCACGCATCGATGGTGCAGCAGCTGGTCCGTGAATATAATTTGATCTTGTTTCATTTTTATACAAAAAACTGGAACTTGTACGGAAAAGGGAATGTGTTGAATGAGTGTGTGAGGAGAGTCGACTGGGATGTACTCTAGAAACCAAAAAACATCATATTAACTAAGCCTTTTTGGACATGCGACTTGCTCACACGCACATTTTGTTGCAGGGCACAGAAATAGAGCAAAGCATGCTTTATTGTGTTTACATTTTGTAGGGAATATTGAGGAAGGGTTAGTATTAAAATACTGGATGGTGGTGGGAAGGTATAGATGTATTTCTACATCAGTAGATTCGTTTGGTAGGAGGAGGAGCTCCACCACAAGCACCAAAACAAGAGATTTGTATATTTTAGAGGACTAGAAAGCAGAGATTACTGTCTCTACAGAATGCACTCCCTGTACCATCATTAATATGTCTCATATTCTACTTCCCCCAGAAAATTCAAGGCTTTGATTCCTCCAGGCAAAGTGACAAAGGGATCTATGACAATTTATTTATCCATTTGTTGGCTCTTTGTGAGATTTCATTTCGATTTTTAGTCAATAAATGCCACAGGGGCCTTTCAGGACGGAGAAGGACAGGAAGGCCAGGCAAAGCGGAAACGGAAATGCGTTTCCTGTTTCGCTGAAAGACAAAATCATTCGGTTTGCTTGTCCTGTCTTCACTTATTTTATTTATCATTTTCATGTTCAGTTTTACAAACTAAATTTCGTTCTTAAACATTTGATTGTTTCTTAATTAAAAACAACAAATAAA